>NC_079502.1:23245792-23575742 GCF_030052815.1 Hevea brasiliensis | reverse complement strand
ATGAAGAAAGAATGGAGTTTAAGAAGCTTAAGGTGACCATTAATGGAGGAATTGAAAAGAGAAAGAGAGAGAAGGGAATGGTGAGCCGGTTGAAATGTTTAGGGAAGAAGGAAATGATTTTCCTTCTTGATTTTGTCTTCTTATTGGTAGATAATTATCCCATAATTAATTAATTAACTTTTAAAAGTTTAATTATGTCATGCATGAGGTCATAATTCAATTATATTTTGAAATTTTCATCATTTCATTTTTTTTTAATTCTGTTTATTTGACTTTTAATTTGTGTGTATTTATCCACAATTCCTATAATTAAAAATTATAGTTATTGTGTCATGCTTATGTCACTTGTGACGATGTCATAAATCCTTATTTTCTTTTTTTTTTCTTTTTCCTTTCTTTTTCCTCACTTCTTTAATTTAATTATATATTTCAAAATTTTCATTTCTCAAATTTTATTGGACAGTTAGGTCATCAGTCACCACTAGGGGTGAATTGACCAATTTGCCCCTCGCCGGTCTGATCCAGTTTGCAAGTTATTCGATATTTCTTCCAGATCCCTGACCTAATTATTTGACCTGCTTAAAAATTCTTTTTTATGATTTTCTCTTTTCCACAGTGTTCGCAATAGTCCTAAGGACCGCGGCGTCATATTTTCTGGTTCGAAATTTGAGTTAAGACTGACCTCGCAGTCATTTCCCAGGAAGGTCACCCATCGTTGTAACTCCCGGCTCATTTAACTTTCTATGCTTTATTTTTCTTCTTTATACTTAACTATTTGGCTATTACTAATTATTTACATTCAGGGCTTATCTAGTTGTCTTAAATGTGATTCTAATCCCTTTAATTATCCGGACCGATACCGGTCACCGGAATAGTAAAATATACTAGGCTATGCAAATAGGGGTGTTACAATTCTCACCCCCCCCCCCCCCTTAAAATAAATTTCGTCTCAAAACTTTACCTGGTATCTGTCTCTAAACAGCTGTGGGTGATGTCTCCTTATGTCCTCTTCACGCTCCCAAGTAGCTTCTTGGCCTAAATAATGGTTCCATAGCACTTTAACCAATACTATTTACTCATCGATTGCTCACCTCGTGTGCCAAATTTCTTATGAGCTTCTATCATAAATTAGATTTAAATTTATTTCAATTTTAGAGGTAAGCAAATCTGTGCTAGTGGATCTACTTTTCTAGGACCTCGTATGATCCTATGGGTGAGAACTTAGTTTTACTCTTTTCTTATCAAATCTCTTGATCATTTGATGCAACCTTGATTTAGTTTAGAATATTTTAGTCTTTTCTTGTTGTATTTTAGCAATTATTTTCCTTTGTAATCTTTTTTTTTTTTTAAATGACCATGTTGGTCATATATGAACTGCTTATCTCTTTATTGGCCATAGGTCCATAACAATTATCTTACCATCTCCATTTATGACCAAGGCCTATATGACATTTTACACTATCTTGTTTGCTTTTGTTTAACTTATTTCTTTCTTGATAAAATAGTTTGGGATATCGTTACGCGTCTTAAGTAGGTTGTTTGCCCCGGTGGCAATTCCTCATCTAGTGTTTTTATCATTTCTTACTATTCTATTTATTTCCTTTTTTTTTTCATTCCACAACTTAACTTTAATTGTTTTATTCCTCAATCTTATCTTCTTCCTTAACTTGACTGTCGAGTCATGATTTAGCACCTCTTATCATCCCTAATAAATTCGCTATACTTCAATATTACTTTGATTTGGTCCTCTGACCATTCGAGTTAGCACTTTAACTAATATTCATAACGTTTCTTTATTACATTTGCATCAACTATTCTAATTTTTACTTCCACAACTCTTTTATCTATCGATATTCTATAGCTTATTTTGCACTGATGTGTAGTCATTACTTCCTTTTGTACTGAACTATAACCTTTCGATATTCTAACTTTAGAGTTTTAAATCCCGGGTTAGGATTTTCAAACTCCCTTCCAATAACAAAATTCTGTCCTAGGAGAATTCCACCAAAACAGATGCGATTTGTAATAATCCTCATCTTAGTGCACTATCGGGTAGTACGTAGCTCTACACAATAATCTCAAGTCAGTACTGTAATCTGCAGCTTACAGTACAAACATTAAGAACATTGCATAGTTACTATGATACATTCCAATAGATCAAACTTTCCTACATTTTATTCTTTTCGAATTCACTAATATCCAAAACTTATTCTAATTACCGTATCCATTGACAATTACTAGCAGTAACATCTTTGCCCTCATCTAGAGTAATTATATTATTGTAACTTACTTTTAGATCCTCTTGACTTATTTTAAGTAGGCTAACTAATTAACTTATAATTTATTGTATACTAATAATTACTTTTCGCTGATAAACTCTTCCAAAACTAATGTCAATCATACTTGTTGTCACAGTCCTTATCCTCAAGGAATAGTCATTAAAGAATCAAAATTTACTTCTATGTAAAGAATTAGCAGCATAACATATAATTTTAGCACTAACGTACAATTAAGTAGTGCTGGGATCAATTAAAAATTAATTGTTCCTTCTATAGATTAAAAACTTACCAGTAGCTACGTATGAAGTTTCTGCTCTTCCTACTCGGCACATAGTAGACGCTCTGGCTGATGCACTACTATGATCGGGTGGATTTACCGTGCTTGGATTGTGAGAGGTACCAATTCTATTTCTAGCTTGGCCCTGATCAACTGTCTGCGAACATCAGAGAGCAAATCGAGGTGCTCTGGTGCAATCTCTAGCGAAATGTCCGAGTTTGCCACAATTGTAGCAGGCTCCAGTGGCCCTACGACACATACCCCCGTGTAACTTACCACATACCTCACAGACACGGAGAGGGTAGGAACTTCAAATTCTTTGCCGACGGGTTCTCGATTGCTTCGACCCTGAAGATCCGCCTCTGCCATATCTATAAGTTTGGGGTTCCTCAAATTCTTTTCTTTTCCCCAATTGCCTATTCGAGTTCTGACCCATAGATTTCTCACTCTTTTCTATTTCATACTGCCCTTGTGGGAGTTGAGTCTGTACTTGAGCTTGAGCTTGGGTTTGAGCTTGGGCTAACAAACTATCAGCCATTTGTTGGAAGAAGGTGGCCATTTGCTGTGCCACTTGTGCGGTGATTTGTATCGGTGGAACTAGTATAGTCGAGCCTTCGACACTCCGAGGAGCTAAGGCCTCCTCTTGTGCCTCAACCTTATCTGATTGTTCTACTGGTTTATTCACCTCTTCCATTTCTATTCAGAAAATTTTCTTTTCTCGGGACAACCTACACAAGGAGATTTCTCTCCATTAATTCATATTTATGATGCAATTGTACTATATGTATCAAATATTTGAGCAGTTGTATGTACCGACAAAATATTTCAAATTCACAGTCCAAAATTTACTTTAAAACCTTTGCTCTGATACCAATAAACATGTAACACCTTACCCCTCTGTAAGACATAACATGATCCCGTAGTATACCTAATGAATTACTGATTCCGTCTACCGATAACTCATTAAATACACTATAAGGGATTTTAAAATAATTTTCTTACTTTTTGAAAGTAGTGAGCACTTTTGGTAAGAATTAAAAACTTTTACTTGAAGTTTAAAGACTAGTTAAAATTTTTGTATATTTTTATTTTTATGCAAATTTTGGAAAATTTTTTGCTCAGTGCGGTCTATATTTGGGAAAAACAGTTCTTCAAACACCTGTAAAAACACTCCCAATATTTTCAAAACAACCACAACTCCAATACACTCATTTTCATATCCTCATTCATCACAATCAATTCAATTCACTTATCAAGCCAAACTCATCATAAAAGAAACCGTCCATAATTTTCAATTTCCAGAAGAAAGTAAATAATACATTCGTTATGGTACTAAAATTATTGTTACAACTAAATTTGTATTTCCATTACACACCCAAAATAACATTTCAAAAGTTTTATACATCTGCTCAAATAATTTACACACATATATTTACATGCGTATTCAAAATCTAATATACAAGGGTATACCTATAATATACTCGATGCTAGTCACAAGCAGTCTTCAAGGTGCAGCTGCAGGAAACTCACTCAACTACTCTATCTCTACTCTCACCTGCGACAGCATACATAGCTATCGCTGAGTGATGAACTAAGTGGTGCACAACTATAATTTAAAATGTAATACAATATACATTGACAATAATTATATCAAAAATTGTGGAATCTCGAAATTTAATCAATTTTCAAATGTCAAAATTTTCATTGCCAATAATAATAGTCACTTGTTAAAATAACCTTGATCAAAATTTCAATTTGTCAAATCACAACTGAACAATAAAAATAATTCCTGCAATTATGGAAATAAATAATTATTTTAACAAAATCATTTGTGCACAATCTCATTTAAAATCACAATTTCTTATCAATCAAAACCCATTCTTTATCTTACTAACCATGCAAGACTAATCCGAAAGGGCCATCTTCGGGGGCAATTCTAACTCCCTATGGTTGGGGAGGTCGAATCATCGTGCACAGTACACAACACAATAGTGAAACTTCCGAAAGGGCCAATGAAAAACTTAAATCTAACCTCTAATAAGAGGAGAATCTAAGCCTGTGCACATACCATGGTATTCAAAACAAAACAAAGCTAACTCCATTGTCTCCTCAACAAATGAGAGAGACGGGTAATAACCTAGTCAAGCATCTATAGTGAGATATAAAACCATATCATGCATTTCTTTGTCCTTTTTGTGAGCATAAATCACAACACAATATTAATTCAAGATCAATTCCAATATTTCATAATTTTTTTATGCTCATCACAATCCAAAACAAAATTTTATATTTTATTCATGCAAATTGCCCGTCACAATTCAAAATATAATTTATCGAGTCCAAAACAATATCCAATAATTGTTAAAATAATATTTTATAAAACTAAACTCATGCTTGCTATACCAATTTCAATAATCATTAAAATAAGTCCCATAATTGATAAACATAATGCATAAGGAAAAATAAAATCATTTAATTACGTAAAATATTCAAAACAATTCAATTAAAAACTAGTTGTGCACAAACCTCTTTTGTCGACTCAATTTACTCAAACTTTCGTTTCTCCTTCGAAGATCCCTTTCCAACTGAAACACATAAATTTAAAGTGCTTCAATATCCATTTCTAATACTTAAATTCCAATAATTTCTTTACAAACTTATCCTTCCTATTACGGTTTATAAATTTCGAGTCTTTCACATTTTGTGTATGGTGGCACTATTCATGTCAAAACGTTGATTTTTCTATACTTAATAGGTCTATTAGTTCTAATTATACCCATATACCACATTTTGGGTGTCAATTTTGTTGGCATTGGTTGCCAATTCAATTCCTAAGTCTCCTAAGAGAAATTACAATTTTTCAGTTTTGGTCCCCTGTTTTCTACTGTTTCATTGGTCTGGTTACTGTGAGAATTTGGCTAAGTGTCCTTCATCAAAGTTGTTCCTTATTGTCTTAACTTTATTTTCCTTTTTGAATCACTCCATTTAGGTTTTGTAGCCTAATTTATGGCCATTTGAACATAGCTGGCCGAATTTGGTGTTACCCAGAATTCTGAGCATTTTCTGGATATTGGCAATTTTTGTGTGTTGACTGCAGGTAAGTTTTTGGATAGGTTATGGTCAAAATTTGAGTTTATTTTCTTCATGAAAGTTGTAGGGCTATGTCTCAGCTTTCTATCGGTATAAAATTCAGGTCATTTGGACCTTCTTAGACCAAGTTATGGTCATTTAAGTAACTACTGTTCATTTGGTCATTTTTGTATAGGGCAGTGTGCCCTAATTCGAATTTGGCCTAATTGTTCACTAAGTTATGGTCATTTTCTGGACATAATTCCTAAATGAAAAATGGTCCATTTTGTGTATAGTTTCATTTCGAATTAGCCTCACACCAATTGGGTTGGTAAATTTTATTTTTATCCTCGAAATGGACCAGGGTCAATAGGTCAGCGTCGCTAAATTAATCGATCACTAACCAATCCGAATTGAAACTTAGTTCTAGCAATTCACACACACCATAAATGGTAACAATTGACCATTTCTCAACTCAAGTAAGGTTAATAGTATCAATTGACCATTTTCTATAATTTTTCTCCCAAACCCTAAGTCAAGAACCCTAATTTTGTCATATGTTTCAATTGATGCACTTAAAGTAGATATTCAACTTCTACACATTCAATCAAGCCTAATTACATATTTAATGCACATAACCATCATCAAAACCCTAAGGGACTATGGCTGGCTGAAATTCATAAGTTCCCTAACAAGCATGATTTTTCACTTTTCCAAGCAATCCTCACTTATTCAACCTTAATTCTATAGTTATAACCCAAATGAAGCTAAGAAAAACACTTACCTTAAGTGAGCAGAATTTGTGTCCTCAATTCTTCACTTTTTTTTTTTTTTATCTTTCTTATTCCCAAACTCTCTATCCAAGCCAAATAACAAGACTTTACTTTGGTGAGTATGGAGTTTACGAAGAAAGAATGGAGTTTAAGAAACTTAAGGTGACCATTAATAGAGGAATTGAAAAGAGAAAGAGAGAGAAGGGAATGGTGAGCCGGCTGAAAAGTTTAGGGAAGAAGGAAATGATTTTCCTTTTTGATTTTGTCTTCTTATTGGTAGATAATTATCCCATAATTAATTAATTAACTTTTAAAAGTTTAATTATGTCATACATGAGGTTATAATTCAATTATATTTTGAAATTTTCATCATTTCATTTTTTCATTTTTTTTAATTCTATTTATTTGACTTTTAATTTGTATTTATCCACAATTCTCATAATTAAAAATTATAGTTATTCACAAGGCCACATTTTCCGGTTCAAATTTGAGTTAAGATCGACTCGTAGTCACTTTAGGAAGGTCACCCATCACGTGACTCTACTCATTTAACCTTTTATGCTTTGTTTTTCTTTTTTACACTTAACTATTTGGCAATTACTAATTATTTGCATTCAGGGCTTATCTAGGTATCTTCGATGTGATTCTAATCCCTTTAATTGTCCAGACCGATATCGGTCACCGAAATAGTAAAATATACCAGGCTATGTAAATAGGGGTGTTACAATCACTACCAAAATAATATAGTAATATTTATTTTAGGCCTCTTAATTAAATAAATATAATAAAATTAATTAATTAAATTAATATAATAAATTTAATTACATTAACTTTACAAAAATTTAATTAAATTAATCACAAGCCTAAAAATAATTAAAGAACTAATTAAAATATTTTTGGTGCAAATAATATTATATAGATATGCACATGGAGGATTCTTCATGGGGGACCTAACCAATTAAAGAATAAACTCTAACTTAGGCTAGTATCAAGCCACCTAGATTACATGAGATTTACAACAATTAGTTCCTATAATGACTCTATAAGGAGAGGAAATACAACTCATGCCAACATAATATACACTTAACTATTAGATCAAGTCAGGTTAAATTCATGTTGCTATTTTTTAATCAATAATATTTTCAATAAATTTAGTAGTATTTATATATGATTTATAAATTCAATTTTAATTAAAACTAATTTATATATTAATGCAATAATTAAGAATTTTAGAAATATATTTATAATTAAAAAATATACATTTATTTTATAAGATATTTTTTAATAAATTATAAGAAATTAAATTAAAAGAAAACTTTAAATATAAGATAGAGATAGAAATCTATTAGGATTCATTAAAAAAACGATTTATATAAATAAAGTACCATCCTATTTTTGTAAATAATATAAATTATGAAAGTATTTTTATAAAATTTTATTTTAAATTATATTATACTAAATATTTAATTAAGTAGAATTTAAATATATATAGAAATAAGAATTTTAAATTTATATGAACTCCAAAATTATATATACAATTAAATTTTAAGTTTTAAAAATTTTAAATTTATACAAACTTTAAAATTAAATTAATTAATAAAAAATATAATTTTAAATACTATAAATAATGAAGGGCAAATTGGGTGAAACTAATGTTCTCCCCCTTCACACATTTATATATTATATAAATATACACATGGTTTTTCATGGAGGACCTAACCAATTTAAGAATAAACTCTAACTTAGGCTAGTATCAAGCTACCTAGATTACATAGGATTTACAACAATTACTCCTGTGATAACTCTATAAGCATAGGAAATACAAACTCATGCCAAGATAATATGCATTTAGCTATTAAATTAAGTTAGGTTAGATTGATGTTGCTCTTTCTTCATCAATGACATTTTCAATAAATGTATTAGCATTTACATAGGTTTTATAAATTTAATTTTAATTAGAGCTAACTTATATATTAATGTATTTATTAAGAATTTAGAAATATATCTATAATTAAAAATATATAAATTTATTTTATATGAACTTTCTTTTAATAAACTTATAAGAAATTAAATTAAAAGAAAACTTCAAATATAAGATAGACTTAGAAATCTATTAGAATTCATTAAAAAAGTGATTCATATAAATAAAATACCTTTTTATTTTTGTAAATAATATAAAATTTTAAAGTATTTTTATAAAATTTTATTTTAAATTATATTATAATAAACATTTAATTAACTTAGAATTTAACTACAAGTAGAAATAAGAATTTTAGATTTATAACTCTAAAATTATATAGACTATTAAATTTTAATTCTTCAAATTTTTAAATTTATATAGACTTAAAAATTAAATGAAATAATAAAAAATAAATACTATAAATAATTTTAAAGAGCAAATTGGGCAAAACCAATATCTGTATGCACATAGGATTTTTTTGTGGAGGACCTAATCAATTAAGAAATAAAATATAACTTAGGCTAGCATCAAGCTACATAGATTACATGGGATTTATGACAATTAAGTCCGATAATGACTCTATAAGCAAAGGAAATACAACTCATGTCAATATAATATGCATTTAGCTATTAGATCAAGTTAGGATAGATTGATGTTGCTATTTCTTAATAATGTTATTTTCAATAAATGTAGTAGTATTTACATAGGATTTATAAATTCAATTTTAATTAGAATTAATTTATTTATTAATGCAATAATTAAGAATTTTAGAAATATATCTATAATAAAAAATATAAGCTTATTTTATATGAAATATTTTTTAGTAAACTTAGAAGATATTAAATTAAAAACAAACTTCAAAAATATTAATAAAAAAAGAATTTATATGTTTAGTTGACAAAAATTAATTTATTTTTTTTATTCTGTTACGTAAATTCAAATATAATTATATTAACATATCTTTACATAAATAATTATAAGAAAGAGACTTAAATCTATTGAAATTTATTAAAAAAGTGATTTATATAAATAAAATATCTTCTTATTTTTATAAATAATATAAATAAGAATGTATTTTTAAAAATTTTATTTTAAATTATATTATAATAAAAATTTAATTAAGTAAAATTAAATACAAGTAGAAATAAAAATTTTAGATTTATATAAACTCTAAAATTATATAGGTAATTAAATTTTAAATTTTAAAAATTTTAAATTTATATAAACTTTAAGATTAAATTAAATAATAAAATATAATTATAAAGAAACTAAATAATAAAGGATAAATTAGATAAAACTAATATCTGAACACACAGAGGATTCTTTGCAAAGGATCTAACCAATTAAGAAATAAACTCCAATTTAAGATAGTATCAAACTACCTAAATTACATAGAATTTACAGCAATTAATTCCTATAATGGCTCTATAAGCAAAGAAAATACAGCTCATACTAATATAATATGCATTTAACTATTGCACCTATTTCTTAATAATGATATTTTGCTGGAGTTTTTTTTTCAAAAAGAGGACAATTAAATTTTTTATATTTAACATGGCATAAATCAAACATATGAAAATGTCAAAGCATTTTCCGTTCCCACAGCCAAATTAACCACCAGGACGGGCGTGGTTGGACCCATTTTAAGCCAAGTCAATGACTGGTTGAGCCGTTGAGGCGCTGAGAGAGCACAGTCAATGACCAAATCGTATCTACATATTTACGTACGTATCCACATACAATGAACCTTGACCCCAGGGGCAAATTTGTAACTTTGACATGCACATCCCCATCAATAAAAATATACACTGGAAAGTAAAAACTAAATTAAAAAAAAAGAAAAAAAAAAGGAAAAAGAAAAATTACAGAAGGTTTCCTCCTTCGGACCAAGAACAACACAACACGAGCGAGAGAAATACAAAGATTTAGCAAAAGAAATATATAAGGAAAGATAAAAAACGGAGAGAAAAAAAAAAAAGATTTATCTTTCAGCTGTTTTTTTTTCCCTTTCTTCTCTATCGATCTGAGTTTTGCGAAATTCTCTGTACGAATTCTCAGCTCTCAAGGCTTTTCTCGTCGATCTATCATTTCAGCTCGTTAATTTTCCTGGTATTTTCCCTCACTTTCTCTCTGTTTTTCTATTTATCTTCTTTCTCTTCTGGATAGAAACCCTAGGGTTTCAAGCTTATCCAATTAACGTTCTTTGCTTTGTTTTTATTTTTATTTTTTGGGTTTAATGTGCATACTTATCCGTCTTAATGAAACCCTACATTGGTTTTGTGTTGATTTCTGGTTCTGTTTTGTGGATTTTTCGAAGTTAGGGTTTTGAATTGGAGCAAAGGTTGAGAAAGTGGAAGCGAATTTCGCAGTATGAGCATCGATAGCCCCGGGCGAGGGGAGAACTAGGGTTTCGAGTAATTTGGTTGCAGAAGGGATTTCCATGGGTGATGGAGGTGTCGCATGCATGCCTTTGCAGCATAATAGTATCATGGAGAGATTTCCAATTCAAGAAAATACGACAACCCTTTGCAGTGGGGGCAAACCTGGCAACACCACCACCGCCGCCACTACGACCGGTACCAGCAACAACAACAGCAACAACAACAACAACAGCAATGGCAACAGTACCGCCAATGGCTTCAACTCAAAGCCCAAGAAAGTTTTGAAGAAGGTAATTAAGGTCAAAAAGATTGTTACAGTGAAGAAAACAGTGGCAGAGAAGAGTGAATTGGGATCAGAGAAAGCAGTAAAGTTTAGCAAGGAGAAGGAAGCAAATATTAGCAAGGAGAAGGAAGCAAAGATAAGCAAAGAGGTGGTGGCAAAGAGTAGCAAGGAATATGAGGCAAAGATTAGCAAGGAAGCTGACAATGGTTCGAGTTCTGTTGATAACAAGGTGCAGATTACTAAAGAGGAGGTTGAAGAGGGTGAATTGGGAACTTTAAAATGGCCACCGAAAGCAGAAGTTGAGAACGGAGAGTTTGTTCCACCAGAGAAGGCGAGGAGAAATGAAATTGAGAAGGGAGAGATTGTTGGTGAGAAATGGAGGAAAGGGGATATGGAGAAGGGTGAGGCTGTTTTGGGTTCGGGCAGATGGCGAAAAGGGGAATTTGGCAGAGATGAGATTGAGAAAGGAGAGTTCATTCCAGACAGATGGCATAATAAAGACGATTACAGTTACAATAAATACCGTGGCAGGTACGACACCAGCAGAGAGCGTACTCCACCACCTTCTGGAAAGTATTCCAGTGAAGACATTTACAGAAGGAAAGAGTTCAGCAGGAGTGGGAGTATTCAGCATGGTAAAAGTTCTTCTAGGTGGGAGGGGGGCCTGGAAAGGAATATAAGAATCAGTTCAAAGATTGTGGATGAAGAAGGCTCATATAAGAGTGAATACAGCAATGGCAAGAATCATGGAAGAGAGTACACTTCTGGTAACAGGTTGAAGCGATACTGCACTGAGTCAGAAAACAATGAGCGCAAACATTATGGGGATTATGGGGACTATGCAAGCTCCAAAAGCAGGAAACTTTCTGAGGATAGTGCTCGCACTGCTCACTCAGATCACTATTCACGCCACTCTTTGGATAGGTTCTATAGAAACTCTTCCTCCTCTTCTTCTTCGAGAATATCTTCATTGGACAGAAATTCCTCCAGGCATCATGAACCCACTTTGTCTTCCAAAGTAGTTTATGATAGGCATGGACGCAGTCCAGGTTTTTCTGAGCGGTCCCCACGTGACCGAGTCAGGTACTATGATCACAGGGATCGGAGTCCAGTGCGACGCGAAAGATCTCCGTATGCTCGAGAAAGATCCCCTTATCGCCGTGAGAGATCCCCTTATGGACGTGAGAAATCCCCGTATGGACGTGAGAGGTCTCCATATGGACGTGATAAATCCCCATATGATAGGAGCCGTCATCATGATTATAGGAGAAGCCCTACTCATTCAGAGAGGTCCTCACAGGACCGGTTTCATGATCGCAGGGATCGAACCCCAAACTTTCTGGAGCGTTCCCCACTTGATCGGAATAGATCCAGTAATTACAGGGAAGCAATCCGTAAAGGTGGGTCAAGTGAGAAGCGGAACTCTCAGTTTGGTAATAAAGGTCATGATGATAAGCTCAGCCAGAAGGACTCTGGGGGAAGAGATTCACAATTCTTGGCTAAAGAATCTCAAGATAAGAATGGAGTGCATGATGCCAATGGATTGGAAGAAAAAAATGTCACTTCTGCGTCTCACAAAGAAGAGCAGTCCCAGAGTCCGAGCATGAATAACAAAGAATCTCCTCGTGTTGATGGACCTCCTCCTGAAGAGCTACTATCTATGGAAGAAGATATGGATATATGTGACACACCACCTCATGTCCCTGTTGTGGCTGATTCCTCCACGGGAAAATGGTTTTACCTTGACTACTTTGGCCTGGAATGTGGGCCTTCAAAATTATGCGACCTTAAGACGCTTGTGGACGAGGGAGTTCTTGTGTCGGATCACTTGATCAAGCACATGGATAGCAACAGGTGGGTAACCATTGAAAATGCAGTTTCACCATTGGTGACTGCAAATTTCCTATCTATTACGTCAGACACTATAACCCAGCTAGTGAGTCCACCGGAGGCACCTGGTAATCTACTGTCAGATACAGGAGATATAGGGCAATCTGGTATTCAGAATGGTGACGAAGTGCTGATGACTTTGCCACAATCCCTGGTCTGTGATAGTGACAGTTCAGGTGTACCTGAACCTTTGGAAGATCTCAACATTGATGAAAGGGTTGGAGCTCTGTTGGGGGGTGTTACTGTTGTTCCTGGCAGAGAACTAGAGACTATTGGAGGTATTTTGAACTATTATATTCTTATTTTCCCCCTTACATTAAATAATGTTCTGGTATATATATATGTCTAGGGGAGATTTCTTATATATTTTTCCCTATTTTTGGACTTTTATCATCTTTGCAGAAGTTTTGCAAATGACATTTGAGCATGCAACATGGGAGAGATGGGAAAAATTAGAAGGTGAAATGTTTATATTTTTTTCATTCACTTAATGTAATTGTTTTTATTTTTGTTAGTTCTCGATTGAAAAGGAATTTCTACGTGCTGAACATTTGCTTTTTTGATATGTTAGGGACCCTTAATTTAGTCAATTAAGCATTCAGTTTTTGGTTCTGATGTCAAATGACATTCAAGTTTTATATGTTGTGCCATTTCGTGTCGTTGACATGGTGTATTAATTTTCTGGGCTGTAAATTGATTTTCATTGTTTTCTCATTATTAGATCTGAAAATTTAGTATGATAATATATGTTAGGATGTTTGGCTGTTTTGGCCTTGCTGTGATGTTGTCACTTACTCTAGTCTGGACAAGACCTCAGATGGTGTCCCATACCATTTTTCTGCTTTCTTTAATCTTCATGATATCTTGAATTGCCTTTTTAAATTCTATATTCTTTTGCCTATTTTTTCAAATGTTAGTATGTCAAAATGAGGGCAATGCAGTTGTACTATGCTATACAGTGGAATAAGAAAATTTAGTTGTACAATTTGTTGATGATTTTTTGTGTTTGATCTAATAAGATTCATTTGAGACCTTTATACATACAAAATGGTAGTGTGTTTTTCTCTTTTTTTTTCCTGCAGTCACCTATGTGCATCACAAGATACTTATTTCATGACTATTGACAAGTTTGTATTCTTGTGTGCACAGGTTTCACTTGGAATCAGGCTTATGTATCAGACCAACATGGTGAAAATGATGAATTATCAGGGCACTCTGACATGAAAGCTAAGGATGCTGTTGAAGTGAGATCAAGTGCAATCTCTGAAAAAGACCAAGGCTCTGCCTGTTTTATTGACTCCGCTGATTGGTTTTCTGGCCGATGGTCATGTAAGGGTGGAGACTGGAAGAGGAATGATGACACTGTACAGGATAGATTTTCTAGAAGGAAACATGTTCTCAATGATGGCTTTCCATTGTGCCAAATGCCAAAATCAGGGTCTGAGGACCCACGGTGGCATAGAAAAGATGATCTGTATTATCCTTCTCAAAGCAGAAGACTTGACCTGCCTCCTTGGGCTTTCTCCTGCCCAGATGAGAGGAATGAATGTGGTGGTGTCAGCAGACTAGCTGTTGCTAAGCCTCCCATTCCTATTGTTAGGGGGGTGAAAGGAACTATGCTACCAGTGGTCAGGATAAATGCATGTGTTGTCAAGGACCATGGTTCATTTGTTTCAGAACCTCGCACAAAAGCTCGAGGGAAGGACAGGTATCCTTCGAGGTCTGCTCGGGCATACTTAGCTGCTAATAATGGGAAGAAATTGATAACAGAAGGCGATTCTCATTCCAAAACTGATCAAGACTCTCATGGTTCTTGGAAATCAATTTCATCCATTAACATTCCTAAAGATCGTCTTCGCACTGTGGATGACTTACAGTTACATTTGGGTGAGTGGTACTACTTTGATGGTTCTGGGCATGAACGAGGGCCATCTTCATTTTTAGAGCTTCAGGTCTTGGCAGATCATGGCGCTATCCAAAAATATAGCAGTGCTTTCAGGAAATATGATAGAGTGTGGGTTCCAATTACCCCTGCCACAGAAACGTCTGAATCCACTGTTAAAATTCAAAAAGAGAATGTTGCAGTATGTTGTGATTCTTCATCAACTCTTTCAAAATTGCATAGTGCTGCCGATAATGAAAGCAACTCAAATTCCATTTCATTTCATAGCCTGCATCCACAATTCATTGGTTATACCCGTGGGAAGCTACATGAATTGGTAATGAAATCTTATAAGAGCCGGGAGTTCGCTGCTGCCATAAATGATGTTTTGGATCCATGGATCAATGCTAAACAGCCTAAGAAGGAGATTGATAACCACATATATCGAAAATCAGGTATGGATAAGTTCCTTAAAAACTGGTCTTCTTGAAATTATAAGAGTAATAGTAATTTCATATATGAGGTATGAAACAATCTTCCTTTAACTATCATCTTATGAGTGCCTTCCGGGGGGACGTTATTGACTAAGTATTTGGATAAAATGTTGTCTATGTCTAAGTTAACTTGGTCCTACCCATTCATCATTTGTTACTTCTCTTTCGCATGCCTATGTACCCCGTCTTTTTAGATGAGTGTTAAATGCTGAAATGAATCTTGTGTAGAATGTGGACTAAATAATATATGAATCCCACCAAATTGGTTTCAATTTCACAAGTTCCAGGTTTTCTGATCCGCCTTATCTTCTTGTTGTGCATAACTACTACTTAAGTTAATTTTATCCTCATGTTATATATTTTTCCATAGTTCTCAAATCGAGAATCAAAATCTTCATTTTGTGAAATGAGAATCGAATCTTACAATTCAATAAAAAATTTCAAAATTAATTAAAAATGATATATGTACTAAAATAATAAGTAAAAAAATATATCAAAATGATATATTTTGATAAATATAGAATTATCATTCAGCCAACGAGAATGATGCTTTATAATAGAACAATGTATTCTTATTATGTTATGTGGTTTTACATCATAAATTATGAACTTTTGAATTTTAAACAACGATTATCATTGTACATATGCTGAACTCCCTTTTAAATTTAATCAAATAACTCAACTCAACTCAACTAAGCCTTTATCTCAAAAATTTGAAGTCGGCTATATGGATTCTCTTTTTCCACTCTAAACGATTTTGGGATAAATCCTCAGAAATTTGCAGTGCTTCTAGGTCATGTTGTACTGCTCTTCTCTAAGTCAATTTAGGTCTACCCCTTGTTTTCTTTCTATCCTCTAACCTAATGTGCTCTACTTGTCTAACTGGAGCCTCCGTATGTCTACGCTTTACATGACCAAACCACCTTAATCTCCCTTCTCTCAACATATCCTCAATTGGTAACACTCCTACTTTTTCTCTAATATTCTCGTTAGGGACTTTATCTAGTCTAGTATAGCCACTCATCCACCTTAACATTCTCATCTCTGCAACTCTTGTCTTAGTTGCATACGACTCCTTCAATGTCCAACACTCACTACCATGTAACATTGCCGGTCGTATGGCTATATGGTAAAATTTTCCTTTTAACTTACTAGGAATCTTGCGATTACATAAAACTCCCGTGGCACGTCTTTACTTCAATCATCCGGCTTTAATCCTATGACTAACATCCTCCTCACATCCCCTATCTACTTGAAGGACTGAGCTGAGATATTTAAAGTGATTACTTTGGGACAGCATCACTCCATCCAGACTAACTCCTTCCCTATCACCAGTTTGGCTTTCACTGAACTTGCAAATTTGATCAAATAATTACATACTAAAATTTTTAAGTACCTTAAATTAAAAGTTTGGAATATATTAATATAAAATGTCATAATTTAACAACTATAATTAGAGAAATAAATTAACAAAAACAAGTAAAAAACAGGGAAAAGAATTGCTAGTGGAAGAAAAATAGTTAAGGGAAAGTTTTATATGCACTTTTCATAGTAAAAATCATGGTTTCAAATACATAAAAGTTGTTATTTACAGGTTTTTGAAGGCTCTGTTACGCATTACCCCATTATTTATGGGCGAATCTCGAATTATACGTGTAACAGCCATTACCATCGTTAAATAATGGTAAAGGCCATTATTTACCATTAAGTAACGGTAATGGCTATTACTTTAATTATCCATCTGCCATAAATCACATGCAAATAATATTTTTCCTTCTTTTTTTATTGATGTCTAAAAAGGATAGATTTAGTACATTTATTTGATGTATTTGTGCTTATTATATAGTTGTATATCTTAATTTTTTTTATATAAAAATATCTAATCATGTTATTAATTTTGCAAATTTTTCAAAAAATTTTGCGTAGCGCCAAGTCGTTACCATTCTTGGGCATCATAATATTAATTAATTTAAAACTAAAATAAGTATGTAGATAGTAAAGAGCTAACCCTATAACTATGTAAATCGGGCAAACTAATGCTTCATATTGTAAATTTAACAACAAACCTAGCATAAATATAATTTTTTTCAACGAATAAGTAAAAAGTAGCCAAAAAAAAAAACCTCACCTTTTGCAAGAAAACAAATATGTAGAACTTGAAAGATTGTTGATGATAACTCAAGAGAGAAGAAGTAAAAGATTTGTAAAAAATTAGAAAAGTTTAGGTAGAAATTTGAGAGAAAGTGAGAGGCAACATTCAAAAACTTAAAGACTAAAAAAAAAAAAAGAGGAATAGTTGTTGCTCTCATTTGGCTTAACATAATAAATGAGGTAATGGACTATTATCGTTGTTTAATGGTAAATAATAGCCTTTACCGTTAAGTAACTGGTGTAACAGCCGTTATGGTAACAAATTTTCTTATGCTTTTAAATAAAGGGGGTCACAGTAGCGGGAGGGCACAAGCCTATAAATAACGGCCGTTACGTAATGTAACACCCTTTATTTAAAATTATGCTTGTAACGGCCTAATGTAACAGTAATTGCTTGCCACTATCCAATTTTTTTAAAAAATTTGTAAAGTTCATAAAATGACTAGATATTGGTAGATATAAGTAAACTAAGATACATAATTATATAGTAAGCACAAATACATCAAATAAATATATTAAACCTATAATTTTTAGACATCAATGAAAAGAGAAGAAAAAATATTGTTTGCGTATGATTTGTGGCAGATGTATAATTGAACTAACGGCTGTTGCTGTTATGTAACGGTGGTAACAGCCATTACGTAACACTGGTATCGGCCATAGTTTTAAATAAAGGCCATTACATTACACAACAACAGTTCTTTATAAGTTTTTTGCCCTCATGTTACCATGACACTTGCTATTTAAAGGCATGAGAAAATTTGTTTCTATAATGGCCATTGCACCTGTTACTTAACGGTAAAGGCCGTTATTTACCATTAACATTAAGTAATGGTAATGGTCCATTACCTTATTTATTATTTTAAGCCAAATAGGGGCAACAGTTATTCCTCATTGTTTTTTGTTAGTCTTGAGTGCTTTTAGATGTCTCTCACTTTCTCTCAAGTTTCTATCTAAACTTTTCTATCTTTTTACAAATCTTTTATTTCTTCTCTCTTGAGTTATTATTAACAAAATTTCTAGTTCTACACATTCATTTCTCTCAAAAGGTGAATTATTTATTTATTTTTTTTGCTAATTCATTGAAGAAAATTATATTTATGCTAGGTTTGTTGTTGAATTTATGATATAAAGTATTAGTTTGATCGATCTACATAGTTATAGGGTTAGCTCTTTGCTATCTATATGGTTATTTTAGTTTTAAATTAATTAATATTAATGATGTCCAAGAATGATAGATTAAATGTCATTATTTGATATATTTATGCTTATTATGTAGTTTTGTATTTTAGTTTTAATTATATCTTTAAATATATATTAATTTCATGAACTTTGCAAATTTTTCAAAAAAATTTGCGTAGCGATAAGCTGTTACAATTATGTTACGGTCATTATTGTTTCTATTACTTGCAACCGTGGCTGCGATTATGGCCGCAACTGCGATTTAAATACATGGTAACGGTCATTGCGTAACGGTGTAATTTACATATACAACTCAGGATTCGCTTATAAATAACAGGGTAAAGTGTAATAGAGCTTTCAAAACTTGTAAATAATAGAAAAAGAATCAACTTAGTGGGTTGATTCATATCAATTCACCCGATTAACTATTGAATCGTAAGATTCGATCACGATTTAAGTAAATTTGAGATTCAACCCATAGATTCAAATCCCTAAGATGAGAAATCAAATCGTGAGATTCTAACAACAATGTATTTTTCCTTTTCAGGGAAGACCTAATGTTCTACCCTTTGCTATTTGCATTTCATCAATATCCATATATTTGTTATAGTTTGTTCATTTAGGTTTCACATTATGTTTGGGAAGGATGGAAATTTTTGAAAAGATCCGACTTTCCTTTTTTGGGAAAGGGAAGAAAGAAGAGGATGGAAAATGAAGGGAAGAGATTCTGCCCTTGGGCCTACTAATATTTTTCCTCCCACTTAGGAGGGAATATGGTTGAAAATAGATGATATTACCATTCGTCCCTAGTATGATTTTGTACGTGGTAAAGGCTGAAGGACCATTTTGTAATTTATCTTTATTGTTAATAAAATAATCTTTCCCTATTTTCCTTCCTTTTATTTTTCTCTTTGGTCCAAACAGAAGTGTGAAATTGATTTTCACCTCTTTGATTTCATTCTTCATATTTCCCTTTCCATTTTCATTTCTTTCATCCTCTTGTTTCCAAATAGTGTAAGTATGTAAGACTCCTTAGTATCCTTTTAAAGTCTTTATATAGGTGAGAGATCATGGTGCAGCATGTTCTGGAAAGGCCTTCAAACCCCTCTCTCCCTCCTCCTAGTCTGTTTATAGTTTTTATGTGGTATGTTGTCAAATGAGTTTTTGAGATCATTATTTCCTTTCTTCCAATTGCTGGCTCTCCTTGGCTTTTGTTAAAGTTTTAGATGAGTTTAGTTGTAGTTGAGGATTATGGTTTTATTTTTTTCTCTCTCTGCCTCTTCATCCCTCCCATATTTCATGTGTATGATTGCACTTATAACACTTAATGTACATCCATGTGCACGTTTTCCTCCTTCCTTTTTTGTGTATTACTTGAACCATTACAATGAAGCCCGAATGCTGTTGCTTTGATTAGGCTATATATAAATATATAGTGTCTCGTTTTTTGGCATATCATTGGCAGTCATCTTTGTATATTGTCCTGCTCTGTGCTCTTTTTAACTTCTCTGATTTCTTTTATGTATATATACTTCTTTTAACTTGCACTTGCTATTCATTATTTCTTTTTCTTTGCGACCCTGGTTAATTGCAGAAATTGACGCACGTGCTGGCAAAAGAGCTCGGTTGCAGCTTGATGGAAGTGATGATGACTATGAAATGGATGAAGACTTGCAAACCATTCAAAAGGATGATACCACTTTTGAAGAATTGTGTGGTGATCTTACTTTCAGCAGAGAAAGTATTGCATCCTCAGAGACTGAGTTGGGAAGCTGGGGTTTATTGGATGGTCATATACTGGCACGAGTCTTTCATTTTCTGAGATCTGACATGAAATCCCTTGTCTTTGCTTCTTTTACTTGTAAGCACTGGAGGGCTGCTGCCAGCTTTTACAAGGATATCTCAAGACAAGTTGATCTCTCACATTTAGGTCCTAACTGCACTGACTCGATCATTTGGAACATTATGGTAAGTATTTAATATATTCGGCTGTAGAAGCTATGGCCAGTTTTTTATTTTCTCCAAGTAAACATATCTATTTGTTTGCAGAGTGGTTATAACAAAGAGAGGATAAATTCAATGGTGCTGTTGGGTTGCACAAATATTACTTCAGGCTTGCTTGAAGATATTCTTCGCTCTTTCCCTTTTTTATCTTCTGTAGATATTAGAGGTTGCAGCCAATTCAAGGAGTTGCCTCTTAAATTTCCTGATGTGAGCTGGATCAGGACTCGTAGTTCACGTGGTATTGAGATCTCTGAGGATTCATATTCTAAAATAAGGAGTCTTAAACAGATCAGCGAAAAAACTCCTACATTTTGTAGAACAAAGGATCTGGGTAGTGATGCAGACGATTTTGGTGAACTAAAAGAGTATTTTAACAGTGTGAATAAGAGGGATCCAGCAAATCAATTATTCCGACGGAGTCTGTATAAACGATCAAAGTTGTTTGATGCTAGAAGATCATCATCAATTCTATCTAGAGATGCCCGTATCAGGCGATGGGCCATCAAAAAATCTGAAAGTGGCTATAGGAGGATGGAGGGATTTCTTGCTTCAGGTTTGAAGGACATCATGAAGGAGAATACCTTCGATTTTTTTGTGCCCAAGGTACAGTTAATGATTTAATTTTATAGAAACATCTTGTGCTACGTATTTTCTCAAGTTCTTATTCCTTTTTATCCGTTTCTTAATCAGGTAGCAAAAATTGAAGATAGGATGAAAAATGGTTATTATATCAGTCATGGTTTAAGGTCTGTCAAGGAGGATATCAGTCGAATGTGCAGAGATGCAATTAAGTAAGTTATACACACACACCCACACACACACAAGAACAGTCACTTCTTTCTATTTTGAAGTTTGGAAACACAAATTCCTGCCAGTGTATTGTAGGATTGAAATAGAATGGAGAAAAAAGCAAAATCATTATGTACAATCTCTTCTTTTTCTTTGTTGATCATATGCATTGTATCTTGTGCTTTTTTTTTTTTTTACTTTTTCTCATTTATTGTTATTTGCTAAAATTTATTTACGTTATTCTAACTTTTATGCATTTTTGGATGCAGAGCAAAGAATCGGGGTGCTGGAGACATGAATCACATCATTACATTATTTCTCAAACTTGCCTCACATTTGGAGGATAGTTCTAAGTTTTCTTATGAAAGAGATGAACTAATGAAGTTGTGGAAAGATGATTTGTCTTCAGGGTTTGGTTATACTCCCATGAAATATAAGAAGAAGTTAATCACAGAAAAGAAGAACACTAATAGGAGTAATGGCATTGCTTATGCAAATGGCAGTTATTATGGAGAATATGCATCTGACCGGGAAATCAGAAGACGGTTATCAAAATTGAACAAAAAATCCATGGATTCAGGAAGCGAAACTTCTGATGAATTTGACAAGTCCTCTGAAGATGGGTGGAGTGATAGTGAAAGTACTGCCTCATACACAGAAAGTGACTTGGATTTCCGATCAGAAGCTCGAAGTGTGGAGTCCACAGGGGATGGATTCTTTATGGTGGATGAGGGTTTAGATTCCATATCAGATGATCGTGAATGGGGTGCTCGCATGACAAAAGCAAGTCTGGTTCCTCCTGTCACTAGGAAATATGAAGTTATAGATCAGTATGTTATTGTAGCAGATGAAGAGGATGTTCAAAGGAAGATGTGTGTTTCTTTGCCTGATGATTTTGCCGAGAAGCTTGATGCACAGAAAAATGGCACTGAGGAATTGGATATGGAGCTTCCTGAAGTCAAGGACTATAAACCTAGAAAAAGGCTTGGAGATGAAGTTATAGAACAAGAAGTTTATGGGATTGATCCTTATACCCATAATCTTTTACTTGATTCGATGCCTGAGGAATTAGATTGGTCTTTGTTGGAAAAGCATTTGTTTATTGAAGATATACTCCTTCAAACTCTGAATAAGCAAGTCAGAAACTTTACTGGCTCTGGGAACACTCCAATGATGTATCCTTTGCAACCTGTTGTAGAAGAAATTGAAAAAACTGCTGAGGAGGACTGTGATGTGCGAACAATGAAAATGTGTCGGGGCATCCTTAAGGCCATAGATGGTCGTCCTGATGACAATTATGTTACTTACAGGAAGGTATTGAGCATCATCCACATATTGCTTGGGTTTACTACTGTTTCTTTGACCTGTTCCGTGTTTCAATGTGCTGATTCTATTTCCTTCTCTGTCTTTTATTTTCAGGGTCTTGGTGTTGTTTGCAATAAAGAAGGTGGTTTTGGAGAAGATGATTTTGTTGTGGAATTCTTGGGAGAGGTATGGATGCAAAGTAGTGAAGGAATTACTTATTAAGAAGAATTTATCATGGAGCAAACAATTTTTTACAAAATTTATAATTTTGTCATATGTTCATAATATCTGTCTACTTCTCATCTGATAGGATAGGGAAGTGAATGTGCTGTGTATGAATTGCTTTCCACCCCCCCCATCTCCAACCCTAAATAAAACATAGAAAGTAAAAGGAAAATGGATAACAAACTCAAACAAGAATTTGTGCAAAGATCTTACAATAGGTGTAAATTTCTGGTGATCATTATTGTTGTGCACAATATGTTTTCAAAGAAGACCATATGTGGTATTTGGTGAAGTAAGCAGTCAAATGGACTTACTGGTGCTTGATCCTGCAATTTTGAGTGAAGTGGCATAGTGACGTTTTAACCGGGAACATTTGTCAGAAGTGTTTTTTTTTATTTTTTATTTTTTATTTTTATTTTTATAAATTGCTAAATGCTGGTATAAAATTTAATGTGGGAAGTATTAAATTTAAAATAAAACACCTGGTGCTGGTATTAGAATTGCAATTATTATCTATTGTCAATTGGCGAGGGTAGGATTTGTATTTTGTTAGAAGGTGATAACCATGCTTTGTTTAATTTATGTGTTTACATTTGTTACCGGTTTATTGTTTTAAAATAAAGTTCTCTTCAGTGTTAAGGTGCTGAAGGTTCTACCTTTCTTTTTTGCCACTTCAAAATTAACTTTGATAGGTTTATCCTGCTTGGAAATGGTTTGAGAAGCAAGATGGCATCCGATCTTTACAAAAAGATAATAAAGATCCTGCTCCAGAATTTTACAACATTTATCTCGAGAGGCCAAAGGTTCTTTACTTCTGAGCTAAATTGCTATAGGTTTGTCACTTTGTTTCTTTACATTTTGACCTTATTTATTGTCATCTGGCAGGGTGATGCTGATGGTTATGATTTGGTGGTTGTCGATGCCATGCATAAGGCAAACTATGCCAGTCGAATTTGTCACTCTTGCAGACCTAACTGTGAAGCGAAGTGAGTTTTGTTCTTTTGTCTTTTACTTTGTCTAGTGCATGTTGAACAATTTGTAAATCAGTGTTAGATTTTGCAAATTATTATGATTAACCTGCCTTTTGTACACTACAAATGCATGGAGCTATGTAGAAATTGGAAATATAAAGGTTCTATGGATGGCGTTACTTTGCAGGAATTAGATAATTCTATCAGCGGTTAAAATTCAGTCAGCTTTAACTGCTGGGAACTTACAATGCATAGCAATGTGTTATTTGTTGCGTGAATTAATTTCTTATTTGGATGGTAGTATTTGCATATTTCTATCATCTAGAAAACTTTCAGTTTGCTTTTGTTCTTTTTGTTTGTCTCCATTCTATTCCCCTGAAGCCTATCTACTTTTAGAATTAATTCACGCAAGCCTGGTTTGTCATTGGTCTAAATCCTGTTTGTCATGGCTGTTTGGTATTTGGAGACACCGCCTGTCTGGATTATGATCTAAGATTTGCTTCTTTCTGCTTGAATTTAGTTTTTCAGGAAGGTCTGGCATCTGATTAAATTTCTGTCCATTTGTATATTAGATTTTTTTTTTTCTTCAAATTATTGTTTCTTAAGCATGGGAAATCCTGCATCTGTTTCTACATATTTTTTGGTTGAATGAAATATTTTCTTGTTGAAGTTTCTTCTTGATCCAATGGCAATTGGTGGGAAAAAGGTCTGCACTTGATGGTCTTGTAGTAGAGTTAAATGTTTCCTAGGTTTTGGTCATTCAGCATTCTAAATTCTTGAATGCAGAGTTACTGCTGTAGATGGTCAATACCAGATTGGAATCTACACTCTACGGGAAATTCAATATGGCGAGGAGATCACATTTGATTACAATTCTGTGACAGAGGTGCATATCTTTTGCTTGTTAGTCTTGTTTACTTGAAAAATAATGTATTCTTATTTCCTTGTGTTGGAATTGATGATTTCTCCCCATATTGTAGAGTAAGGAAGAATATGAAGCATCTGTTTGTTTGTGTGGTAGCCAAGTTTGTCGGGGCAGCTACTTAAATCTGACAGGTGAAGGGGCTTTCCAGAAGGTATAAGATTACAAGGGAATTTTCTTTGCTGCTGTTAGATTTTGATAGCACTTTCCACCTTAAATTTTTGGAGTGATTTTTGGTAACTGGATATTACTGTTCATCAGGTACTGAAGGAGTGGCATGCCATGCTGGATCGACATCATTTGATGCTTCAAGCTTGTGAACTAAATTCAGTATCTGAAGAAGATTATCTTGACTTGGGGAGGGCTGGTTTAGGCAGTTGTTTGCTTGGTGGTTTGCCAGATTGGGTGGTTGCATATTCTGCTCGTCTGGTGTGTCTTTGCTGCCATTTTTTAAATATTTGTGATCAACCTTTCTGAAAGATTTGTTTGAGCTACTTTTTATTCATTTCATTTTCCTGACTTATCCATTCTTATGAAGGTGAGGTTCATAAATCTGGAGAGAACGAAGCTTCCTGAGGAAATTCTAAGGCACAATTTGGAAGAAAAAAGGAAATATTTCTCAGATATTTGTCTTGAGGTTGAAAGAAGTGATGCCGAGGTTCAGGTAAGTGCTTTTGTGTCTGAGGATGTAATTATAAAGTGTGAGGGACTATGCTTCCAGTTACTTTTTGTATGCTCATCTTGCATGTTTTTGTATGATGCAGGCTGAAGGTGTTTATAACCAGAGGCTTCAAAATTTAGCAGTAACTCTTGACAAGGTTGGTCCCGTTGTTAACTTGATATGGGAAAACACATACTTTCTGTATGCTATGATGTACACCTTTTACATATGAGCCTCACCATGTTAATATTGTAAATCATGAAGTTATGTCATAAAGTTTCACAACCTCGAGACTTTGCCTGCAATTATAGTCCTGCTTCTGAAGTCAAACTCTGTGAAATGATGATTACTTTGCCGTCTTTATTCTCGATATTTTGTGATTAACTATGTTTATTCTAGATCTTTTCAATGAAGGGAAAAGTCATTAACTGGTTGTTGGTATGAATGCTGTGCATAGGTGAGGTATGTGATGAGATGTGTATTTGGTGACCCAAAAAAAGCTCCACCTCCATTGGAGAGGCTAAGTCCTGAGGAAACTGTTTCTTTCCTCTGGAAAGGGGAGGGATCACTTGTTGAGGAGCTTCTTCAGTGCATGGCACCTCATGTGGATGCCAGCATACTTAATGATCTCAAGTCCAAGATTCATGCACGTGATTTATCAGAATGTGATAACATTCGGAAAGAACTTCAGAAGTCATTGTTGTGGTGAGCAACCTACATACCTTCAATTTATTCATCATATTTATGCTTTAGTAAGACATGAATTCTATGGAAATTGATTTTTTTTTTTTCTCTGAAGGTTGAGGGATGAAGTCCGGAATATTCCATGTACATACAAGTGCCGGAATGATGCTGCAGCTGACTTGATCCATATTTATGCTTACACAAGAAGCTTCTTTAGAGTTCAGGTGAGTCATTTTGCTACTGGTCCTCTCAACTTTTTTTATTGGCACCATCTGCCTGAACTATTCTAGTCAGCATTGCCATGTGTTCATTTGATGTTCAAATAACTTCATGTTTTCTTGCAGGAGTACAAAACATATACTTCTCCACCAGTTCACATTAGTCCGCTTGACTTGGGTCCGAAGTATGCTGATAAGTTGGGAGCAGGTATCCATGAATATCGAAAGACATATGGTGAAAATTATTGTTTGGGACAGTTGATCTATTGGCATATACAGACTAATGCTGAACCAGATTGTAGCCTGGCTAAGGCAAGTAGGGGCTGCTTGTCTTTACCTGACATTGGTTCCTTCTATGCCAAGGTTCAGAAGCCATCACAGCAACGCATTTATGGTCCAAAGACTCTGAAGCTTTTGCTGGAAAGGATGGTAAGTCTCGTATACAGTTGTGTTGCTTTGTAGTTTTTATATTTTAAAGTACAAGACATTCTTTGCCTTAGCTGAAACTGCCAAAGCACCAAGGAAAAGGTGTTTTGGGAACAAGCAACTTGTACTAACCTAGCCTAATCATGATACGGTCAAGCATGGAATCAAGCAGCGGAATGATTTTGTAATAGGATTATGTTGTGCCTTACTGACTACATGGTGCCATGAACTGTCAATATCCCTAAATGTCTTGAGTTTAGAATTCAGCAGTGTCAAAGATTAGCTTTGATATGAGCAATAAAGATTACTGATGATTGTATCTCAGCGTTTTTTTTTTTTTTTTTTTTTTTTTCCCCGATTAGTATGGTTGCTTATCTGCTTCTCTCGTATTTACAGGAAAAGTACCCTCAGAAGGCTTGGCCTAAAGACCAGATATGGTCATTCAAGAGTTCTCCAAAAGTTATTGGCAGCCCAATGCTAGATTCTGTATTGAACAATTCTCTTCTAGACAGGGAGATGGTCCATTGGTTGAAGCATAGACCTAGCGTATACCAGGCCGCATGGGATAGGTGAAGCATTTGTCATTTGAGAAGAGCTGCAATAGGATTATTAGGCAACACCACATTGTGTACTTGTTTTGGAATGATTTCTCAATTTTAATTCACAGCTGCCCCTTTTTGTGTGGGAGTTGGTAATCATTCCAAAACATCCATTCCTTTGTGCTTCAATCCACATTCTTGTGTACAGTGTTGTTTTTCTTTCTTCTTTTGTAATTTGTAATTCATTACATGGTAGTAAAGCATTTTTTTCCCCTCCTTTAAGTGGAAAAAATGAAAAGAAGCAAAGTGCTGTAATCCTTGCGTTTGCCGAACTATGATCTATAATTTATCTCATGATAGTACTTTTATAAGGGGTTACAAAGAAAGGAATAAACAGTTCAGATGAGTTATCTTGAAATAAAACTTGTGGAAAAATAATTAGTAAGAATAGATGGATTATTTAAAATTTATCATTAAAAGTGATTAAAAAGTGAAATGAATAAATTTATTTTAATTATTAGATTTAAGCATAATGCGTATATTGGAATTTATATCTCAATTTTATGTATATTTTTTGAATTAAAATAGGTTGCCCGTGAGAAAAAAATAAAAATTGCTTTATCTAATTTAATTGAAGGATGCAAATTGGAACAAGCAGCTCATAAATGCATAGCAAGCCAAGCTCATAAACTACAGAAAGAAGAAATTAAGAAGCTGTGAATATAAAATGTGGTGAACATTATCAAAATGCACATGGTAATAAGTGACTGATTTGATCACCCATATGTTGTGATATGTTGAGTAGCTAGTTCAACCGCATAAACTAGTGCTGTGCTCCCGGTGTATGTATAGTGTTGTTTTAAGGTGAAATTATCTAGTTTTAAACCGTTGAGAAATTTGTTATGCTCTAGGCAAAATTCTCTTTAAGAGTCGCCACATTACAGTTATTTCAGATGATATAATATGGCACTACTAATGTGGTGGTTACCATATAAAGAATAATTTCTTTTTAATAAATAGTTATTTCTATTTTTCTCTTAACTATATATATTATTGTCATTATTACCCCCAATTTTCATAATTTAAATGATTATTTTATTTTTAATTGATTATCAAAATTTAATGTCTTAATAATTAAATTTATTATATTATTTTTTTAGTTTATCAAAGATATAATTAATATTTTTCTTTAATGCTCATGTATGTATCTCATAGTATATATTTATATAATTTTTCTTGCATCCTTGATTTTGCCACATGACGCTTATAATACATAGATTAATTTTTTATAATTAATAATTATTTCTATTTATATTGGATATTTAATTTTTTTTCCACCTTTCTTTTAATTATTTTTATTATTGCCATTATTACCTTAATTTTTGTAATTTAAATAATTATTTTATTTATTAATTGATCACCAAATCTCAAACATCAATGATTAAATATGTTATATTAATTTTTTAATTTATGAAAGATATAAATTTTTCTTTAATGCTCATGCATGTATCTTATAGTATTTGAATATATATATATATATATATATATATATATATATATCCTTAGAGATATAATTTTCCTTAGAGTTGTTATGTGGCAGTTATCTGTAGTGTTGCGACATAGCACTTACCATATAGATATTAACTTTTTTTTATAATTAACAATTATCGCCATTTATATCATGCATTTATTTTTCTTTTTATTTTTTAAAGTATCTTTATTATTGCAATTATTACCTTAGTTTTTATAATTTAAATCATTATTTTATTTATTAATTGAGTACCAAAACCCATGGCCACAATAATCTATTAGTGGTATGCCCTAGTGTTGTGTATTGTAAAACTAATTTCCTAACAAATGGCATTAATGTTTAATTTAATCTAAAAATGTTTGTGTTTACTTGAACAAGCCCATTAGCTCATTGTTGGAAGTTCCATGAGCATTGGAACTGTTTGGCACAAATGCACTAAATAATGGTTCACAGTCGAGGATATTTTATTGGATATGATGTATCCGGCTAGACTGTCACCTCTATTTGTTTCCATAGATTAGTATGTGATACTAATAAAAATGGAATAGTGAGTCTCATGTCATCTAACATTATGATGTCAAGACAAATGCATTGGGCACTTATAAGATAAGAGGGCTAAACCAGTGGCGTATAGATGACATATATGTGGAGTTTACTCTTGTCAATATATTATCATCTAGATTATAATGGTGCATATCATCTTTTAACCTGATATACTCGTATATAGGTAGTTTGAGTATGATACTGCTTACATACTTGGGCAATGTATAGGTTATATGAGCATGTGTTGGCTCCAACTAGTTGTATATGAAGATAGGTATTTAGTCAAGATGAGATTCGTTACCCTTCGTAATTGAGAGAATTTAGTACATGGTTTATATAATCAAAGGTTCTAAGTAAGGGATGAATTTAATTAATCACTAGTTGGATAGTCATGACACACTATACTAAGTGTCAATTATGATTTATGAGATCTAAAGGTGGAAAGGGAATTTTACTCTACGTATGGAAGGATTTCCATTGATATTAAAGCACTAATATTTTCTCATTGCCAATTAGTTATGAACTTAAGAAGTCACACATAATAGAACTTAAGTGATTAAGACTTGAATAATTTAATTGATTGATTAAATAGTTTAATTAATTAATTAATTAATTAATTAATTAAATTAATGAATTTAGTTATGCAATAAGGTTGCAAAATTCTCTAGCATAATTTGAAACTAGATTCAAAGAATTGGGTTAAAAGGAAGAAAGGGCAAGCTGATCAAAAGTTGCATAGGATGCAACATGGGGCATGCTACAGCCTAGTACAAGTGTTGCATGGCATGCAGTGGCAGCATGGGGCTTGTTGTACCAAGGAAAATGTTGCATGGTGCTTTGGGCATGTCATTGAGCGAAAGAAGATATTTAATGGGTTTTAATATCGCTTGACATGTCTTGACATGAGATAACAAGACATGACTTAAGATAATGTGAGTGGGAGACAACAAAATGACTTGTGTGACAAGCAGCAAGATTATCTACTTAGTGGTGAATATTCCCTCTCCATTAACTCACTTTAGGGATTTGAAATCCCTAAATGTTAGGGATTTCCACATCCCTAAAGTATAAAAGCTGGAAGCCCATATGTAAAAGTAGTATTTTATAGATTTCTTCATCTTCTTCCTTTAGTTTTCCTTTAATCTCCATTGTTAAAGCTTCAAGTTTCTTCTTAAACTAATTCAAGAGAAATTAGAAATTACTACTCTTAAATTAAAAATTGAAGAAATTGTTTCTTCAATTACTCTCGTAAAACAAAGAGAACCAAGCTACTTGGTCAACAAAAGGGAGAGTGCAATTCAAGGGTTACAGTTCAAATTTTGGACATCTTGATCATAAGGATTCGTGCAAATGGACTAAAGGCTCTACGTTTAGAGGCTTAGCTATCCAGATTAGGTGATTGAATGTGATTTAGTGCCTCTTGAGTACGTAATCCTAAACTTAGTTTAGGTGTTTCCTTTTAGTTTTCTAACTTGCAAAATAGGCTTGATGACTTGTGGTGGTTACAAGTGTTGTAACCTTTGTGTTTTAATAATAACTTGCATGAAATTGACAATAACATGAGATGTATGTAACTTAGGCTAAAATTATAATATTAAATTTTTTTTTGTGCAAGTTTCACCTACAATTGGTAATAGAGCCACCACATTTTGCATATAGGAACTATAATGTGTATGTTTATTGATTGAATTTATTGAAATTTTTATTGTTCAAGTGTTGAATGATAGAATTTCTTTAAGATTTTATTGTGAAAATGATGTTTGGTATGTATAATTGCAAGAGTTGCAAAAGGGAAATTTTTGGTTAAATTCCTCGTACATGTCAAAATTTTGGTAGGGTCCAACATGAGGCATGCTGGCACCTGGTGCTATAAAATTCTCATGATTGTCAAAATTTGCATAGGGTCCAGCATGGAGCATGCTAATACCCAGTGCTGAAATATCAAACCTAGTAGAAATTTGCATGAAAAGTGGCAAGCTGCCCCTTATGCTAAATTTTTATACAAGCAAATTTTTGCATGATCTATGACATGGGGCATGCTATACCCCATGCTGAAATTGTGAAGTAGGTAGAATTTTGCATGAGAACTAGCATTGGGCATGCTGAAATGTGGCATAAGTGACACTGACCTATGAAATAAGGCATGCTAACCCAGCACTAGGCATGCTGAACCTTATACAAGGGTTGCATGAGGTTGTGCAAATATTGCATTGGTCACTTCCAATTCAACATGGGGTTGTACAAATGTTGTGCTTGAAGGAGCAGAAGCATGAAAAACATAAGTTTAGATCATTGAATTCAAAAATTTTTCATCTAGGGTCACATGCATCATGCAAGATTCATTTTTATCTATTTGATTTCAGTGATAAACAGCATATTAAAACTCTTTTAATATATTTTTGGATCTAGATTTTCCATTTAAGATTTTAGAATTAACAGATTAATTCATTAGAACCCTAGATTAGATCAAGAACAAGTGCACTAACCTTTTTGATGCATTGCAGTGTGTTTAATATATTAAAAGTGTTTTAATATGCTGTTTATCATTGAAATCAAATAGATAAATAATGAATCTTGCATGATACATGAGACCCTAGAAGAAAAATTTTGAATTAAATGATCTAAACTTATGTTTTTCATGCTTCCGCTTCTTCAAGAATGCCCTGATTCAATTCTTGGTGGCTCATAATTGAATCTTTTAGAAAGTCCATGATCATGCCATATTTATATGTTTATCCATGAATGCATGAGATATATGGGAATGTATGCAAGTATATGACATATGCATGCTAATTGGATAATGTGCAAAGTAAGACCATAATAGTAATTAGGCCAACCACAAAATCTTCCAAACAAATGATTAAGTTGGAAATGGTATAATTAAATGTAATTATATCATAGGCCCTCCATTGAGGCAATTATTTTAAGAAATTTTAAATACTTGCATATGATGCAATTAATTTAAGAGATTTTCTTAAGAATAATTGTTAAGCGTGAGATGTTGTAAATATGTAAATGGTTTGGTGGCCAATAATGGATGTGCCAGAGGACATTAAAATTATTTGCATGTTTACTAGCTCAATGGGATCAACTTAACTAATGCAAGATAAGTCAATAATGAATGTGCCTAAGATTTTGAGCATTAGGGGCTAGGTAAATGATTGAACCTTACATGAGATGTGATGGGCAAGGAGTTGCTCACTTACAGTTTATTGTAATTCCAATAATGGATGTGCCTGAGGATGATCAATAAGACTATAAGAATTCAATCACCCATTAGAAATCCATCCAACTAGGATTTTCATTTTCTACTTTGGAAGTGTAGGATTCGCTAAGTTACTGGGAGGACTAATTTGATTAAAAGACCATAATCATTTTGGTTAAATACATGATACATTTACTAATTAATCTGGTTATTTTTTGCAGCTACTTTTCTGATAATAATGAGCACACTACAACCACCATCATCTAATATCCTTGCGAGCATATTTGATCACAATAGGTTGATAGGACCTAATCTTTCTGATTGGCTAAGAAATTTAAAACTTGTCCTGAACCTTGAACATATAGGATATGAAGGAGCAGAAGCATGAAAAACACAAGTTTAGATCATTGAAATTTAAAATTTTTCATCTAGGGTCACATGCATCATGCAAGATTTAATTTTATCTATTTGATTTCAACGATAAACAACATATTAAAACTCATTTAATATATTTTTGGATCTACATTTGCCATTTAAGATTTTAGAATTAACAGATTAATCTATTAAAATCCTAGATTAGATCAAGAACAAGTGCACTAACCTTTTTGATGCACTGCAGTGTGTTTGGCACCTTTGGGATGCTCTTAGGACACCAGATGTTGTCCCTCTAGCTTGTGCACACCAAGATCACCTATGGTAGCCCCTTGAACAGCTTCTAAAGCTTTTTCTATCAATTAGAAAATCAGGTTTTGCCTTTTGAGAGATTACAGATGTAAACAGGACACCACAAACAATTTACAGTATTTTTAATTCAAGAGATTGTTTGCTAATCTCTTTGAATTGATGAGAGATGAAGAAGAAGAGAGGGGAGATGTTCTTTGGTTGGTGGCACCAAAGAAGAACAGCAGCCACACATTTTGCTCTTTCATAACAACACTTATATAGCTAGGTCATCACTTAAACCTTGCCACATGTCACATTTTGATTAGCTCTAGGTTTAATGTCACATTGTGCCAAGTGTCAAACCTATATTTTATCTTGACTTTGATCATCTTACATGATTAAAAGACATATGGCAAGCTTATGTGTAGTGCTCATGGTGCCACATGTCACCCTGTGAAATGATCAAAATACCCCTGTGTCTTAATTTTGAGTTCTCAACCCAAAATAATTATTTTTCTTCTTCTAATCAATTTATATCAAATATAAATTAATTAATTAATCTCTATTAATTAATTTCTCATTAATTAAATTCATATTTAAACACTTTAAATATAAATTTAACTTATTCTATATATCCAATAACCTAGATTTGGTTTCAAGCTATAACACCCCTACCCGGTCTACAATGTAGCCGAGCAAAGTATGCTACATTCGGTGCTGGAGCACCCTATTCTATCCTGTCATGTACAATAATAATTCAATTATATTGTATTACATGTAGAAAATTTTTTTTTATCCCATTCCATCACATTATTTCTCATGTCAATTGTTCATGTACCATATCATACCATTACTCATAAAAATTTCAAATAAAATAAACTTTCATTTTATTCATATAACATTACTCACAATAATATACAATTTTATATACAATCCAAAATTATTTACATCACTTAATTACATACAATACCAAAATGCAAAGTCTAATATGTACATGAGCCCTACCAAAACAACTGATGAGGTAACAACCACTCTTTAGCCGATCTGATCAAGGTCCTGTCTAAGCTCTACTGCTACTGCTGCTAAGGCTCTCCTGTACCTACGCGTGGTAAGAACCAACGCGCTAAGCATAATGCTTAGTGGTGCATATATTGAAATTAAAATAAACAAATAACTGAAATAATTATTCTACGTGTATTTTTATAAGGAAATATAAAATTTTATGAATTTCTAGGTCTTTTACATGTTTATAGAACTTTGGACAAAATAAATTAATCGGAATCTTTTTATCATGTATCTTATGTTTAATTCAATGAAGTTCACCTTAACAATCTTCTCATGTTTTTATTTCAATTAAAGATTTCTAATCATTTCTGTGCCCAAGTAACCTATGACAGACTATAAAGACTGGATACATAGGAGTATACAAGTTAGACAGTCGTATGTCTATCAAGTATACAATGGTTATATCAGACACAAGGCCAGCGGGCAGGCATAAGCCAGTAATAATAAAAATTGGCACTATGGCCATCGGGTAGGCATAAAGCCAGTAGAACAATCATCTTAGACATATGTTGTCTGTCAATGATTATCCCTGTGGGCAGTACTGCAATATGTAGTCCCTAATTGGTATACCAATCGATCCAAGCTATATAAATGAGTCTAGGTGTACTTTGGGCAGAATAATATTATTAAGTATTTATAATTTCATTAATTCATGTTATTTTTATGCTTAACAATTTATTCTAATTCATTTCATCTCATATGCCTAATTGTTTTATGAACTTTTCTTTAGGTCTAGATTTGGTGCACTGTCTTTACATAGCAGATTGACTAGGATGTGACCACTGTTTGGCCACACTCCCTTCATAGAATTTGTTTCTCTATGTCTTATAGTCACTCAGAAATTTTTATTATAAATTTTCAAGTTTTGTAGAATTAATTATGGCCAAATCACTGGCCTAGACTCATGAATCCTGTTCTACGAGGACTCATGTTCAGATCAGAAAATTTGACTCCCATTTTAGGGTTCTTATGTTCAAAATTTGAGGACCAAGTCTAAAACAAAGTTGGAGCCCTATTTCTTAGGGTTCCAGATTAGTATGGCTCAACCTAATTAGAATTTTCTAGTAGGAGATATAGCTAAATGAGTGTTCTGAGGTCAAATGGTTCTTTTGAAAATTTCCAGAATTTATATGTTAACTTAACCTAGTCAATTGACCTAGTTCCCTAGGTTTCTGGGTTTTGGTTAAAAGTACAATATTGTATATCTATGTCTTATAAAAATTTTTCCATTGGGTTCATTGCATTTGGATTTTTATAGACCAAGTTATAGCCATTTTGTCAAAACTGGTCGGGTGAGCTTTAGTCTAGAAAATTCTGGGCAGAATAGTGCAGGTCAGTTTGGTGTCCTAACTTGAATCAACAATTTCATTTGGTTAGAGGCATTTCTGGGCTTAGTGTTCTCAATGAAAGTTGTAGTCCTAGGTCTAATCTTTCCAATGGTTAAAATTCAGGTCATTTAGACTTGTCTAGAAGAAGTTATGGCTAATCAATTTTCTGGGTTCAAGGTCTGGACATCCGAATTGGGACAGTAAATTGGTCAACTTATGGACAGAATTTGGGCATGGTTTCTTCATGAAAAATGGGGCATTTTGTCCTAGGTTTCATCTCCAATTGGCTTCACACCAATTGGAGCAACAAAACTCCAGTTATAACTCAAAAAATGTACTGGACTCAAAGGTCCGATTTTCCTGCATAAGAATCAACATTCCAAATTCAATTCTCCCAACTCCACAAACTTCATTTGACATATTTAGCACTTCTAATGGTCATTAAATCATCTCAACATCATCCATTTCAAGACAAACAACAACTTCCTTAAAGTTAGGTAAAAAACCCTAACTCGCAATTCCTCAATTCATGTAAACACATGCAAATCAATTTGTTCATCACAATTACTCATCAATATCACTAATAAACACAAATAATTTCCTCAAACCATCAAACCACAACTCTTATAATGGCTGCTGAAATTTAGTAATTTCCTATTCCTATAAATTTCTTTTATTTTCATATCAATCTAACTTAATTTAGCAAGCTTGTCATGCTTAGAAAAGAAATAGAAATAAATTAGTGCACTGACCTTGACTTGGCTCTTTCTCCTTCTTGTCAACTTCAATTTTTCTTCAATCTTTCTCTTTCAATCTTCTTACCATAAGCAAATATGAAGTTTTTGTTTTGGAAACTAGCTAATTTATGGAGATTTATCAAGGATTTAAAGCTTGAGAATTGAAAGAAAATGGAGGAAAAGGATGAAGAGTGGTTCGGCCAACTCTAGAAAATGGAAGAAGATGAGTGAATTTTGGGTTTTTTTTTTAATCTCATTTTAGCCTTTTTATGAATGCTTGTTGAATAGTGATTGGCTAACAAATTTTATTACATCATGCTTACATGTATATGATGTCATAATCCTAATTAAATTTCATTTTCTTTTCTTTTCTTTTCTACTCAATTTCAATTTAATTTATAGCAATATTTATTCATATTTTAGATCATAATAATTATTTATTTAACTGGACAAGTTGGCCAAAAATCATCTCTGAAGACGAAATGACCAAAATGCCCTCCGTTTGGCTTAACAGACTAAAATTGTCTGTACCGATTGAAAAATTTTTCTAAACATTTTCTTAACATTCTAATGCCATAGAAACCTCAATGACTCTTCTCTGGAGTCTCAAAAATTATTTCATGAATTTTCTCACGAGTCTAGGGTCGGTAACTGTCTTTACCGATACTTCCTCGTGCGGTCACCCATCACTAGGGCACCGACTCATTTAACTTGGTTGTATTTTATTTCTAAAATTTTTCCTTAATTTTTCTTATACTTATTTGAGTTATTTATGACTCCTCGCTCTAGTCTAAATATTTTTCCAGACGTTTTAACTGTCCAGACTGACACTGGTCACCAGAACAGTAGAATGTACGGAACTGCTGCAGTGAGGGTGTTACGATTCTTCCCCTCTAACAAAAATTTCGTCCTCGAAATTTTCTCGGTGTAAATAGTCGAGGAACTACTTCTCCTTAGTCTGTTTTACTAGTTCTGGCTTTATGATCTTATTCTCAACTAGTTTTGTACTTGTATACTTTTATCTTGTACATAGGGTCTATTATTACATATTGTCACACCTTACCCCTCTGTAAGGCATAACATGATCCCGTAGAATACCTAATGAACTATCGAACTTCACCTACCGATAACTCATTAAGTACCCTACAAGAGATTTTAAAACAATTTTCTTACTTTTGATAAGTGGCGAGCATTTTCTAATAGGTATTAAAACATTTAATTAAAGTTGAAAACTAGTTAAAATTTTTGGTCCATTTTATTTTTCCGTAAATTTTATAAAAATTTTGGCAGAGTTCCGTCTGTATTTTGAGAAAACAGTTCTTCAAATACCTATAAAAAGCACTTCCAATAATTTTTCTCAACCACTACTTCAATTTCATAATCAATCTCAACCAATTTCTCAAGTCTCAAAATTCAACAGTCCACATTTCTCAATTTCCAAAAATTCAATGATCATTAAAATAATATCTATCAATCTCATTCAAATTAAAATAAAACATTTCCATTCATTAAAGACAAACAATCTATATATACATCATACTAAAGTCTACATTGGGAAAATTCAAACTAAATTTTATTACAACTTTATACAAACTCTGTACAAACTGCTCAAGACCGAATTTAAATGTCCATACATTTATGTACATTACATATATCAAAATAAATTTCTACAATCAGGGTATAAAATATACCCGATATAACTTCAGGATGAGTCGCTCGATAATTCTCAGCAGCTCACTCTGCTGCTCCTCTAGTCTCTAAATCTGCGATAGCAATAACAGCTATCGCTGAGTACTAGGACTCAGTGGTGCACAACATACTAAAATAATCTTTATGCAGAATTTAAATCACATTTCTTCAAAAATTGAACTGAGCATGCGAGTTAAACACAAAACATGAATTATGAGATTTTATTCCAAACAATTTCATTTCGAAGTATCAAACACATTTCATAAAACCTACAGTTAGATCATGCCATTCGAAACAAATATAATCTCAATAGCCAGAGGCTAAGGAGAAGTCACATCACAAGGCTAGCTAGCTCAAATATATGGATATCCATTCAAATCCTCTTCTACTGGCACACCTCAACACTTCTCCAGAGAAGGAATCAAAATTTGAAAATAATTACCCCCACTAGTCATGCTAGTGAGGTGTTCAAATATATGGTCATGACACTGTGGTTTCAAAACTTATCTTAACAAGTTGCTAAACATTGCTATTTCAAATATACACAATAACTTTCACAATTTAAATCAAAACATCATAAATAATGTCACAAATAAACTTTCAACAATTCAAAGAAAAAGTAAAATACATATTTCATTCACTTTATCAATGAATTTTAAAGCATAGTGATGTTGTGCACAAACCTCAAGTGAGTCGCCTCTTGGCCTTGACTCGGTTCCTTGGGTTCTTTTTCGGTATTCTTTTCAACTGAAACACATAATTTTACAGTGTTTCAGTATCATAACTTAGCATAAATCCAAAAATAAATTTAACTTCACTTTTACCTAGCTCTAATATGCTAAACTCGACGTTCTTTAAATTGTGTTTCGGGTTACTATTCACTACACTATTCAAGTCAAATTGTTGACTTTCTAAGGCTTAATAGGTATGGGAATTCCAACTTCACCCACATACCACATTTTGGTAAGTAAATTTGTTGGTTTTGGTTGTTTATTCAAATTCTAAGTCTTTTAGGCAAATTTGATAATTTTCAGTTTTGGTGTCTAAGGTTGCACTGTTCCATTGGTCATCTTACTGTTGGAATTTGGCAAAACTTTCTTCATAGAAAATGTTCCCTATTGTCTTAAGTTTATTCTCCTTTTTGAATCACTCTAATTGGAGTTTTGTAGATCAAGTTATAGCCATTTGAACCATGGCTGCCGGATTGGTCTCAACCCAGTTTTCTGGGCAATTTTTTTGTTCTGGCAGTTTTAGGTCACCAAATTTGGGTGGCCAAATGACTTGGTTAATGGCATAATTTGTGTTTGTATTCTTCATGAAAGTTTTAGGTCTATATCTCATCTGTCTACTGGTAAAAGTTCAGGTCATTTAGACCTACCTAGCTCAAGTTATGACCAAATGAACAAACACTGTTCATTTGGTTAGTTTGTACAGGGCAGACTGAGATTTTCCAAGTTTGGCCAATTTGTTCACTAGGTTTTGGTCACTTTTTGGGCATGCTTCCTAAATGAAAATTGTGTCATTTAGTGTCTATTTTCATTCTCCATTGGTCTTATACCAATTGGACTTGTAAATTTTCATTTTTGGTCCCTTAAATGTAACTTGGTCATGCTGCCAGTAGCATGACCATACTCAATCCGAATTTGCTTTTGATTCAAACACTCCTAACACACCTCATTAGGTCACAATTGACCATTTCTCTCCTTAAACTAGGTCCAAGACATCATTTACAAGTTTCTCACATTTTTGTCTCTAAACCCTAATATCCAAAACCCTAATTCACACTAATTGTTGCATTTAACCAATTCAATGCTTTTAACTATAATCATTCAACTAATTGAGGTTCATATACTCATTCAAATCCATCAAACCATGCAAATCACACTCCCCATCAAGCTGGCTAAAATTTTAGTTTGGTCCTCCACACATATTTTTATTTCATTTCATTAGTTTCTAAGTTCATTTAAGTAACTAAACATGTATTTAAAGTAGAAAATTGAAAGTTAGCATACTAATCTTAGGTGAAGTCTTTGATCTTCACTCTTTGTTCGAATTTCTCCCTTTTTCTTTCCTCTATTCTTCCTTTCTATGGTAATTTAGAAGTTTTCTAGGGTTCAAGGTTTAAATTTATGGGAAGGATTCAAGTTATTCAAGCTTGAATAACTCATCAATGGTGGACAAACATGGAGGAGGGAGAGAGAGGGATTTCGGCTAGCAAGAAGAAGAAGAAGGAAAAAATAACTTTTGTCTCTTTATTTTGGATATTTATCCTTTAATTGACTTAGTCAAATTATTAAGTAAATAAAAATTATTTATGACCTCATAGGTGATGTCACCATGATGATGTCACTAGCCTTTTAACTTTTCTTTTTCTTCTTCTTTTTTTTTTTCTAAGTATTTTTCTATTAGTTCTTTAATTTAATTCTCAACTCCGAAATTTTCTTTTCTCCGATTTTATTTGACAGTTAGGTCAGGAGTCAGCTCTCGGGGTCAATTGACCAAATTGCCCCTCGCCGGTTTAACCCGGTTTGTAAATAATTCAATATTTCTTTCGGCTCCCTAACCTAATTATTTGACTGGCTTAACCGTTCTTTTTTGTGATTTTCTCTTTTCCACTGTGTTTGTAGTGGTCCTAAGGACCGCAGCATCACATTTTACGGTTTGAAATTTGAGTTTAAAATGACTTTGCAGTCCTTCCCGAGAAGGTCACCCATCGCTGTGACTCTCAGCTCGTTTAACTTCTTATGTTCTGTTTTTCTTATTTATACTTAAATAATTGGCAATTACTAATTATTTGTATTTATAGGTTATCTAGTTGTCTTAAGTGTGGTTCTAACCCCCTTAATTATCCGGACCGACATCGGTCACCAAAACAGTGAAATATACCAGGCTATACAAATAGGGGTGTTACACATATACTAAAATTTTATAATGAGAAATATACCTCTAACAATGTTTGCTAGCTCCGGTTCCTCCTTTGCCCTCATAGCGTAGACATGAGGTACTACTCGAGCCTCGGTCGATCAATCATCCCAGAAGCTAGTCTCTGTGAGGTACCCGTTACCTCTGGTCTCGCAGGTCGTCTACCCCTCTGAACTACAGGGGCAGATCTCTCAGTCGGTGGTGGGGTAGTGGAAACACTCCTATGGGGAAAATTTTGTTGAAAATGGTCTGTAGCTCCGCATCGGAAGCATCCCCCCAGCCAATAGTCGGCACTCTTTGTAACACCCCTAAGTTCGACAGTGCGTTCTACTATTCCGGTGACCAGTGTTGTCTGGACAGCTAGGATGCCTAGAACTACACTTCGTTATGATTGAGGAGACATAAAATAATGAAATACAAGAAAAGAAAATACAAGAAAAACAAAGAAAAAATAATAGCAAAGAAATGTAATCAAGTTAAGCGAGCCGAGAACCCTAGCGATGGGTGACCGCACCGGGAAGTCACGGCGTGGACCGTTGACTAGCCTGGACTGCTGGGAACCCTGGAAAATATTTTTAGGACTCAAATAAATAATTATTGAATTATAAATATCATTAGAAATATCAAAGAAAAATTAAATAATTAGTACAAAGAAAAGTGAGAAATCAAAAAACGAAAAAAATTCGGTATTATCGAAAAATAGGGAATGCAACCCGAACAGGGGCATTGTGGTCATTTGACACCCCGAGTTGTCTTTTGACCTAAATTTCCATTAAAAATACATGATATTATATTTGTAAAATGTCATGAAAAATTAAATTAGTGGTACCTAATTCAATTAGCAAAAATTAGGGACTTAATGTGGGAATATGGAAAGTTTAATATTATTTATTATTAACCTATGTCAGTGGAGCACTAAGTAAATTATTATATACCATATAATACCGTAAGTGGACAGAAATGTCCACTAACATTCTGCAATTCATCTTCTCCACTTGAAATATTCATTTGGAAGAATGAAAGCTTTCAAACCTCTCCCATGGCCGCACCATGCATGGAGCTCAAGTTCTCCATGATTAAGCCTTGATTTCTTGCAAGTGTCTTCATGAAAAATGATCCTCACACCATGGGCAGTAGATAGGCAGCAAGAAATGAAAGTTTTTGTGGAGTTTTGAAGAATTTCCAAAGTGGTAAGTTTGAGTTTTTGATTATTGTTTTATTAAAGTTTATAAGGATGTTATGGGTACTTGATTTATGGAGAAATTTTTGAGGTTTGATGTTTAATGGGAATGTGTACTTTTGGCAGCCATGTAAACACCTTGAAGGTAGTTTATTTTTGCTTGTAAATGATGAATTAAATGATTGATTAAATGTATATTGTGTAGGAAATTGTTTGGGTTATGTATACTTAGTATATGTAAATGTGAATCGAAATTTGAAGCTTGGAAATTAATGGAATGTAAATGTACTATTGTGGAAGTTTGTTAGCTCTTGAAGAATGCTAGAATTCATACTTGGTTTATGGAATAATGATGTTAATTTGTGATAGGCGTTATGGCAGTTTGAGTGCATGTATGATGGTGTGAAGTTGGACATGTAAATGAACATAAATTGGTGATTGAATTGTTATAAATTGAGTTGGACAAATTTTGCACTTGTTGGTGCACATTGAATGTAATTGTAAGCTGCCAAAATGACCTATAATATGTTGTAAATTATGTTTAGGTTGTGGTACAACCAGAATTGGTTTGAATGTTGAGTTTGGTAAGTGTTAGGAGTGATCCTTGATGTGTATGAAAGAAATGCAATAAGGCAGTTTCAGTTTTAGGCCTAGAACTTTGAGTGTGTGGCTCCAATTGGTGTGAGACCAATTGGAGGTGAAACTAGGCATAAAATGTGCCAACTTTCATGAAGGAAGCTTGCCAAAATTCTGCTTGTAAGGTAACTTGAAAAATGACCAAATCCGGATTAAGTGCAAATAAGGCCTGAAAATTTACCATTTGGGCAGCAGTTAGTTTTTAGGCCATAACTCACTCAAAACAGGTCCAATTGACCTGAAATTTTAACCATGAATAGTTAAGACCCATATCTACAAGTCTTATGAGACACCAAAGCCCAGAAATGACCATAAGTAAGTCAAACAGCTTGCAAATGTTCGGGTCCAAAAACTGGCCAAACCTAAAATGACCTAAAGTGACCTAAAGTGACCAATTTTGATGCAATTTGACCAGCAATAGTAAAATGACCATAACTCAGTCTACATAACTCAGAATGACCTGAAATTTTGCCCCACAATCCATAAGACATAGATCTACAAGTTTGTAGTTTTGACCGAAACTCGAAAACCAAGGGAACTAGGTCGTCCGGCTAGGTCAAACTAGTATCCCGGAATCCAGCAAATTGCAAGAAAATGCAAGATACATGGAAATGAATTTGGTAACATGTACCAACCCTAAAAGACTATCGAATGTGACATATTGGTAACCTTAAAACCTAATTCACCTAGAATGCATCGAGGGTCGACATATTAGGTTGACTAAGCAAATAATAGAATTCAGTAAATTAATTATCAAGCATTATGGTTAGAGACAGTTTAATTAAATCAAACACTTCAAATTGTGTTTCTCGATTAGCAAAGACTCGAGGAAAGAGAAGGAAACACGAGTCAAGGCGGAAAGACGATTATCGAGAGGTTTGTGCACTGATTATTTCTTTTGAATTTTTCAATTGAAATAAATTATGACTATTTGTATATTATTGTTTTCAATTATGGAAATGTATTTGAATGGATACTTATTGCTTGAAAAGCATTGTAAATGGTTTGAAACTGTGGAAAAATTGATTTAGTGTGATTTGTGAAAATTTGAAGTTAATTATGAATTGTGTTGCCATTTTGTGAATGAATTTATGACTTTAGAAATTTATTGGATTCTCACGAATCATTTGAATAAAATGTTTGGAATTGATTTTGTGTTCACACTTAGCATGTGATATCATATCATTCCTTCTCCATTTATGGGGTTGTGATCGTTTATTTTCCTTCTCCATTTATGGAGTCGTGATCGTTTATTTTTCTCCCTCTCTGGTTTACCAGTTGAGATGATCGGATGAGTACTCATTATATAGCTAGCTCCCTTCCTCATTGATTTCGATTAGTGGGGTTGTGATTGCTTTATCGTGGAGTACAATGCGGCATTGATCAAAAATTTTGTGTCATTGCATAAGTTGTGTATGAATTGGCAACACTGTGTTCGTAAATTATTTGACTAAATTGTGTTATTATGAGCTTTGATAATTTGTGAAATGGAGTTTAAATTCTTATTGACATTCACTGTCTTTTGAATTTAACTACGTTTTGATTACTGAGATTTATTGTGATATTGTGTTAAATTCCTTATGACATTCATTGTCTTGAATTTAACTATGGTTTTACGTATCCATCATTTATATGATTTATGAACTATGATTTAAAGTTGTATTTGGTTAATGTTGTGCACCACTGAGACATTGTCTCAGCGATAGCTTTCCATTCTTTATCGCAGATGAAATGACAGACGAGCAGACTAGGCTGCTAGTGCATTCAGCGAGAGATCATGGGGTATATTGAGTATACCACATTTTGCATTTTGTACTGTAATGTATGTTCACTGTATGTATATATTGTTCTTGATTTTGAGCAGTTGTAAATTAAAATTGTACATTGAAGTTGTAAAATAAATTATGAGTTATTTTGGCTTGTAAAAATTGTATTATATTTCTTGTATCTCAGTCTTTGAAAAATCACTGTGGATTTGAGTTGAGAAATATGTTGTGTTGAGAAAAACTGTTGAAGTGGAGATTGAGAATTATATTGAAGTGCTTTTACAGTTTTTCTGAAGAACTGTTTTATCCAAAATACAGATTGCACTTTGCCAAAATTTTTACAGAAATTACTAATAATTCAAATGTGTTATCTCTTTCACTTAAGTTCAAAAAATTTTTTAACACCTGTAAATAGTGCTCACCACTATAAAATGAAGTAAGAAGAGTTTTAAAATCCCTTGTAGTGTATTTAATGGGTTATCAGTAGACGAAGTTGGTAATTCATTAGGTATACTACGAGATCACGTTATGCCTTATAGAGGGGTAGGGTGTGACATATTTTAGTGGTATCGGAGCTAGTTTTTAAATTCGGTTTTCACCTGTAATTTGAATATTCTTTCTTCATAGTACAACAGCTCAATATCATTGTTTAATGCATACAGTACATTACATTATAAATATGCACTAACGGGAGAAAATCTCCTTGTGTTATTTGTTCAGAAGATCTAAGATCCTCGCATTGACTATGGAAGAGGGTAATCATTCAGTCGATCAATCTATTGAGGCTGAGGTGCAAGGGGATGCCCCAGCCCTACATAATGTCAGTGTTTCAGCAGACTCACCCTCCGCAATACCGCAGATTTCTGCTCGATTCGCTCGGAGATGGTCGCAATGTTCCAACAAATGGCTGGTAATGTGCCTACTCAAGTCCCAATACAGACACCAGTGGTACAACCACAGTCTTCTGCAAGGTAGTATGACAAATTGATGAAATATGGGGCCACAGAGTTCAAGGGGACAGTAGATCCTCTAGAGGCTGAATAGTGGTTAGAAAGGATGGATAGGGTATTCAAGAAACTACATTGCACAGAGGAGCTCAGATTTGAATACTCAGTATCTCTGCTACAGGGGGATGCTTATGATTGGTGGAAAACAATTCCCCACAGTCTGGTAGAACCTGCAGTGCTAACATGGAATGACTTTCTCAGGGAATTCAGACAAAAGTATGTCCCCGATGCTTATGTAGACTAGAAACTTCAAGAGTTCCTAAGTCTGAAACAGGGAAGCAGATCAGTGGCTGAGTATGAAAGAGAATTTTCCCGCCTAAGCCATTATGCAGTAAATCTACTTTCTACCAGCAAGGAGAGATGCAAGAGGTTTGAAACCGGCTTGAAACCCAGTATCAGATTACAAGTGGTCGGATTCAAACACACTAACTTCTCTGAACTTGTTTCTCTAGCCCTAGAGTTGGAAAGAATTGTGTCTGAAGCTGCTCCTGAGAAGAAGAAATCAGAGAAGACAAAGAAAGAGGGAAATCAAGAAACGAGTTCGGTGGTCCCTCTTGGAAAGAGGAAGAACTATGGGGGACACAGCGGAGGTGGCAAGAAGTCTGGTAAGGGAAGACATTCAGGACAGAAACCTCCTCTATCTGGTCAGCAGAGTAACACCCCTAAGTTCGGTAGTGTGTTCTACTATTCCGGTGATCAGTGTTGTCCGGACAGCTAGGATGCCTAGAACAACACTTCGTTATGATTGAGGAGACATAAAATAATGAAATACAAGAAAAGAAAATATAAGAAAAATAAAGGAAAAATAATACAAAGAAATGTAATCAAGTTAAGCGAGCCGAGAACCCTAGCGATGGGTGACCGCACCGGGAAGTCACGGCGTAGACCGTTGACTAGCCCTGGACTGCGGGAAACCCTGAAAAATATTTTTAGGACTCAAATAAATAATTATTGAAGTATAAATATCATTAGAAATATCAAAGAAAAATTAAATAATTAGTACAAAGAAAAGTGAGAAATCGAAAAATGGACAAAACCCGGTATTATCGAAAAATCGGGAATGCAACCCGAACAGGGGCATTGTGGTCATTTGATACCCCGAGTTGTCTTTTGACCTAAATGTACATTAAAAATACATGATATTATATTTGTAAAATGTCATGAAAAATTAAATTAGTGGTACCTAATTCAATTAGCAAAAATTAGGGAGTTAATGTGGGAATATGGAAAGTTTAACATTATTTATTGTTAACCTCTGTTAGTGGAGCACTAAGTAAATTATTATATACCATATAATACCCTAAGTGGACAGAAATGTCCACTAACATTCTGCAATTCATCTTCTCCACTTGAAATGTTCATTTGGAAGAATGAAAGCTCTCAAACCTCTCTCATGGCCGCACCATGCATGGAGCTCAAGTTCTCCGTGATCAAGCCTTGATTTCTTGCAAGTGTCTTCATGAAAAATGATCCTCACACCATGGGCAGTAGATAGGCAGCAAGAAATGAAAGTTTTGGTGGAGTTTTGAAGAATTTCCAAAGTGGTAAGTTTGAGTTTTTGATTATTGTTTTATTAAAGTTTGTAAGGATGTTATGGGTACTTGATTTATGGAGAAGTTTTTGAGGTTTGATGTTTAATGGGAATGTGTACTTTTGGCAGCCATGGAAACACCTTGAAGGCAGTTTATTTTTGCTTGTAAATGATGAATTAAATGATTGATTAAATGTATATTGTGTAGGAAATTTTTTGGGTGATGTATACTTAGTATATGTAAATGTGAATTGAAATTTGAAGCTTGGAAATTAATGGAATGTAAATGTACCATTGTGGCAGTTTATTAGCTCTTGAAGAATGCTGGAATTCATGCTTGGTTTATGGAATAATGATGTTAATTTGTGATAGGGGTTGTGGCAGTTTGAGTGCATGTATGATGGTGTGAAGTTGGACATGTAAATGAGCATGAATTGGTGATTGAATTATTGTAAATTGAGTTGGACAAATTCTGCACTTGTTGGTGCACATTGAATGTAATTGTAAGCTGCCAAAATGACCTATAATATTTTGTAAATTATGTTTAGGTTGTGGTATTACTAGAATTGGTTTGAATGTTGAGTTTGGTAAGTGTTAGGAGTGATCCTTGATGTGTATGAAAGAAATGCAATAAGGCAGTTTGAGTTTTAGGCCTAGAACTTTGAGTGTGTGGCTCCAATTGGTATGAGACCAATTGGAGGTGAAACTAGGCATAAAATGTGCCAACTTTCATGAAGTAAGCTTGCCAAAATTCTGCTTGTAAGGTAACTTGAAAAATGACCAAATCCTGATTAAGTGCAAATAAGGCCTGAAAATTTACCATTTGGGCAGCAGTTAGTGTTTAGGCTATAACTCACTCAAAACAGGTCCAATTAACCTGAAAGTTTAACCATGTATAGTTAAGACTCATATCTACAAGTCTTATGAAGACACCAAAGCCAGAAATGACCATAAGCAAGTCAAACAGCTTGCACAAGTTTGGATCGAAAAACTGGCCGAACCTAAAATGACCTAAAGTGACCAATTTTGATGCAATTTGACCAGCAATAGTAAAATGACCATAACTCGGTCTACATAACTCAGAATGACCTGAAATTTTGCCCCGTGTTCCATAATACATAAATCTACAAGTTTGTAGTTTTGACCGAAACCCAAAAACTGAGGAAACTAGGTCGTTTGGCTAGGTCAAACTAGTATCCCGGAATCCAGCAAGTTGCAAGAAAATGCAAGATACATGGAAATGAATTTGGTAACATGTACCAACCCTGAAAGACTATCGAATGTGACATATTGGTAACCTTAAAACCTAATTCACCTAGAATGCATCGAGGCTCGACATATTAGGTTGACTAAGCAAATAATAAAATTCAGTAAATTAATTATCAAGCATTATGGTTAGAGACAGTTTAATTAAGTACTGAAACACTTCAAATTGTATCTCTTAGTTAGCAAAGACTCAGGGAAAGGGAGGAAACACTGAGTCAAGGCCATGAGACAGTTATCAGAGGTTTGTGCATAACAGTTATTTCTTTTGAATTTTTCAATTGAAATAAATTATGACTATTTGTATATTATTGTTTTCAATTATGGAAATGTATTTGAATGGATACTTATTGCTTGAAAAGCATTGTAAATGGTTTGAAACTGTGGAAAAATTGATTTAGTGTGATTTGTGAAAATTTAAAGTTAATTATGAATTGTGTTGCCATTTTGTAAATGAATTTATGACTTTAGAAATTTATTGGATTCTCACGAATCATTTGAATAAAATGTTTGGAATTGATTTTGTGTTCACACTTAGCATGACAGTATCATATCATTCCTTCTCCATTTATGGGGTTGTGATCATTTATTTTCCTTCTTCATTTATGGAGTCGTGATCATTTATTTTTCTCCCTCTCTGGTTTACCAGTTGAGGTGATCGGATGAGTACTCATTATATAGCTAGCTCCCTTCCTCATTGATTTCGATTAGTGGGATTGTGATTGCTTTGTCGTGGTGTACAATGCGGCATTGATCAAAAATTTTGTGTCATGATATAAGTTGTGTATGAATTGACAACACTGTGTTCGTAAATTATTTGACTAAATTGTGTTATTATGAGTTTTGATAATTTGTGAAATGGAGTTTAAATTCTTATTGACATTTACTATCTTTTGAATTTAACTACGTTTTGATTACTGAGATTTATTGTGATATTGTGTTAAATTCCTTATGACATTCATTGTCTTGAATTTAACTATGGTTTTACGTATCCATCATTTATATGATTTATGAACTGTGATTTAAAGTTGTATTTAGTTAATGTTGTGCACCACTGAGACATTGTCTCAGCGATAGCTTTCCTTTGCTGTCGCAGGTAGACAGACGGACAGGGCAGCAGACTAGGCTGCTAGTGCATTCAGCGAGAGATCATCGGGTATATTGAGTATACCACATTTTGCATTTTGTACTGTAATGTATATTCACTGTATGTATATATTGTTCTTGATTTTGAGCAGTTGTAAATTAAAATTATACATTGAAGTTGTAAAGTAAATTATGAGTATTTTGACTTGTAAAAATTGTATTATCTTTTTTTTATCTCAGTCTTTGAAAAATTATTATGGTTTTGAGTTGAAAAGAAATTGTGTTGTTTAACTGTTGAAGTGGAGATTGAGAATTATATTGAAGTGCTTTTACAGGTTTTCTGAAGAACTGTTTTATCCAAAATACAGATGGCACTCTGCCAAAATTTTTACAGAAATTACTAATAATTCAAATGTGTTATCTCTTTCACTTAAGTTCAAAAAATTTTTTTAACACCTGTAAATAGTGCTCACCACTGTAAAATGAAGTAAGAAAAGTTTTAAAATCCCTTGTAGTGTATTTAATGGGTTATCAGTAGATGAAGTTGGTAATTCATTAGGTATACTACGGGATCATGTTATGCCTTACAGAGGGGTAGGGTGTGACACTCTCCTCGGTGCCTCCTCTCACAGTAGGTGCATAATGGTATGGAGGCAAATCCCCCTACCACTGTGCCAGGAGAACTCCCCACTGACGCTATGGACTGTCTTCCTCTCTGAGTAAACTGAGAACCCTGTCTCTGGCCCTGGCCCTAGGAAACCTTGGGCCTCTTACCCTCAGAAACTGGTGTATTGGACTGACCTTGTCCACAACTCCTCTTTCGCTGTCTATCTCTCCTAGACTGCTCTTCATTTCGTACTTTCTCTACATTAAGTGATGCAGCCACTAGCCGGGAGAAATCCGTATACCCATGTGCTGTCACTATAATTCTGATATTATTGTTCAGTCCATCCTCAAACCTACGGCACCTCTCTGCCTCTGTAGGCATTACCTCTCGTGCATATCTACCCAGCCTCACAAACTCTCTCTCATACTCAGAGATCGTTAGCTTTCTCTGTTTTAAGGTCAGAAACTCTCTCCTTCGAGCCTCTAAGTATATATGACTAATATACTTCTTTTTGAACTCAGTAAAGAAATCCCAAGTAAGCTCCGTTGGCAGTACCGTTCTAGACACAGTATCCCACCACTAGTAGGCTTCCCCCTGTAGTAACGATAGAGCGCACTCTAACTGTTGCTCTAGCGTGCAATGTAACTGCCTCAGCACTCTCTCAGTCCGCTCTAGCCAATGCTCAGCAGCGGATGGGTCATCTTCCTTCTTACCCATAAAGTCAATAGCCCCATACATTCTTAATTTCTCTAGTGGGGACCATTGTGTAGGCTGTGGGGTGGCTCCGATAAACTGGTGGAACATCTGAGTCATTTGCTCCAAAAACGTCTATAGTGTTCTACCTACTGTACCCAGGGATGACTGCTCTATCCTATCTCACCCCTAACTACGGACAGGTGCATGACTACCAATCTCCTCCTCCTCCACTAGTCTATAAGACCCTTCCTCTGAAGGATCGGACTCCATTAATCCTATAAAACAAACAAAGAATAAATCTGCATTAGTGTCACCTCGACTCCTAAATAAGGGCTCATGCATGTTATGCACATTATATCTTTCTGTTTACCTATGCCTAGGAATGCCTAAACCTTTGCTCTGATACCAATAAATGTAACACCCCTACCCAGTCTACAGTGTAGCCGAGTAAAGTGTGCTACATTTGGTGCCAGAGCACCCTATTCTGTCCTGTCATGTACAATAATAATTCAATTATATTGTATTACGTGTAGAAATTTTTTTTTTTATCCTATTCCATCACACTATTTCTCATGTCAATTGTTCATGTTCCATATGATACCATTACTCATAAAAATTTCAAATAAAATAAACTTGCATTTTATTCATATAACATTACTCACAATAATATACAATTTTATATACAATCCAAAATTATTTACATCACTTAATTACATACAATACCAAAATGCAAAGTCTAATATGTACATGAGCCCTATCAAAACAATTGATGAGGTAACAACCACTCTTTAGCAAATCTGATCAAGGTCCTGTGTAAGCGCTATTACTGCTGCTGCTGTGGCTCTTCTGTACCTACGCGTGGTAAGAACCAACGTGCTAAGCATAATGCTTAGTGGTGCATATATTGAAATAAAAATAAATAAATAACTGAAATAATTATTCTACGTGTATTTTTATAAGGAAATATAAAATATTATGAATTTGTAGGTCTTTTACATATTTATAGAACTTTGGACAAAATAAATTAATCGAAATCTTTTTATCATGTATCTCATGTTTAATTCAATGAAGTTCATCTTAACAATCTTCTCGTGTATTTATTTCAATTAAAGATTTCTACTCATTTCTGTGCCCAAGTAACCTATGATAGACTATAAAGACTAGATACACGGGAGTATACAAGTTAGACAGCCGTATGTTTATCAAGTATACAACGGTCATATCAGGCACAAGGCCAGCGGGCAGGCATAAGCTAGTAATAATAAAAATTGACACTATGGCCATCGGGCAGGCATAAAGCTAGTAGAACAATCATCTTAGACATATGTTGTCCGTCAATGATTATCCCTGTGGGCAGTATTGCAATATGTAGTCCCTAATTGGTATACCAATCGATCCAAGCTATATAAATGAGTCTAGGTGTACTTTGGGCAGAATAATATTATTAAATACTTATAATTTCATTAATTCATGTTATTTTTATGCTTAACAATTTATTCTAATTCATTTCATCTCATATGCCTAATTGTTTTATGGACTTTTCTTTAGGTCCAGATTTGGTGCACTGTCTTTACATAGCAGATTGACTAGGATGTGACCATTTTTTGGCCACACTCCCTTCATAGAATTTGTTTCTCTATGTCTTATAGTCACTCAAAAATTTTTATTACAAATTTTCAAATTTTTTAGAATTAATTATGGCCAAATCACTAGCCTGGACTCATGAATCCTGTTATACGAGGACTCATGTTCAGATCAGAAATTTTGACTCCCATTTTAGGGTTCTTATGTTCAAAATTTGAGGACCAAGTCTAAAACAAAGTTGGAACCCTGTTTCTTAGGGTTCCAGATTAGTATGGCTCAACCTAATTAGAATTTTCTAGTAGGAGATATAGCTAAATGAGTGTTCTGAGGTCAAATGGTTCTTTTGAAAATTTCTAGAATTTATATGTTAACTTAACCTAGTCAATTGACCTAGTTCCCTAGGTTTTTGGGTTTTGGTTAAAAGATCAATATTGTATTACTATGTCTTATAAAACTTTTTCCATTGGTTTCATTGCATTTAGATTTTTATAGACCAAGTTATGGCCATTTTGCCAAAACCGGTCAGGTGAGCTTTAGTCCAGAAAATTCTGGGCAGAATGGTGCAGGTCAGTTTGGTGTCCTAACTTGAGTCAATAATTTCATTTGGTTAGAGGCATTTCTGGGCTTAGTGTTCTCAATGAAAGTTGTGGTCCTAGGTCTAATATTTCCAATGGTTAAAATTCAGGTCATTTAGACTTGTCTAGAAGAAGTTATGTGTAACACTCCTATTTGCATAGCCTGCTATATGTTACTGTTCCGGTGACCGGTATCGGTCCGAACAATTATGAGGATTAGAACTGTGTTTAAGACACCTAGTTAAGCCCTGAACACAAATGATTAGTAATTGTCAATTAGTTAAGTATAAATAAGAAAAACAGAACATAAGAAGTTAAATGAGCCGAGAGTCAAAGCGATGGGTGACCTTCTCGGGAAGGATTGCGAAGTCGATTTAAACTCAAATTTCGAACCGTAAAATGTGACGCCGCGGTCCTTAGGACCATTACAAACATAGTGGAAAAGAGAAAATTACGAAAAATAATTGTTAAGCTAGTCAAATAATTATGTCAGTGAGCCGGAAGAAATATTGAATTATTTACAAACTGGGTTGAACTGGCGAGGGGCAATTTGGTCAATTGACCCCGAGAGCTGACTCCTGACCTAACTGTCAAATAAAATAGGAGAAAAGAAAAATTTGGAATCGAGAATTAAATTAAAGAATTAATGAAAAAATAAATAAATAAAAAAAAAGAAAATAAAAAAGTGAAAAGAGATGACATCATGCATGGCATCATGCATGATGCCATAAATATTATAATTAAAAATTTATTTAATTTGATTAATGGTCTTCCTAAGACATAAAAAAAGAAAAGAAAAGAAAAAAAAAGTCTTCTTCTTTCCCTAACCTTACTGCCTCACTCTCTCTCTTCCTCTCCCTCACCAAAACCTCCATTAAAGCTCATTTTGAGATTAAGCAAACCCTAAATCCCACCATAGAAAGTTAAACCTCCAACATTAAATCTTGATTTCAAGCTTTGGTAGAGAACTTGACAACAAAAAGAAGAAGAAAGGAAGAGTTTTGAAGGGAAGAAAATTCTGCATAAGGTTAGTAATTCAAACTTTAAATTTTTAGTTTAATTAATGTATGTATAGCATAAAGAACTTAGAAATTAATATAAAATGAAAAGAAAACTTATTTGTAGGACTAGATAGAAATTCTGGTAGCTAAGGTTTGTGATGGAAATGCATATGTTTTGATTGAATTAAATATGTTAGGAAGCTTACTTGAGTTGAAGAATGATGTTGGTATACTTTGAATCAAGTAAATGTGACAATAATGTGAACTAGGGTTTGGCACCTAGGGTTTTGGAAGCCAAAAATTGAAAGAATAGTCAAATGGTGTGTTTGACCTTGTTTGAGGTGAAAAATGGTCATTAGTGACCAATTGAGGTATATTGGAAGTGTTAGAATTAGGCTTGAATTCAGATTGGTTATGGGCAACCTACAGGCAGCAGGACCAAGGTCCCTTTAAGGACCAAAAGTGAAAATTTACAAGTCCAAGTATGAGACCAATTAGGAATGAAAATAGACACAAAATGACACAATTTTTATTCTGGAATCATGCCCAAAAAGTAACCAAAACCTAGTGAATAAATTGACCAAATCCAGATTTTTGTAGTCTGACCTGTATAAAAATGACCAAATGAATAGTGTTTGTTCATTTGGCCATAACTTGGGATAAGCAACTCTAAATGACCTGAAATTTTACCAGTGGATAGCTGAGATATATTTCTAAAACTTTCATGAAGAACACAAACTCAAATTATGCCCTTAACCAAGTCATTTGGCCACCCAAAGTTGGTGACCTAAAACTACCAGAACCAGTTGGTGCCCAAAAATCTGGGTTAAGTCCAATCCGGTAGCCATGATTCAAATGGCTATAACTTGAGCTAAAAAACTCCAAATGGAGTGATTCAAAAAAGAGAATAAAGTTAAGACAATAGGGAACATTTTTCATGAAGAAAGTTTTGCCAAATTCTAACAGAGAGATGACCAATGAAATAGTGCAACATAAGACACCAAAACTGAAAATTTGCAAATTTGCCTAAAAGACTTAGAATTTGAGTAAACAACCAAAACCAATAAATTTAGTAACCAAAATGTGGTATTTGGGTGAATTTGGAATTCCCATACCTATTAAGCCTTAGAAAGTCAACAAATTGACTTGAATAGTGTCATGAATAGTAACCCCGAAACACAAATTTGAAAGAACGTTAAGTTTAACATATTAAAGCTAGGTATAAGTAGATTTGAATTTATTTTTGGACTTATGATAAGTTGTGATACTGAAACACTGTGAAATTGTGTGTTTCAGTTGAAAAGAATACCGAGAAAGAACCCGAGACATCGAGTTAAGGTCAAAAGGCGACTCGTATAAGATTTGTGCACAACTAACTATTTTGTTACTTTTCACTTCTAAATTGATCTGAACAAGTTTATTTTATGATTTATAAATTTTGCTGTGTTGAGAATTTTAATTTATTGAATAAAATTGTATAATTTAAATATAAATTTTCTTATGCATTTAAGGATTTGTTGCATGGTTTTAAAGTTTGAAAATTTTAAGTTTAATGTGTTGCCAACCTTGAGCATGAATTTATGATGATTTAATATGTTCATGATTTTGTAAATACTTTTGTAAATAGGAATTGTTTTGAATATGATTTGAAACCACAGTTGACATGGCAAAATATGTTGTGAATTCTCATTAGCTTGTCTAGTGAGATATCTCATCCACTAGATAGGGTGAGTTTCTTCCTCTCTAGCTTGCCAATTGGGGAAGAGTTTGAATAAGTACTCATATATACTAGCTAGTCTTTATTCCTCTCTTTTAGCTTCGGTTATTGGGAGAGTGTGAAATGTCGTGGTGTATAACACGGCATCTATTTGAATTTTGGGTTATAGGTTCAACTGTGTGGATTGTTGGCAACGCCCTTTAAATTATGCATAATTTGATAAATTGTGATTGAAATAAATAATTTGTTAGTGATTCAAAATATTTTTATATTGTTTTGGAATTTAAAAGAAACGTAAATAAATAGTTACTATTTGATCAAAATGTTATTTAAATGAATAATTTGCATGAATGAAAATATTGATTTCTGAATGTCATGGATTTTGAAGAATTTAGAAATTTTAAATTTTTATTCATTATGAATTATTAAGAATAATTTGTATTAAATGTTAAATTATTAGTTTATGCACCACTGAGTTCACCACTCAGCGATAGCTTTGTATACTGTCGTAGGTGAAAGAAAATATAGAGCAGCTGAGCGAGCTTACTAAAAGACATGGTAAGATTATCCTCGGGTGTCTCATAGGTATACCCTTGTACATTAGCTTTGATGTAATTCTGTAATTATATGTATGAAATTTCCTTTGAGCAGTTGTACCAACTCTTTTGTAATATATATATTTCGATTGTAATCAAATACAAATTATTGTAATATTATCTTGAGATTTTATATACTTATAAAGTTTTGCACTATTAAATTTTAATGCTCCCATAAATGTGAAAATTAATTTGTTTACCTCAATGAGATGTTTTAATATTTGATTTAATTTACACTGTGTATTGAGTGGTTTATGCGGATTTGTGAAATGAGATTGAATAATGGAGTTGGGATTGAGAAATATATTGGGAGTGTCTTTATTTTCAGGTTTTGAAGAACTGTTTTCTCAAAATATAGACGGCACTCTGCCGAAATTTTTATAAAAATTGCGGAGATTTTAAATATCTAAGAATTTAATTTATGTTTGGACTTTAAATAAAGGTTTTTAAAATTTGAAAAAAATTTTACCCACCAATTTCAAAACGAACGAAAATTGTTTTAAAATCCCTTGTAGTATATTTAATGGGTTCTCGGTAGGTGAAGTACGGTAATTCATTAGGTGTACTACGGGTTCATGTTATATCTTACGAGGAGTAAGGTGTGACATTATGGCCAAATGAACAGTTTGTTCATTTGGTTAATTTTCTGGGTTCAAGGTCTGGACATCCGAATTGGGACAGTAAATTGGTCAACTTATGGACAGAATTTGGGCATGGTTTCTTCATGAAAAATGGGGCATTTTGTCCTAGGTTTCATCTCCAATTGGCCTCATACCAATTGGAGCAACACAACTCTAGTTATAACTCAAAAAATGCACTGGACTCAAAGGTCCGATTTTCTTGCATAAGAATCAACACTCCCAAATTCAATTCTCCCAACTCCACAAACTTCATTTGACATATATAGCACTTTTAATGGTCATTAAATCATCTCAACATCATCCATTTCAAGACACATATCAACTTCCTCAAAGTTAGGTCAAAAACCCTAACTCACAATTCCTCAATTCACGTAAGCACATGCAAATCAATTTGTTCATCACAATTACTCATCAATATCAATAATAAACACAAATAATTTCCTCAAACCATCAAACCAAAACTCTTATAATGGCTGCTGAAATTTAGTAATTTCCTAACCCTATAAATTTCTTTTAATTTCATATCAATCTAACTTAATTTAGCAAGCTTGTCTTGTTTAGAAAAGAAATAGAAATAAATTAGTGCACTAACCTTAACTTGGCTCTTTCTCTTTCTTGTCAACTTCAATTTTTCTTCAATCTTTCACTTTCAATCTTCTTATCATAAGCAAATATGAAGTTTTTGTTTTGGAAACTAGCTAATTTATGGAGATTTATCAAGGATTTAAAGCTTGAGAATTGAAAGAAAATGGAGGAAAAGGATGAATAGTGGTTCGGCCAACTCTAGAAAATGGAAGAAGATGAGTGAATTTTGGGCTTTTTTTTATTTTTTTTATTTTTTTTTATCTCATTTTAGTCTTTTTATGAATGCTTGTTGAATAGTGATTGGCTAACAAATTTTTATTACATCATGCTTACTTATGCATGATGTCATAATCCTAATTAAATTTCATTTTCTTTTTTACTCAATTTCAATTTAATTTGTAGCAATATTTATTCATATTTTAGATTATAATAATTATTTATTTAACTGGATAAGTTGGCCAAAAATCATCTCGGAAGACGAAATGACCAAAATGCCCTCCGTTTGGCTTAACAAACTAAAATTATCTGTACTGATTGAAAATTTTTTCTAAACATTTTCTTGGCATTCTAATGCCATAAAAATCTCAATGACTCTTCTCTGGAGTCTCAAAAATTATTTCATGAATTTTCTCACGGGTCTAGAGTCAGTAACTGTCTTTACCGATACTTTTTCGTGCGGTCACCCATCGCTAGGGCACCGGCTCATTTAACTTGGTTGTATTTTATTTCTAAAATTTTTCCTTAATTTTTCTTACACCTATTTGAGTTATTTATGACTCCTCACTCTAGTCTAAATATTTTTTCAGACGTTCTAGCTGTCCAGACTGATACTGGTTACGGAAACAGTAGAATGTATGGAATTACTGCAGTGATGGTGTTACACAAGCCATGCTAGGAACTTTGCAATTTAATTGCAAACCAAACCTATTTAATTAATCAATTAAACTCTTTAATTAATTAAATAAATCATATTTAATTTGGTGATTACTTGTGTATGTGTGTGACTTACTAGGCTTATCACTAATTGGTAATGAGACATGATATCAACTCTTAATATCATCAGAACTCTTTCTTACAATAAATGATTTCTCTAAATCATTTTATGCACCTCATAGACCATGGTTAACACCTAGCATAGCATGCCATGGCGACCCAATTAGTAATAAGGTTTACCGTAAATGAACTTATAATCATATGTTACCATGCACTAGAATCTCTCTATTATAAAATCCCAATTCGAGCTGGAGTCATGGTTTATGTCAAACCCTATTTGCTATAAATATTATGTTCTCTTTTAATTCCAGTTCTTGATTAAAAAGATTTTCCCATCAGAAACTCTTTTCTGATTAAATCTATCTATCTTGGCCAGGAACTTGAAACATCAAGAACAATTAAATAAACATAGGATTTTATCCCTATTTACTTAGAGGAACAGATTCCATCTTGATCAACACCTACCTCCATATATAACTAGTAGGAGCCAACAGATGGCCATATACCCATACACAGTACAAGTATGAAAGCAGTATCAAACTCAAACCACCTATATATAAGATAACTGTGCTATCTCAGGTCTAAAGATTATATGCACTGATATGATTTATGACAATGCATTGACAAGAGTAAACTCTATGTGCTTGTCATAAATGTCACTGGTTCGACCTACTTATCATGTATAAGTGCCTATCATTTTTGTTATATGGCATGAGACTCACCATTCTATCTTATTTACATCTCATATAAATAATTTGGGAACAAATATGAATACAATCTTTCTAGATAAGTCATGTCCTTATTGTGAAGTATCCTCGATTGTGAACCTATTTATGATACTTTGTGCTAGAAATAATGTCACTCATATTCTTAACAACTTAAGAATAGAATTTCTAACAAAATATTAATGGACATTTTCTATTACACATAAATATATTATGTAAACGAAAAAGTAAAAATGCCTTTTATTAATAAAACATGTACAAGATACATATTAAATGATATGCTCTAGGGCATATTATTAACAATCTTCCACTAGCACTAGACCCATTCATTATAATACCTTAGTCCCATCTTCTCAAGATGTCGATCTAACTGAGCTTGTGACAAAGGCTTAGTGAATGGATCAGATGGATTTTTTCTGCTGATGCTATTTTCTGCATGGCTCTATCGCCTTGCCCAACTATCTCTTTGATAATGTGGTGGCGCCTTTCTATGTGTTTGGATTTCTAGTGAGACTGTGATTCCTTATATCCAAACAGCTTCTTTTGCAGCATCTGATGCAGTAATATAGTCAGCCTCGGTAGTGGAATCTGCGATTGTACTCTGTTTGGAACTCTTCCAACTGACTGCACCTCCATTACAAATGAACACATATCCAGATGTAGACTTTCTATCATCGATATCTAATTGAAATCAGAATCAGTATAACCATCCAATTGCAAGTCTCCACCACCATATATCAAGAATAAATCCTTAGTTCTTCTCAAGTACTTAAGGATATTCTTGACAGCTATCTAGTGTTTCAAACCTGGATTGGATTGATACCTGTTAGTTAAACTAACAACATATGCAATATCCGGCCTAGTACACAACATTGCATACATCAAACTTCCAAAAGCCGAAGCATATGGAATCCTGGCCATTTTATCTCTTTCTTTAGGTGTCTTAGGAGACATCTCTTTAGAAAAGTGGGTACCATGTCTCACTGATAACAATCCTCTTTTAGAATCAAGTATGTTAAACGTCTTTAACACCCTTTCCAAGTATAGACTTTGGGACAAATCAATTATTCTTTTTGCTCTATCTCTATAGTTGCAAATCCTAAGAATATAGGTTGCCTCCCCTAAGTCTTTCATGGAGAATGCATTTGACAACCATACCTTTATAGTTGTCAACATACCTATGTCATTACCCATCAACAGAATGTCATCCACATATAAGACAAGGAAAGTGATAGCACTATCACTAACCTTCTTATATACACATGGCTCATCCTCATTTTTGATAAAACTAAATGACTTAATGGCTTCATCAAAATGGATGTTCTAACTCCTCGAAGCTTTTTTCAACCCATAAATGGATCGCTTTAGCTTGCATAACTTGGAACCATCTTGGGATTCAAAACGCCTAAGTTGTTCCATGAAAATGTTTTCTTCAATGTATCCATTGAGAAAAGCTGTTTTGACATCCATCTGCCAAATCTCATAATCATAGTATGTAGCTATTGCTAATAGAATCCTAATTGATTTAAGCATGGCAACAGGCAAGAAAGTCTCCTCATAGTCGATTCCTTGCCTTTGGCGAAACCCTTTCGCTACTAGCCTTGCCTTATAAGTCTTTACCTTTCCATTAGAACCAATTTTCTTCTTGAAAACCCATTTGTTCTCTATAGGTACAATACCTTCAGGTGGGTCAACAAGATCCCAAACTTGATTCTTGTACATGGAATCAATATCAGATTTCATAGCATCAATCCATTTTAAAGAGTCTATATCTGATATAGCTTCTTCGTAGGTAAGTGGATCATCTCCATGATTTACTTCTTCATGAGCAGACAACTCTTGTTCTTCTTCATGAAGGAAACCATATCTCACTGGTGGGTGAGATACCCTGGTTGTTCTATGAGGAACAGCTGTAGATATTTCATCAATAGGTGTAGGTTGACTAGATGGATCTATATCCATCTGATCTGTTGGTTGGTCAGAATTCTCCAATTCTAACTCTATTTGCCTTCCTTTTCCTCCTTCTTGAATAAACTGTTGTTCAAGAAATGTGGCATCTCTACTTATCACAACCTTTTGTGATGCAGGCAAATAATATCCAAAACTATCTTTTGGATATCCAACAAATAGACCCTTTTCTGATCTGGTTTCCAATTTATCAGTGTTCAGTTTTTTGATATAAGCTGGATAACCCTAAATCTTAATATGCTTAAGACTTGGTTTTCTTCCACGCCATATCTCATAAGATATGGAAGATACTGATTTTAATGGAATCCTATTCAGAATATGCAAAGTTGATTCTAATGCAAATCCCCAAAAGGAGATTAGTATATCAATATAGCTCATCATACTACGTACCATATCTAATAGGGTACAATTTCTCCTTTCAGATATACCATTCAGCTGTGGTGTTCCTGGAGGAGTCAGCTGGAAAACAATGCCATGCTCTCTCAAGTATTCATCAAATTCAGTACTCAAGTATTCACCTCCACGATCTGATCGAAGAGCTTTAATACTTTTTCCTGTTTGATTTTCTACTTCAGATTTAAATTCTTTGAACTTTTCAAAGGATTCATATTTGTATTTCATCAAATACAAATACCCAAACCTTGATTTATCATCAGTAAAGGTAATAAAGTAATGAAGATCGCCTCTAGCCATTTCTCTAAATGGGCCACATACATCACTATGTATTAGTTCCTAAATATTTTCAGCTCTTAGTCCTTGTCCAACAAAGGGTGATCTAGTCATTTTGCCCTGAAGGCAGGATTCACAAGTTGGAGTAGGCTCAGAGCCCAATGAGGATAAAATCCCCATTTTCTCTAGTTTTCCAATCCTATCTTCCGCAACGTGACCTAATCTTAAGTGCCAAATATATTTTGAACTTGAGTTGATTTTCATCATGACATTGCATTCTTTTAGATTGCTATACTCTAGGCAGTTCCCTTTCCAGTGCCCATCCTGCTGGCAGTGAAAACACTTTCCTTTGCCTTTATAAGCTTTGATCTTTGTTTTTCTGTTTGGCTATCTTCTTGGAAGATCCTGGAACTTGAGGTTTCTTTTTCTAATTACCCTTCTTCTTGTTGGACTTTCCAGCAGAAGAAGATGCAATCAAAGCTAACTCTTCTCTTTTATTGCCCGTCGTATTCTTTTGGGCAATAACCAACATGTTCAGTAAACCAGCCAAGGTGCATTCCTATTTAGTCATATAGAAATTTTTCACAAAATTCCCAAATGTCTCAGGTAGGGACTGAAGGATCAAATCCGTCTATGGTTGGAAATCCATGTTAAAGTCAAGATGTTTCAGTTGCTCAATCAGCCGAATCATCTTGTGGACATGATTCCCAACATTCTATCCCTTAGACATCGTCAAGCGAAATAGCTGCCTAGATATCTCATACTTAGCATTCTTGCTGTGTTCACCATACAACTCTTATAGGTGAAGAAGGATCTCACTTGCACTCTGCATGTTCTCATGCTGCTTCTGTAACTCATTACTCATAGAAGCAAGCATGTAACACTTGGCTTTCTTATCATGCTCCTTCCACTTGTCCAACGTTTCATGTTCCTCTTGAGTGGCCTCTAGAGGTGAGGGACCAGGAACATTTGAGTCTAGAACATATCCTATATGTTTAAGGTTCAGGACAAGTTTCAAATTTCTTAGCCAATCAGATAAATTAGGTCCTGTCAATCTATTGCGATCAAGTATGCTTGCAAGGATATTGGATGGTGGTAGTTGTGGTGTGCTCATTATTATCAGAAAATTAACTGCAGAAAATAACCAGATTAATTAGTAAATGTATCATGTAATTAACCAAAATGATTATGGTCTTTTAATCAAATTGGTCCTCCCACTAACTTAGCGAATCCTACACTTCTAAAGTAGAAAACGGAAATCCTAGTTAGATGGATTTTTAGTGGGTGATTGAATTATTATAATTCTATTGATCATCCTCAGGTACATCCATTATTGGAATTACAATAAACTATAAGTGAGCAACTCTTTGCCCATCACATCTCATGTGAGGTTCAATCCATTACCTAGCCCCTAATGCTCAAAATCTCAGGTACATCCATTATTGACTTATCTTGCATTAGTTAAGTTGATCCCATTGAGCCAGTAATTATGCAAATAATTTTAATTTCCTTAGGTACATCCAATATTGGCCACCAAACCATTTACATATTTACAACATCTCATGCTTAACAATTATTCTTAAGAAAATCTCTTAAATTAATTACATCATATGCAAGCATTTAAAATTTCTTAAAATAATTGCCTCAATGGAGGGCCCATGTTATAAATATTTTAATTATAACATATCCAACTTAATTATTTGTTTGGAAGATTTTATGGTCATCCTAATTACTATTAAGGTCTCACTTTGCACATTATCCAATTAGCATGCATACATCATATACTTGCATACATTCCCATACATCTCATGCATTCATGGATAATAAATAAATATAGTATGTTCATGGACTTTTCTAAGGGATTCAATTCTGAGCCACCAAAAATTGAATAAAGGCATTCCTAGGTGCATTTCATTCATTCATATTATAAGAGTTGCTGAAGTAGTACATAATCAACACTTGCTATTGAATTCCTCCCACTAGTCCCACCAATGCTCTTGACCTTCTTGATCTTTTTGCAATCCAATATTACATAGTAATCCTTGGTATACCAAGGCGAATTTACAAGAAATAAATAAATGAAATTATAACCCAAAAATTATTACAACCTTAATAATACATGCCCAAAACAAATTAAAATAAATTAATTAATTTACAACCCAAAGAAACATAAAAGAAATAAATCTAATCACATTGGTCTTTTATAGTCCATGATCATCCATCATGCATATCACTATTTAACAATTAAATAAAACATACATACTTAAATTAAATTGAATATCTTATATTCAACTTAAAAAATCCAGATCTGAATATGATTCAAACAAATTTAAAAATTCAGATTTGAATCACATTCAAACAAATTTAAAAATTCAGATTTGATTCACATTCAAACAACTTTAAAAATTTAGATTTAAATCACATTCAAACAACTTTAAAAATTCATATTTGAATCACATTCAAACAATTTTTAAAATTCAGATTTGAATCAAAATTTAATTATGTGAATAAAACTCTAATTAAACAATTTAATTAGATATAAAATGGACATAATTATGAGCATTAGATCATACAATAATTGCACAAATATTGCCTAAAACCATGCGCACCATAAGGGATGAACAAACCTTGTGCACACATGGTGTTCCATCCAAGCTGCCACCTTTTTCATTGCAACCAGCAATGAATCTTTCATCTTATGATCATACCACACAATTAAATCATATAATCAACAATCTAAATAGCAAATATAGTGGCTCTGATACCAATTGAAGGAGCGAAAGCATGAAAAACACAAGTTTAGATCATTGAAATTTAAAATTTTTCATCTAGGGTCACATGCATTATGCAAGATTTATTTTTATCTATTTGATTTCAATGACAAACAGCATATTAAAACTCTTTTAATATATTTTTGGATCCACATTTGCCATTTAAGATTTTAAAATTAACAGATTAATCTATTAAAACGCTAGATTAGATCAAGAATAAGTGCACTAACCTTTTTGATGCACTGCAGTGTGTTTGGCACCTTTGGGATGCACCTAGGACACCAGATGTTGTCCCTCTAGCTTGTCCACACCAAGATCACCTATGGCAGCCCCTTGAATAGCTTTTAAAGCTTTTTCTATCAATTAGAAAATTAGGTTTTGCCTTTTGAGAGATTACAGATGTAAACAGGACACTAGAAACAATTTCTAATATTTTTAATTCAAGAGATTGTTTGCTAATCTCTTTGAATTGATGAGAGATGAAGAAGAAGAGAGGGGAGATGTTCTTTGGGTGGTGGCACCAAAGAAGAACAGCAGCCACACGTTTTGCTCTTTCATAACAATATTTATATAGCTAGGTCATCACTTAAAACCCTTACCACATGTCACATTTTGATTAGCTCTAGGTTTAATTGACCCAATCACATTGTGCCAATTGTCAAACCTATATTTAATCTTGACTTTGATCATCTTACATGATTAAAAGACATATGGCAAGCTTATGTGTAGTGCCGTGTGTCACCATCTCATGGTGCCACATATTACCCTATGAAATGACCAAAATACCCCTATGTCTTAATTTTGAGTTCTCAACCCAAAATAATTATTTCTCTTCTTCTAATCAATTTATATCAAATATAAATTAATTAATTAATCTCTATTAATTAATTTCTCATTAATTAAATTCATATTTAAATACTTTAAATATAAATTTAACTTATACTATACATCTAATAACCTAGATTTGGTTTCAAGCCATGCTAGAGACTTTGCAATCTAATTGCAAACCAATTCTATTTAATTAATCAATTAAACTCTTTGATTAATTAATTAAATCATATTTAATTTGGTGATTACTAGTGTATGTGTGTGACTTACTAAGCTTATCACTAATTGGCAATGAGATATGATATCAACTCTTAATATCATCAGAACTCTTTTTTACCATAAATGATTTCTCTAAATCATTCTCATAGACCATGGTTAACACCTAGCATAGCATGCCATGGCCACCCAATTAGTAATAAGGTTTACCTTAAATGAACCTATAATCATATATTACCATGCACTAGAATCTCTTTGTTACAAACTCCCAATTCAAGCTGAAGTCATGGTTTATGTCAAACCCCATTTGCTATGAATATTATGTTCTCTTTTAATTCCAGTTCTTGATTAAAAAGATTTTCTCATTAGAAACTCTTTTCTGATTAAATATATTTGTCCTGGCCAGGAACTTAAAACATCAAGAACAATTAAATGAACATAGGATTTTATCCCTATTTACTTAGAGGAACAGATTCCATCTTGATCAACACCTACCTCCATATATAACTAGTAGGAGCCAACAGATGGCCATATACCCATACACAGTACAAGTATGAAAGCAGTATCAAACTCAAATCACCTATATACAAGATAACTGTGCTATTTCAGGTCTAAAGATTATATGCACTGATATGATTTACGACAATGCATTGACAAGAATAAACTCCATGTGCTTGTCATAAATATCACTAGTTCGGCCTACTTATCATGTATAAGTGCCTATTATATTTGTTATATGGCATGAGACCCACCATTCCATCTTATTTACATCTCATATAAATAACTTCGGAATAAACATGAATACAATCTTTCTAGATAAGTCATGTCCTTATTGTGAAGTATCCTGGGTTGTGAACCTATTTATGATACTTTGTGCTAGAAATAATTTCACTCATATTCTTAACAACTTAAGAATAGAATTTCTAACAAAATATCAATGGACCTTTTCTATTACACATAAATATATTATGTAAACGGAAAAGTGAAAATGCCTTTTATTAATAAAATATGTACAAGATACATACTAAATGATATGCTCTAGGGCATACTACTAATAGGATATGTTCTAGACTCACAGGTTCCCGGTTCCTTACCTTCAGAGGCCACTCAAGAGGAACATAAAACTTTGGACAAGTGGAAGGAGCATGATATGATAGCCAAGTGTTACATGCTTGCTTCTATGAGTAATGAGTTACAGAAGCAACACGAGAACATGTAATATGCAAGTGAGATCCTCCTTCACCTACAAGAGTTGTATGGTGAACATCGCAGGAATGCCAGGTATGAGATATCTAGGCAGCTATTTCACATGAGGATGTCTGAGGGACAAAATGTTGGGGATCATGTCCACTAGATGATTTGGCTTATTGAGCAGCTGGAACATCTTGACTTTAACATGGATTTCCAACTGTATATGGATTTGATCCTTCAGTCCCTTTCTGAGTCATTTGGGAATTTTGTGATAAATTTTCATATGACTAAGCAGGAATACACCCTGGCTGGTCTACTTAACATGCTGGTTATTGCCCAAAAGAATATGCCGGCAATAAAGGAAAAAAAGTAGCTTTGATTGCATCTTCTTCTACTAGAAATCCAACAAGAAGAAGGGCAATAAGAAAAAGAAACCTCAAATTCCTGGTTCTTCCAAGAAGATAGCTAAATAGAAAGGGAAGACCAAAGCTGATGGAGGAAAAGGAAAGTGTTTCCACTGTCAGAATGATGGGCACTGGAATAGAAACTGCCTAGAGTATAGCAAGTAGCAGCAGCTTGCAGTAACGAGATATTAGACTCCTGGTTGGCAATGGCTCAACTGTTGAAGCCTTAGCCATACGATCTAAATCTTTATACATGTGTGGACATGTTTTGTATTTAAATAAGGTTTTACATGTACCTGATGCTTTTAAGAACATTTCTATATCTAGTTTGACTAGAGATGGTTATGAATTTCAGTTCATAAATGATGTTTGCAATATTTATTTTGGAAATAAATATGTTGGTTCGGGTTATATGCATGATGGACTTTATTATTTAGATAATAATGTCAAATACAAATCTAATGCAAGCAATCTAAAAGAATGCAATGCCATGGTGAAAATCAACTAAGTTCAAAATATATTTGGCACTTAAGATTAGGTCATGTTGTAGAAGATAGGATTGCAAAACTGGAGAAAATGGAGATTTTAACCTCATTGGGTTCTAAGCCTACTCCAACTTATGAATCCTGCCTTCAGGGCAAAATGACAAGATCACCCTTTGTTGGACAAGGACTAAGAGCTGAAAATATTTTGGAGCTAATACATAGTGATGTATGTGATCCATTTAAAGAAATGGCTAGAGGCGATTTTCATTACTTTATTACCTTTACTGATGATAAATCAAGGTTTGGGTATTTGTATTTGATGAAATACAAACATGAATCCTTTGAAAAGTTCAAAGAATTCAAATCTGAAGTAGAAAATCAAACAGGAAAAAGTATTAAAGTTCTTCGATCAGATTGTGGAGGTGAATACTTAAGCACTAAATTTGATGAATACTTGAAAGAGCATGGCATTGTTTCCCAATTGAATGGTGTATCTGAAAGGAAAAATCGTACCCTATTGGATATGGTACGTAGTATGATGAGCTATACTGATATGCCAATCTTCTTTAGGGGATTTGCATTAGAATTAGCTTTGCATATTCTGAATAGGATTCCATCAAAATCAGTATCTTCCACACCTTATGAGATATGGCATGGAAGAAAACCAAGTCTTAAGCATGTTAAGATTTGGGGTTGTCCAGCTTATATAAAAAATATAACACCCTCCTAGAATGTCGAGAAAAATATTTAAATTAAAGTCAGGAACCAAAAATTAACCCAAATATTAATAAGAAAAATTTAGTCAAAATTTTAGAAATAAAATACAACCAAGCAATGCCCAAGCGATGGGTGGAGGAAGTAACGAGGAGCCCTAGACAGGGAAAAAATTATAAAATAATTTTGGGACTCCAGAGAAGGGTAATTGAGGTTCCTATGGCATTAGAATGCCAAGAAAATACCTAGAAAAATTTTTCTATCGGTACAGACAATTTTGACCCGTTAAGCCAAACGGAGGGCATTTTGGTCATTTCGCCTTCCGAGGTGATTTTTGGCCGACTTGTCCAGTTGAGTAAATAATTAATATGACATAAAATATGAAGAAACATTGCTAGAAATTAAATTGAAAATGAGTAGTGGAGGAAAGAAAAGAAAAATGCAATAAAATGCAATTTATGACATCAATGTGATGTCATTTGTAATTTCCAACCAATCACACTTAAGCACCCATTTAACCAACAAATAAAATAGATAAATAAGACTAAATAAAGACCAAAAGAAGACCAAAAACGTGGGCAGCCATCTCCTTCTCCATTTCAGCCACACCATAGCCAAGAAGCAAACCTCCATTGTTCTTCCTCACTCAAGCTTGAAGATCTCTCAATCCTCACCCCAAAACCCTAAGTTATCTTCACAAAAATTAACCTATACACCCTAAGCAAGCTCTAGGCAGCCACAAAGAGGAGGAATTCTTGAGTTTTCACAAGCTCAATAAGTTGAGCAAAGAGGTTAGTGCAACTATAAACATAAAACTTTTAAATTTCATGATTTGGACTTGAAATTTAGTGAGACTTGTAATTTAAATGAATAAAAACCTATGTGTATGAGCTCTTGAATGTTGGCTGCCCTAGAAAAGGAATATGTAGGAGTGTTTTGATGAGCTTGAAGTGAGCTAGAATCATGTTAGAAGTTTATAAACACAAGCATAATGAATTAAAAGCTAACTAAAGTAAATTGTATAAAACATGGAATTGAATTAGGGTTTAGGAAAGGTGAAAATTGATTTGGCTTAGGGAATTGTTAGGGCACATTGTAATGGTCAATTAGTGACCATTTTAGATGTGTTAACCATAAATGGGACTGAAAAATATTATGGCAAGGAGAGGTTGCAGGCTGCCCTATGGACAGCAGCATAGGGACTGAAATTTCAGTCCCTTTGCACAGCCATAACTTGGGCTGTGCTTGTCCAATTGATGTTTGGCCAATTGGACATGAAACTAGGCTTATAATGGCACATTTTTGCTGAAGAAACCATGCCCAAAAGACCAAAGAAAAAGGGTCAAAACTCAGCCACAATCCGGAACCCTGAAACTGAATTCTGCAGAATTTGCCAAATGAACAGTAACTGTTCATTTGGCCATAAGTCACTGTAGATTTGGTCAATTGGTCTGAAATTTTTACAGCAACAAGTCAAGACATAGACAAACAACTTTCATGAAGGAACCTACCCCAAATTATGGCCAGAACCCATTCAACCAAGTGACTCAAGTCACTGTTCATGCACTGTAGATATGGTAAAATTCTGCAGACTGCATATCCGGGCAGCTTGGGTTTTTGAGCCATATCTGGAGCTACAAAACTCCAAATGGAGTGATTCAAAAAAGGAAATTCAACTAGACAAAATAAGGAATAACTTTCATGTTTTACATTTCTTCAAATTCCAACAGTAACAGTGTCCAATGGAACAGTGAAGTTAGGGCACCAAAACTGAAATTTTCTGCTAGTGTGAGTTACACTTTGAAATTGCAAAAACACTTAATGCCAACAAGTTTTAAACACCAAATGTGGTATGTTGGGAGTGCCAAAGTTGATGTACACATTTTTATGCTAAAAGTCAATATTTTTGTTGACCAATGATGAATAGTAACACCAAAAAAGTTGAAATTCACAAATTGACGAAGTTAAGAGTTTCAAATGCCCTAGTATACCTAACAAGATTGGTTTGGATAGTTTGGCATGCCAATAGGGTTCAGTTAGCGATCGCACATGGCAAAAATGCATTCTGTGATTTCATGGCTTTTAGCCATTCGACTTTGCATTGAGACTTGGCCTTGTGCACGATATTATTCTGACTTGTTAGAGATACATATGTGACCGATGGTGTGAGGTACTAGGTACGTTATCGATCGTCTAGTGTAGGTTACTTGGGCAACCAAATGAATGAAAATGAGCAATGTAGAAGAAATAAAGGAATGAATATACAAATACATGACAAACAAAACATGCACATGCAATACATATTTATATCTGCTATTTTCTTTTATTTTATTATTGCACCACTAAGCATTATTGCTTAGCGCGTTGCTTGCCACGTAGGTACTGAGATCCCGATCGTGAGCCAGACCAAAGACTGGTGGGTCCATCCCGTGATTCTGTGTCACCTCGTCACTGCGATTGCATTGGTAGGACACTAGATGCCATTTTGTCATCTTGTAATTAACTTTTTATTTTCTCATATGTATTTAGGATTTATGTAATGTATTTTGAGGTTCATGTAAATAATAAAGATTTATGGTTATGTATGGTATTAATTTGAATATTTAATGGTTGTTTATGTATGAGAACCCTGAGAAAGGGATGTTTTGAAAAATGAAAAGGTTGTTGAGACCTGAAATTGACAAATTACTGAGATATTGATATTGAGTTTTATGGATGATATTTGAGTTGAGAATGAAAGAAATTGTATATTGAAAGTGTTTTTAACAGTTCCAAGAACTGCTTTTCTCCATTTTTAGTACTCACCGGATTTTCTTTAAAATCTTCGGAACCTCAAATGAAATAATACTTTTGATAAATGGTTAAAATAAATCATATTTCATAAATTAATTTCAAAAGCATGACACAAATTAAGTAAGGTATATTAGAGTGTGCCGATACACCGTGTGGCATTACTTACTTTGTACATGGGTAAGGGTGTCACATTTAGTGGTATCGAGCACGGTTTAGGCGTGGCCTAGATTGAGTCCATACCATGCATTGCATTTGTAAGAGTCGAGGTGACACTAGCGCAGATCTGTTTATCTTTCTTATTTTGAATAGGATATGGATCCTTCCTCTCAGAGAGCCGTTGAGGAGGCAGTGGAGAGTCATGCTCCAGGGGCATGAGAGAATCTGCTCCACCTAGCCTCCACAGGCCATGTTCCAACAAATGGCCGACTTCTTTAGACAAATGGCGGAGTAATGCACCACCACCACTCCACAGAAGTCACACTGGAAAGGTTAAGGAAGTTTAGAGGTGGACTTCTATGGCAAGAGAGAAGATGACTAGAATTGGTTGAGTACTAAAGCACTGAGCAAAACGCTATATCCTTGTTGCAAGATGATGCTTATGAGTGGTGGGACACGGTATCGATGAAGTGCAAGTTATGACATGGGATTTCTTTCTCTCGAATTCAAGAAGAAGTATGTGGTATATTTGGAAGAGAGAAGAAGAGAATTCATTAACCTAAGGCAGTATGAGAAAGAATTCGTCCGATTAAGCCGCTATGGAAGGGAGATAGTCCCTAATGAAGTGAAAGGTGTAAGAGATTCGAAGAGGGACTAAATGACAACATCAAGATCCACGCACTGGAATCACGGAATTTACCAAGTTAGTGGAAGCTGCATTAAAAGTGGAGAAAGTGAGAATAAATGAACAAAATAGGAAAGATAGGCAGCGTAAAAGGGAATTTGGACCAGGACAGTCAAGCATACCGACTGATAGTAAGAAGTTTAAGGGTTACGGTTCACAAGATCGATGTGGCCACAAAGGCCAAATTGGAATGTCTATAGCTAGTTCTCCGGGCGCAATAACAAGGGGATCAACCCCAGCGCCTGAATGTATGCATTGTGGCAGAAGACATAGAGGGTAGTGTCGAAAGTGTTTCAAGTGTGGGGTGGATCATTTCATAAGAGATTGCCCTCGGAGGAGTGGTTCAATAGCTACAAGTTGATAGACCTTCCTTGTAGTTCAAAGGGGTAAAAGATCGGGTAGAGCTGATATTTCAAGATTGTTTCAGACGGTTGAAAAGCCCAAGTCGTGGTGGCACCACAAGTATATGCAATGGAAGCTCGGGAAGAGCCAAACCACATAATCGATGAGGCAATACAAGGAAGTGAAGAAACAAGGAGGTAGTAACTCCCGATTACTTAAGTCGTAAATTTCGAGGACGAAATTTAAATAAGAGGAAGAGTTATAACACCCTCACATCCCGGACAGCTAGAATGTCGAAAAATATTTAAATTAAAGTCAGAACCAAAAATTAACCCAAATATTAATAAGAAAAATTTAGTAAAAATTTTAGAAATAAAATACAACCAAGCAAACGGTGCCCAAGCGATGGGTAGGAGGGAAGTAACGAGGAGCCCTAGACCCGGGGAAAAAATTATAAAATAATTTTTGGGACTCCAGAGAAGGGTAATTGAGGTTCCTATGGCATTAGAATGCCAAGAAAATACCTAGAAAAATTTTTCTATCGGTACAGACAATTTTGACCCGTTAAGCCAAACGGAGGGCATTTTGGTCATTTCGCCTTCCGAGGTGATTTTTGGCCGACTTGTCCAGTTGAGTAAATAATTAATATGACATAAAATATGAAGAAACATTGCTAGAAATTAAATTGAAAATGAGTAGTGGAGGAAAGAAAAGAAAAATGCAATAAAATGCAATTTATGACATCAATGTGATGTCATTTGTAATTTCCAACCAATCACACTTAAGCACCCATTTAACCAACAAATAAAATAGATAAATAAGACTAAATAAAGACCAAAAGAAGACCAAAAACGTGGGCAGCCATCTCCTTCTCCATTTCAGCCACACCATAGCCAAGAAGCAAACCTCCATTGTTCTTCCTCACTCAAGCTTGAAGATCTCTCAATCCTCACCCCAAAACCCTAAGTTATCTTCACAAAAATTAACCTATACACCCTAAGCAAGCTCTAGGCAGCCACAAAGAGGAGGAATTCTTGAGTTTTCACAAGCTCAATAAGTTGAGCAAAGAGGTTAGTGCAACTATAAACATAAAACTTTTAAATTTCATGATTTGGACTTGAAATTTAGTGAGACTTGTAATTTAAATGAATAAAAACCTATGTGTATGAGCTCTTGAATGTTGGCTGCCCTAGAAAAGGAATATGTAGGAGTGTTTTGATGAGCTTGAAGTGAGCTAGAATCATGTTAGAAGTTTATAAACACAAGCATAATGAATTAAAAGCTAACTAAAGTAAATTGTATAAAACATGGAATTGAATTAGGGTTTAGGAAAGGTGAAAATTGATTTGGCTTAGGGAATTGTTAGGGCACATTGTAATGGTCAATTAGTGACCATTTTAGATGTGTTAACCATAAATGGGACTGAAAAATATTATGGCAAGGAGAGGTTGCAGGCTGCCCTATGGACAGCAGCATAGGGACTGAAATTTCAGTCCCTTTGCACAGCCATAACTTGGGCTGTGCTTGTCCAATTGATGTTTGGCCAATTGGACATGAAACTAGGCTTATAATGGCACATTTTTGCTGAAGAAACCATGCCCAAAAGACCAAAGCAAAAGGGTCAAAACTCAGCCACAATCCGGAACCCTGAAACTGAATTCTGCAGAATTTGCCAAATGAACAGTAACTGTTCATTTGGCCATAAGTCACTGTAGATTTGGTCAATTGGTCTGAAATTTTTACAGCAACAAGTCAAGACATAGACAAACAACTTTCATGAAGGAACCTACCCCAAATTATGGCCAGAACCCATTCAACCAAGTGACTCAATTCACTGTTCATGCACTGTAGATATGGTAAAATTCTGCAGACTGCATATCCGGGCAGCTTGGGTTTTTGAGCCATATCTGGAGCTACAAAACTCCAAATGGAGTGATTCAAAAAAGGAAATTCAACTAGACAAAATAAGGAATAACTTTCATGTTTTACATTTCTTCAAATTCCAACAGTAACAGTGTCCAATGGAACAGTGAAGTTAGGGCACCAAAACTGAAATTTTCTGCTAGTGTGAGTTACACTTTGAAATTGCAAAAACACTTAATGCCAACAAGTTTTAAACACCAAATGTGGTATGTTGGGAGTGCCAAAGTTGATGTACACATTTTTATGCTAAAAGTCAATATTTTTGTTGACCAATGATGAATAGTAACACCAAAAAAAGTTGAAATTCACAAATTGGAAGTTAAGAGTTTCAAATGCCCTAGTATACCTAACAAGATTGGTTTGGATAGTTTGGCATGCCAATAGGGTTCGATTAGCGATCGCACATGGCAAAAATGCCATTCTGTGATTTCATGGCTTTTAGCCATTCGACTTTGCATTGAGACTTGGCCTTGTGCTCGATATTATTCTTGTTGAGATACATATGTGACCGATGGTGTGACGCCGAGGTACTAGGTACCCGTACCCGTTATCGATCCGGTCGTCTAGTGTAGGTTACTTGGGCAACAAATGAATGAAAATGAGCAATGTAGAAGTAATAAAGGAATGAATATACAAATACATGACAAACAAAACATGCACATGCAATACATATTTATATCTGCTATTTTCTTTTATTTTATTATTGCACCACTAAGCATTATTGCTTAGCGCGTTGCTTTGCCACGCGTAGGAGATCCCGATCGTGAGCCGAGACCAAAGGGTGGGTCCATCGGCGATGCTGCTGCTCTGTGTCACCTCGTCACGCATTGGTAGGAAAATAGATGCCATTTTGGCATCTTGTAATTAACTTTTATTTTCTCATATGTATTTAGGATTTATGTAATGTATTTTGAGGTTCATGTAAATAATAAAGATTTATGGTTATGTATGGTATTAATTTGAATATTTAATGGTTGTTTATGTATGAGAACCCTGAGAAAGGGATGTTTTGAAAAATGAAAAGGTTGTTGAGACCTGAAATTGACAAATTACTGAGATATTGATATTGAGTTTTATGGATGATATTGGAGTTGAGAATGAATGAAATTGTATATTGAAAGTGTTTTTAACAGGTTCCGAAGAACTGTTTTCTCCATTTTTAGATTTTCTTTAAAATCTTCGGAACCTCAAATGAAATAATACTTTTGATAAATGGTTAAAATAAATCATATTTCATAAATTAATTTCAAAAGCATGACACAAATTAAGTAAGGTATATTAGAGTGTGCCGATACACCGTGTGGCATTACTTACTCGGGTATACTGTACATGGGTAAGGGGTGTCACAAAAAAGCTGAACACTAATAAATTAGAAACCAGATTAGAAAAGGGTCGATTTATTGGATATCCAAAAGAGAGTTTTGGATATTATTTTTATTTGCTTATATCACAAAAGGTTATCGTAAGTAGAGATGCCACATTTCTTGAATAACAGTTTGTTCAAGAAGGAGGCAAAGGAGGGCAAATAGAGTTAGAATTGGAGAATTTTGACCAACCAATAGATCAGATGGATATAGATCCATCTACTGTAATTTCTCGCAGATCAAAAAGGATATCTCACCCACCAGTGAGATATGGTTTTCTTCATGAAGAAGAACAAGAGTTGTTTACTCATGAAGAAGTAGATCATGGAGATGATCCACTTACCTATGAATAAGCTATATCAGATATAAACTTTTTAAAATAGATTGATGCTATGAAATCTGAGATTGATTTCATGTATAAGAATCAAGTTTGGGATCTTGTTGACCCACCTGAAGGTATTGTACCTATAGGGATCAAATGGGTTTTCAAGAAGAAAATTGGTTCTGATGGAAAGGTAGAGACCTATAATGTAACACCCCTATTGGCATAGCTTGGTATATTTTACTATTTCGGTGACCGGTGTCAGTCCGGACAATTAAGAGAATTAGAATCACGCTTAAGACACTTAATTAATCCCTGAAAACAAATAATTAGTAATTGTCAATTAGTTAAGTATAAATAAGAAAAACAGAACATAATAGGTTAAATGAGCCGGGAGTCACAGCGATGGGTGACTTTCTTGGGGAGGACTGCGAGGTCGATTTAAACTCAAATTTCGAATTGTAAAATGTGACGCCACGGTCGTTAGGACTATTGTGAACACAGTGGAAAAGAGAAAATTACAAAAAAGAATTGTTAAGCAGGTTAAATAATTAGGTCAGGGATCCGGAAGAAATATTGAATTATTTACAAACCGGATCGAACCGGTGAGGGGCAGTTTGATCAATTGACCCCTGGAGCTAACTCCTGACCTGACTGTCAAATAAAATCAGAGAAAAGAAAATTTTGAAATCGGGAATTAAATTAAAGAACTAATAGAAAAATAAATGCAAAAGAAAAAGAAAAAAAAAAGAGAAAAAGTATTATTACATCATTTGGATGACATAATGGGTGATGTCCAATCCAATTTAATTAAAGTTAAATACACATAAAATACCTTAAAAAAAAAGAAAAAACTAATTCTTGTCTTCTCCCATCTAGTGTGCCGCCCCACCTCTCACTAAGTCACCATGGAAGAAACTCCATTGAAGCTTGAGTTCAAGCTTCAAAACTCCTACTAAACCTTTTCTTGACCTCAAATTAATCCATTAGAACTTGAGAACCTCACTTAAGAAGAGGATTGAGCAAGAAAGAAAGAAGGAAAGAGGAGTGGAATTGAAGATTGAACTTCAAAGTTTAAGTTGAAAAGAATACCGGGAAAGAATCCGAAACATCGAGTCAAGGCCAATAGACGACTCACATCAGGTTTGTGCATGAAAAACTTAAAATTCTTTGTTTTTACTTGACAATTCTTGAAATAAATGTTGTGAATAATTTTGATTTTTATGGCTTTGAATATATTATTTGAAAAAAAATAATGTGTTGCCTACTTTGTAAATAAAAAGTTTGGAATGAAATATGATTTGTGAATTTTATGAAATGTTTGAATAACTTGATTTAATTTTTTTTTAATTCACACTTGGCATGGCAATATTAATATGTTCCTCCTCCACTTGTGGGGTGAGTTTGATATTTGACTATATTCCACCCTCTTTGGCTTTCTAGTCAGGAGGTGAGTTTGGATGAGTACTCATTAGCTAGCTAGCCATCTCCCTCATTGAGGCCTAGCTTGAGAATGCAAGTGGTAGGGTTTCGACACCAGAACTTTTCTGAATTAATTTCACAAGCCATAGAACTGGAAAGGATAGAATCAGAATGGGCAGTGAAAAAGAGTACAAAAGAGAAAGGGAAAACTAAAAAGGTTACTGGCCAAGCTACTGAGAGTGGCTCTGGGAAAAGAAAACATTTTGGAGGATCTAGCTCACGCAAATCGGGTAGAGGTAGATCTTCTAGACAGAAACCATCCCAATCCGATCAGCAAACTCAACAAACATGCAGAAATATGCTGTCGGATCGACTTTGTGAGACTTGTGGTAAACCACATTGTGGAGTATGTTATAGAGCTATAGGAGCATGTTTTAATTGCGGAGGGACTGGTCATTTTGCTAGGGATTGTATAAGTCCACGTCATTATGAATCATTTACCACGTCAAAAGGATCAGCCCAAGTTTCTACACCGAAGAGTTCACTAGTAGTTGGTAGAGGCAGAGGCAGAGGCAGGGGTAGTACACCTGAAAGTCAGAGTATTGTGAATCAACCAGGGCAAGGTGATGCTCCAGTGAGAGTATACACTATGAGACAGAGGGACAAGGATGAGACTTCTGACATAGTTGCTGGTATTTTCTCGATTCTTAACTAAGATATGTATAGGTGAAAAAAAAAATCAATTTTGATATGTTAGTGACTAATCTTTTTAAAATTAATTTTGAAAGACTTTGTCAGTGAAAAATATTTGTTAGCATACAAGAATTTGTAAAGTTAATTAGTAAGCCTAATTAGGTAAGGCAAGAGAACCTAAAAGTAAGTTATAGTAATATAGCTACCTTAAATGCGGGTGAAGATATTATTGCTGATAGATGTCAGTGGGTACCATAATTAAAAAAAGTTTAAGATATTAGTGGATTTGAAAGAAATAAGATAAGAGGAAGTTTGATCTATTAGGATGTATCATAGTGACTATACAATATTCTTGATGTTTGTACTGTAAGCTGTAGATTACAGTACTGACTTGGGATTTATTGTGCAGAGCTACGTACTACCCAATAGTACATAAGGATAAAAATAGTTGCAAACGATATCCGTTTTGGTATAGTTATGACAAGATAAAGTTTTCTTATTGGAAAGGAGTTTGAAAATCCTAACCTGGGGTTTAAAACTCTAAAGTTAGAGTATTGAAATGTTATAGTTCAGTACAAAAGAAAGTAATGACTATACATCAGTGCAAAATAAGCTATATTATATCGATAGATAAAAAAAAATTATGGAAATAAAAATTAGAATAGTTAGTGCAAATGTAATAAAAAAATATTATGAATAGTAGTTAAAGTATTGACTAGAATGGTCTGAGGACCAAATCAAAGTAATATTGAAGTATAGCGGAGTTATTAGGGATGATAAGAAGTGCTAAATTAGGAATCGATAGTCAAGTTAAGGAAGAGTATAAGATTGAGGAATAAAATAATTAAAGTTAAGTTGTGGAATGAGAAAAACACTAGATGAGGAATTGCCACCAAGGCAAACAACCTACTTAAGACGCATAATGATATCCTGAACTATTTTATCAAGAAGGAAATAAGTTAAACAAAAGAAAACAAGATAGTGCAAAATAGCACATAGGCCTTGGTCATAAATAGAGATGGTAAGATAATGGTTATGGACCTAAGGCCAAGAAAGAGATAAGCAGTTCATATATGATCAACAAGGTCATTTAAAAAAAAAAAAGAGACTACAAAGAAAAATAATTGCTAAAACAACAGCAAGAAAAGACTAAAATATTCTAAACAAAACTAAAGGTTGCATCAAATGATCAAGAAATTTGATAAGAAAAGAGTAAAATTGAGTTCTCACCCATAGGATCGTACGAGATCTTAGAAAGAGTGGATCCACTAGCACACAGATTTGCTTACCTCTAAAATTCAAATAAATTTGAATCTAACTTATGACAGAAGCTCATAAGAAACTTGGCACACGAGGTGAGCAATCGATGAGTAAATAGTATTGGTTAAAGTGCTACGGACCATTATTTTGATTATGAAACTACGCAGAAATGTGAGAAAAATATAAGAAAACAACATGTATGACTATTTGAGGATAGATAGTGTGTAGAATTTCAAAGAAAAATTTTTTTTTTTCGGGGGGGGGGGGGGAATTGTAACACCCTTATTGGCATAGCCTGGTATATTTTATGATTCCGATGACTGGTGTCGATCCGGACAATTAAGAGAATTAGAACCACGCTTAAGACACTTAATTAAGCCCTGAAAACAAATAATTAGTAATTGTCAATTAGTTAAGTATAAATAAGAAAAACAGAACATAAGAGGTTAAATGAGCCGAGAGTCACAGCGATGTGTGACCTTATCGGGGAGGACTGCGAGATCGATTTAAACTCAAATTTTGAACCGTAAAATGTGACGCCGTGGTCCTTATTACTATTGTGAACACAGTGAAAAATAGAAAATTACAAAAAAGAATTGTTAAGCAGCTTAAATAATTAGGTCAGAGATCCGGAAGAAATATTGAATTATTTGCAAACCGGATCGAATCGGCGAGGGGCAATTTGGTCAATTGACCCCTGGAGCTGACTCTGATCTGACTGTCAAATAAAATATGAGAAAAGAAAATTTTGGAATTGAGAATTAAATTAAAGAACTAACAAAAAAATAAATGCAAAAGAAAAAGAAAAAAAAAAGAGAAAAAGTGTTATTACATCACTTGGATGACATCATAGGTGATGTCAAAATCTAATTTAATTTTCCCACAATCTTTGACCAAGTTAATTAAAGTTAAATACACATAAAATACCTTAAAAAGAAAAGAAAAAACTAATTCTTGTCTTCTCCCATCTAGTGTGCCGCCCCACCTCTCACTAAGTCACCATAGAAGAAACTCCATTGAAGCTTGAGTTCAAGCTTCAAAACTCCTACTAAACCTTACCTTGACCCCAAATTAATCCATTAGAACTTGATAACCTCACTTGAGAAGAGGATTGAGCAAGAAAGAAAGAAGGAAAGAGGAGTGGAATTGAAGATTGAACTTCAAAGTTTAAGTTGAAAAGAATACCGGGAAAGAATCCGAAACATCGAGTCAAGGCCAATGGGCAACTCGCATCAGGTTTGTGCACAACAAACTTAAATTCTTTGTTTCTACTTGATAATTCTTGAAATAAATGTTGTGAATAATTTTGATTTTTATGGCTTTGAAAATATTATTTGAAAAAAAATAATGTGTTTCCTACTTTGTAAATAAAAAGTTTGGAATGAAATATGATTTGTGAATTGTATGAAATGTTTGAATAACTTGATTTAAATTGTTTTTAATTCACACTTGGCATAGCAATATTAATATGTTCCTCCTCCACTTGTGGGGTGAGTTTGATATTTGACTATATTCCTCCCTCTTTGGCTTTCTAGTCAGGAGGTGAGTTTGGATGAGTACTCATTAGCTAGCTAGCCATCTCCCTCATTGATTTCGATTAGTGGGGTGAGTTTGCCTTGTCGTGGTGTACAACACGGTATGTTTGAAAATTTTGTGTCATAGCCTAAGTTGTATTATTGATTGGCAACACTGTGTTTATTAAATTGTTTGATCAAATTGTATTGTATTAAGCTTTGAAAATTGTGAAATATTCGAATTGTGATTTGAAAATTGAAATGTGATTGTGAAATATTTGAACTATGAATTAATAACAAATATTTAATATTGTGCATTTTATATTTTATTGTACACCACTGAGTATTTTTATACTCAGCGATAGCTTTCTTCGCTGTTGCAGATAAAGACAAAGAAAAAGTAGTAGAGTGAGCTACTGATTGTTGGGACTACACAGAGGCTTTTGTACGGGTATTTAGTTATACCCTTGTAGTATATTTTGATGTAAATAGTTAGTGTCATATGTGTTAATGTGAAATTGAGCAGTTGTACATTAAAGTTTGTAATAATATTATTTTTCTTTTTCCTTTGTAAATTAAGACTTGGGTATGTAAATTTACTTTAATGTAATGTTTATGAGTTTATTGAATTATTTTGAAAAATTTTTGAGTTGTGAATTTTGAATCGAGGTTGGGTTGATTTGTATTGATTGAAATTTTTGGTGGTTGCAATTGAGTTGAGAAATGAAATGAATTATTTGGAAGTGTTTTTCATAGGTTTTGAAGAACTGTTTTTCCTAAATATAGACGACACTCTGCCGAAATTTTTATAAAATTTGCTGAAAAATAAAATGGAACAAAAGTCTTAACTAGTTTTCAAACTTCAATTAAATGTTTTTATTTCCTACCAAAATGCTCACCACTTCCAAAATGTAAGAAAATGGTTTTAAAATCCCTTGTAGTATATTTAATGGGTTATCGATAGGCGAAGTACGGTAAATCATTAGATGTACTGCGGGATCATGTTACATCTTACTAAGGGGTAGGGTATGCCATATAAAGCAAGGCTAGTAGCAAAAGGGTTTTGCCAAAGGCAACGAATCAACTATGAGGAGACTTTCTCGCTTGTTGCCATGCTTAAATCAATTAGGATTCTATTAGCAATAGCTACATACTATGATTATGAGATTTTGCAGATGGATGTCAAAACAGCTTTTCTCAATGGATACATTGAAAAAAACATTTTCATGGAACAACCTAGGGGTTTTGAATCCAAGATGGTTCCAAGGTATGCAAGCTAAAGTGATCCATTTATGAGTTAAAACAAGATTCGAGGAGTTAGAACATCCGTTTTGATGAAGCCATTAAGTCATTTAGTTTTATAAAAATGAGGATGAGCCATGTGTATATAAGAAGGTTAGGGATAGTGCTATCGCTTTCCTTGTCTTATATGTGGATGACATTTTGTTGATGGGTAATGACATAGGTATGTTGACAACTGTAAAGGTATAGTTGTCAAATACATTCTCCATGAAAGACTTAGGGGAGGCAACCTATATTCTTGGGATTTGCATATATAGAGATAGAGCGAAAAGAATAATTGGTTTATCCCAAAGTCTATACTTGGAAAAGGTGTTAAAGAGGTTTAACATGCTTCATTCCAAGAGAGGATTGTTACTAGTGAGACATGGTATCCACCTTTCTAAAGAGATGTCTCCAAAGACACCCGAAGAAAGAGATGAAATGGCCAGGATTCCATATGCTTCGTCTATTGAAAGTTTAATGTATGCAATGTTATATACCAGGCTGGATATCACACATGCTGTTAGTTTGACTAGCAGGTTTCAATCCAATCCAGGTTTGGAACACTGGATAGCTGTCAAGAATATCCTTAAGTACTTGAGAAGAACTAAGGATTTATTCTTGATATATGGAGGTAGTGACTTGCAATTGGATGGTTCTACTGATTTTGATTTCCAATCAAATATCGATGATAGAAAGTCTACCTATGGGCATGTGTTCATTTATAATAGAGGTGCAGTCAATTGGAAGAGTTCCAAATAGAGTACGACTGCAGATTCCACTACAGAGGCTGAGTATATTGCTACATCATATACTGCAAAGGAAGCTGTTTGGATAAAGAAGTTTGTGACAAAACTTACAGTAGTTCCTTCCATTGAGTCAACAATTCCACTCTAATGTGACAACAATGGAGCAGTCATACAGGCTAAGGAACCTCGGTCTCACCCGAAATCCAAACACATAGAAAGGCGCTACCACATTATCAGAGAGATAGTTGGGCGAGGCGATGTAGCCATGCAAAAAATAGTATCAGCTTAAAATCTAGTTGATCCATTCACTAAGCCTATGTCACAAGTTCAGTTAGACAGACATCTTGAGAAGATGGGTCTAAGGTATTGTAATGAATGGCTTTAGTACTAGTGGGAGATTGTTAGTAGAATGCCCTAGAGCATATTATTTAGTATGTATCTTGTACATATTTTATTAATAAAAAGGCAAATTCACTTTTTCATTTACATAATATATTTATGTGTAATAGAAAAGGTCCATTGATATTTTGTTAGAAATTCTATTCTTAAGTTATTAAGAATACGAGTGACAATATTTCTAGCATAAAGTATTATAAATTGGTTCACAATCGAGGATACTTCACACAGGACATGACTTATCCAAAAAGATTGTATTCATGTTTGTTCCCAAGGTATTTATATGAGATATAAATAAGATGGAATGGTTTGTCTCATGCCATATAACAAACATGATAAGCACTTATACATCATAAGTAGGCCGAACCAGTGACACTTATGACAAGCACATAGAGTTTACTCTTGTCAATGCATTGTCATAAATCATGTCAGTGCATATAATCTTTAGACTTGAGATAACACAGTTATCTTGTATATAGGTGGTTTGAGTTTGATACTGCTTTCATACTTGTACTGTGTATGGGTATATGGGCATGTGTTGGCTCCTACTAGTTATTTATGGAGGTAGATGTTGATCAAGATGGAATCTATTATCCTAAGTAAATAGGGATAAAATCCTATGTTCATTTAATTATTCTTGATGTTTCAAGTTCCTGGCCAGAACAGACAGACTTTATCAGAAAAGAGTTTCTGATGAGAAAATCTTTTTAATCAAGAATTAAAATTAGAAGAGAATATAATATTCATAGCAAATGGGGTTTGACATAAACCATAACTCCAGCTCGAATTGTGATTTTGTAACAAAGAGATTCTAGTGCATGGTAACATATGATTAAAGGTTCATTTAAGGTATTTCTTATTACTAATTGGGTGGCCATGACATGCAATGCTACGTGTTAACCATGGTCTATGAGGTGCCTAAAATGATTTAAAGAAATCATTTATGGTAGGAAAGAGTTCTGATGATATTAAGAGTTAATATCATATCTCATTACCAATTAGTGATGAGCCTAGTGAGTCACACACATACACAAGTAATCACCAAGTTAAATGTGATTTAATTAATTAGTTAAAGAGTTTAATTGATTAATTAAATAGTTTTGGTTTGCAATTAGATTACAAAATCCTAAGCATGACTTGAAACCAAATCTAGGTTATTGAATGTATAGTATAAGTTAAATTTATATTTAAAGTGTTTAAATATGAATTTAATTATGAGAAATTAATTAATAGAGATTAATTAATTAATTAATTTATATTTGATATAAATTAATTAGAAGAGGAGAAATAATTATTTTGGGTTGAGAATTCAAAATTACAACACAACGGTAATTTGGTCATTTCACAGGGTGACATATGGCACCATGAGATGGTGACACTTGGCATCATTGTAACACCCCTTACCCGTCTATAGTGTAGCTGAGCAAGGTGTGCTACACGGCGTGCTGGAGCACCTAGTCTGTGATTATCTTATTTTCAGAATACTTAATTTGGTTTAAGAAGCCCTTATGTAAAATTCATATCATGTTGATTATATTTGTATCTTGTAATAAAATTTGGTGTTGCAAAATTTTTAACCATAATTCGGCAAAGTGCCATCTGTAATTTGGACAAACAGTTATTTTTCACTTGTTAAAAACAGTTCAATATAATATTCTCAAAATCTCAACTATTTCACAGTCTCAATATTTCAATACAATCTATTGCTTTTTACAATATTTAAATAGTTTCAAAATACAGTCCATTATAACTTAAATACATCCAGACATTCTCTATATAAAGTTAATATGTGCAAATTATTACAAACCTTAAAGTTTTATGATATACATATTACATAACAAAATGTCAAAATACAACTGATAGTCATTACACAAGATCCTAAGTCCTACCATGTATGCAATGTAGTGCAGATGACTCTGGACTCCTGTGCAGATCTGATGTCTCACCCGATTGTAGGTCGGCTGGGCTCCCTAGCTGTGTCTCCAATACCTATGCGTAGCAAAAGCAACGCGCTAAGCAATTCTGCTTAGTGGTGCCAATTATAAAGAAATATACACTAAAATAAAATAAATGAATTGTTTATAAATTTATGACATCGATATTCTTTGTAGTTGCTGTTTCTACTTTTATTTGTTAACCTTTCATTTTTGCTAATTTTGGTAGTGCTGTATGTAAATAAACTGAATTTAGCTATTTGAATTTAATAATGCTTAAATTAATTACCCGTGTAGCCTATACACTGACAAGACTGGATACACAGATATACTAGTACTGGGTACCTAGTACCTTGGGCCGTCACACCATCGATCACAAAGTATCTCCCGGTGTGCAAATAGTGTGGCTAAAAAGCCATATAATCAATCAGGCAATAATCCGAGTATAATAATAAAATTCATATAGCCATAGGCTATTAAAATCACAGTGCGGCATAATAAGTCGTATAAACACAATATGGCATAAAGCCATTGACAGAACAGCTGTCAGAATCCTATTGGCATGCCAACCTATCCAAACAAGTCAACTAGGCAAACTAGGGCATAATACATGATTAATTGTTTGATTCTTTATTTTTAGGGTTTACTAGTTATTATGCAATTCATAAGTCAATGCAAATGTTGACCTTTTTAGACATCATAGATAAGTTGGTTCTAGTATCAACATATCACAATTTACATTTCAATATACTACCAATATAGTACAATTTACAATTCTCACAAGTTGGTATTTATTGCCAAATTATTTCTAGGCTTTATGGTATAATATTGTCATTTTTTTTTAGTTTTTGTGTGCTAGATTGATCTAGCTAAATGTCCTATTTCTCTTGGTTTTTAGCTTCCGGTTAAAGAAGAAAAATTGTAGCTCTATGTCTTATTGAACTTTTAGCACAAATTTTAAGTCATTTTTGGTTGTATAGACCAAGATATGGTCAATTTACTAAAGTTGGATAAATTGCATCTTTAGTGCAAAATTTGGTCAATTTTAGGTCAAATTCAGTTCTGGTAGTTTTGGCACCCTAACTTGGGCAAGCAATTTGACTTGGTTCTGGTCATTTTTGGGATTTGGTGTTTTCATAAGAATTGTAGCTCTATGCCTAAGATTTCCATGGTATAAATTTCAAGTCATTTGGATCTGTTTTGAGTGAGTTATGGTCATTTTAGTGACTACTGTTCATATGGTCAAAAATCTAGGTTTGCACATTACCAATTCCGGATTTGGTCATTTTTAAGTTCAGTTTCTAGGTAGAATTTTGGCAATATTTCTCCATGAAAGTTGACCTATTTTATGTCTAGTTTTGCCTCCAATTGGCTTCATACTAATTGGGGTCACAAATTTGCACTTATAGCTCAATTTAGGTACTGCCAACAACAACATAATATCAATACACTTGATCACTTAATTTTATGGAAACACTTCCACCAACATTCACATACAATACCCTCAATTCATCTTCACCATAATTCATCAATGAAATTCATGAAATCAAACATTAATTCATGAATTTAAAAGCTGCCAAAAGTGGCAGTTTGCTAAGGCATTCAATTTGCTTTCTAAACCCTTAAATTCAAGTACTCAATATACATATACATGGAAATTAATTCACTGCAACTTTAAAATGACTAAATCAACATTATTTTCCATCCATTAGAGGTAAGAAAAACTCAAGCAACTTAGGTTCTCATGGCTGCCGAAATTGAACAATTCAATAACTCAACAAATCCTTCCATTCTCTTCACCATTCAACTCACCTCAACCTAATAATCAAGTTTACTAAAGAAAGAAGGAAGAAATGGACACTTACTCTTTGAGAGTTTTTCCCAAACCTCACCAAATCCTTCCTTTCTTGCTCCCAAAAGCTTCCTCAAGGTGAGTGTGCAAGCTTTAATGAAGAACTTACTGTGAAAAGTGGCTTGAACATGGGTGCACAGAGCTTGAAGTGAGCTACGACAATGGAGTTTTCATGGAGGACAAATTGGCTGGTTAAGGAAGGTTGAATATGAAGTGGTTTCTGCTGTCCCAAAGTTTCATATATGTGTCCCAATTCATGAGTTAGTGAAGTGCTAAACTTTATTTTAATGTTTAATTATTCAAAGTTTCATAAATTGGATTTATGCCCCATTTCATTCACTATTAATATAATGTACCACAATTAATTTTTTTATGACATTTTCAAAGTGTAATACCACTTATTTTTAATGGACATTGAGGTCAAAAGGCAACTCTAGGTGTCAAATGACCAAAATGCCCGTCTTCTTGTTGTATTCCCGATTTTTCGGTAACACCGATTTTTATCTGTTTCTCGATTTTTCATTTTTCTTTATACTAATTTATTAAATTTTTTTGATATTTCTAGTGTCAATTACATTTCAATAAACCTTTAATTATGTCTCAAAATTTAATTCCGAGGGTTCCTCGCGGTCCTGGAGTCGGCAATTGCCTTTGCCGTAACTTCCTAGTGCGGTCACCCATCGCTACGGTGCCGGCTCGTTTAATATTGTTTCATTTTCTCTCTTTTATTTTTCTTTAATTTTTCTTGTATTTTATTTTTATTTATTTCATCATTATATGTCTATTCACTATCACCGAAGTGTAGTTCTAGATATCTTGGCTTGCCCAAACTGATATTAGGTGACCAAAGTAATAGAACATACAGAATACGTACAGGGCAGATGTTACAATCATGGTTTGTCATTTGTCTTCTTATCATGCATGATGATTAAAGTCAAGATTAAACCTAGCTTTGACACTTGGCTTAATGTGATTAGGTCAATTAAAATTAAGATGCAATCAGAAGATGACATGTGGCAAGGGTTTTAAGTGATGACCTAATTATATAATGCGATGCTATGAAAGAATAAAATACATTCTGATTTTTTCTCAAAGGTGCCACCACCCATGAAGCTCCTCTCATCTCTTCTTCTTCTTCTCTCACCAATTCAAAGAGAATTGCCCATATTCTCTTGAATTAAAATTGTTAGAAATTGTTTCTAGTGTCCTATATACATCTACAACCTCTCTAAAGGCAAATCCCTAATTTCTAATTGGTTGGCAAGGCTTGAGAAGCTGTTCAAGGTGCTGCTATTGGTGATCTTGATGTGAACAAACTAGAGGGACAACATTTGGGGTTTTAGGTGCTTCTCAAAAGTTCTAAACACATCTACAGTGCATCAAAAGGTTAGTGCACATGTTCTTCCATTAATCTAGGGCTCTAATGAATTAATCTGTTAATTCAAAAATCTTAAATGGAAAATGTAGATCCGAATACATATTGAAAGTGTTTTAATATGCATTTGAACATTGAAATCAATTAGGTATATAATGGATATTGCATGATGCATGAAACCCTAGAAGAAAATTTTTGAATTCAATGTTCTAACCTAACAATTTTCATGCTTCCGCTCCTTCACTATCTATATTATTTAATTATGTGCATGTATGTTTATAGTTAAAGAAAGTATCAAATTACAAGTAATGCATTGGGACATTTTTTATAGGCTGTTAACAAAATTATTTTTGTTGGGAAAAAATATAGGGACGTTTTCAAAATCATTTATGAATGGTATATTTAGAGACATTTTAGATCATCTCAAATCTATTATTATGACCTGATTATACAATTATTTAAACATTTACTTTCGTCCCAAAAAGAACATTTAGGGACGTTTCCAAAATTGTTAGCATAAGGTTCATTTAGGGACATTTTAGATCATCTCTAATAGATTGTTATGTTTTAATTACACAATTAATTAAGACATTTATTTTCGTCGCAACAAATAAACCTTTAGGGATGTTTCATTAAATTCATCACATAAAACCATTAGCGACATCGAAATAGTGATATTTGAAGCGACATTTTATTTTTGTCAAAAATTGTCTTTCGTAACATTTAGCTTCATTTAGAGACGTTTTTAGATTGTCCCAAAAACCATATTTGTTGTAGTGATTGCAGAGTTATAACAAATTGAGTTATGTGTATTTGAGATTTAGTTGCTAAACATTTATAATCAAAGGTTTAGTTTGTTGTACTTCACTTTAGTTTTACAGTATGTTATGTTATGTGTAATAATGAAAGACCCTTATGTTTTCTTTAAATTCTAAAGCATTCTTTTATGTTATGTTATGAATGGTTGAACTAGATTTGATCATTCATGAACGTGATATTGTGGCTCAAATTCGGAGCTACTTTTTAAAGAAATGTTTTATTGTTAAAGAGTGAATGCTAAAGTGTAGTTATGTTTGAGTTGCTTTAAGTTTTGAGTTGCTTTAAGTTATGTATCTACATGGAAAATGCTTTTAACATGTTTTAAGCTTACTACAAATACTAGCAACCTTAAGCTAACCTATTTCCTAGTGCAGTAATGAACCCCAAGCTGGGTCATTACAATTCTCCTCCTCTGCAAGTCTGGATCATGGATCTTGGATCTGCAACACAATACAAAGAACATCAGGTAGTTGGTGGGCAACCTCTCTAACACTTAAGTTATTGTGGGAGCTGAGAATAGATTAATGGAATTAGTTAGTTGAGGTGTGCGTACCTGATGGCCTTTTATATAGGCTTTTGGTCTTGTCTCTTGCACGAATTAGGAGTTAGTATCAGAACAATACTTTATTAGAACAATACTTTGAGTCTAGACTATTTGGGAGTCCTATAGGCGCTAGGACTTTAATCACGGTAAATATCTTTGGTGGCTAATCCGAGTAACTAGGATAAATATCTAAGCTACATATGGTAGCTCAGACCTATCTGAGTATCCTATTATTGGTCGGTTATTTGATACCCACTCATGAGTACTATTTTTAGAGGCTATAGTATCAATTCCTTATCATGCTTATTGAATGTTATTCATTAATTTAATAAGATTGATGAATAGATCTTCAGTAATGTACTTGAACCATGCCTCGTCTACCTTAGTCTAATGCCTAAAGGCACATCATATTTTGTAGAACTAATTTAGGATGTATTGATAATTTAATTTAAAATGAGATAATTAAATAAAATTAAAATTAAAATTTTACAATTTTCTTATAATAATATGCAAAGTATTTCATTTAAAATGTGCTTGATTTTTATATATGAAAATTATTATTAGTCACACACAAATGTACTGGTAATTCTCTAGTTAACAATAAAGGAGATGTTGTTAGATATTTATATAAAGGTATCATTGTGATTTTAGATTCACTATAAGATATTTGGATTGGAGGCTTTAAATTTATTTAAGTCATAATATCAATTTAATCTGAAAAATGAGACATTAGACAATAAATTATGTACGATTAAATTGAATTATATCATTTAATTTTATTAAAACAATAGTAGAAAAAATAATGCAATTAGTCGAGGTTTTAGCCAACTTTCAACAACTTAATATTGAGAACATGGAGAAACCATTGAGAAAGAAGAAGGGGGGCCGCTAGGATTTATTAATTTTGATAAGAAATGATTATGCTTATTAAAACTATTTCTCAACAATTTATTTTAACCTCATTGTTTGTATTAGTAGGATTTCAGTAACAAATTTGCGGTAGGCATGGATATACAACAAGTGGTAATTTATTTTGATGGTTAACTCTTTTAATTTTTATTTTCTTAGGAAAGGCATGACTGCGATTAAAATATACTTTAATTCATATACTCTAATATTCTGACTTAAATAAATTATTTGGTTAATAACACTATATTGCAAATTTTTAACATTAGAAGCCAAAGATTGAAATTAAAGAATTTATATCTTTTAAGCTAAAGATTGAAATTTGAAGAATTTCCATCTTTTAAAGCAATTTAGATGTATCAAAAAAATAAAAAAAAATTGGGCCTAAATAATATTAGATTTATCTCTATTCCTTTTACGAAGGAAAATAAAAATAGAAGAAAAGATGCATAGAGAGATGAAAAATGAAAATGACATAAACATCTAAAAGAAAAATATTATATTTTTTCCACTAAAGCATGGGAAAATTATTTTACTTATTAAAGAAGTTTAATTTAATTTATTTTTAACTTTTTATCTAAATTAGTTCAAAATTTTCAATTTAAATTTAATTAATTAGCTCAAAAATTAAAATTTAAGAGCTAAATTTCTTGATTTAAATAAAAAATCAAAAAATTCAATTTGTTAATTTTTAGGTTAAAGTTCTTGATTTATATCCAAAAATGGAGAAACTCAATTTGTTTTCTTATTTTTTAGTTAAATTGAGTTTAAATTAAAACTTTTATGCTAATTTAGATAAAAAGTTTAAAATAAGCTGAATTAAACTTCTCAAATAATTATGAGAGTGAAATTGATATTGACGCCATCCAAAGAAAGAAAAAGAAAGTAGTCGCTAAAAAAATATAAAAACAAAATAAAGTTTCCATGCATGGACAAAAGGAGTTTTTAGAGTAAATTATAATTTATTCTTTGAGGTTTGGTAAAATATATAAATTAATCCTTGACATTTTAATAAATCTACATTTTAGTCCCTACCATTAAAATAATAATTATGTTGCCATTAGTTTAGTAAAAATGACCAAAATACCCTTTATTATATTTTTTATTGAAACAATTTAGTCTCTAAAATTTGACAAAGCCTACATATTAGTCCTTAAAATTTAGTGAAACCTACTATTAGTCCCTTTATTTTAAAAATCAACCTATTAGTCCTTGACATTTTAAAAATCTACGGATTAGTCCCTCTGTCTAGTTTAAAATTGCAATTATTTAAAAGAAAATTATCATAGTGCCCTTTATTTATAAATTTCAATATGAAATAAAATAGTTCATGAGCTTTTGATTTATTAACAAAATAATCCCTGATATGGCGAAATTAAAAATTTTAACTGATTAAATTTTTAATTTTACAAATTAATAATTTGTAAATTACATGTGAACATTTTTAACATAATTAATATTATTCTTTTTACAAAGTAACTATTAATTACAAAATTAACTATTAAATAGTATTTATGTTTTATACTATATTGTTAAAATGTAAGGATGAATTTGTAATTAACAAAAATATAAGGATCTTAAATTAATTAATTCAAACTTTAATAATAATAACTATTTACAAATTAATCCTAATATGTTTATTAATTACAAAAATATAAAGCTTATTAGTAAATATTTATAATATTTACATATCATTTTGTAAAATATATGGATAATTTTATAATTAACCTAAATTTTTAAGGACCTTAAAATAATTAATTTATATTTTTAATAATTATAATTTATAAGGAGCAATTTGTAGGTTTTACCAAATCTTAGAGACTAAATTGTTTCGGATAAAAAATATGGTAAAGGGTATTTTAGTCATTTTTAGTAAAATAAACAGTGAATTAACTGTGATTCTAACGGTAAAGATTAATTTGTAGGTTTATTAAAATCTTGAGGACAAAATAGGTAGTTTTAAAAAATGCAGAAAATATTATGTAGGTTTTGCCAAACTTAGGGACTAAACTGTAATTTACCAAAGCTTTTTCCTTACTTTACTACTCCTTTTTAATCGCTCTCCACACCCTCCCTTTTCTCTCTCTTCTAAATCTTTAGCATCTCAAGTGCTCTTATCAAGAATGGTCAAATTTGGAGGTGTTGTCATTTGTCTCTTGATTGTTGCAATAGATGTGGTTGCTGGGATTCTTGGCATCCAAGCACAAATTGCACAAAACAAGGTGAATATCTTTTTTCTTCATTCTTGATTTCTTGATATCTTTTTCTTGTATTTCTTGATTATATTCACTTCTGAGATTTGAATACTTTGTAGGTTAAGAACTTGAGGTTGTGGATATTTGAGTGTAAAGAGCCAAGTCATGATGCTTTCACGCTAGGGTTAGCAGCTGCAGCACTATTGGGTATAGCTCATGTTATTGCTAATTTGCTTGGTGGGTGCATTTGTATTTGTTCTCAAGAGCAGCTTCAAAGAGCTTCTCCTAACAAGCAGCTTTCTGTGGCTTGCTTCATTTTCTCTTGGTATGAATCTAGAGCCAATCTCTTTAATTATTACTTTTCTTAGTTTCCTAATTAAGACCTCAATTGGCCTTGGTTTGTGGCTTTATGCACAAAACCTCAAGAGTCATAATGCTCTGCATAAAAAGCAGTGAATAGTTTGCTTTTTTGTATGGCATTTATCTTGATCCTCCCTGTGTGTACGAAGTAGTACAAAGTCTACATGCTACCTCAGCTAAAAATCGACGCCTTGTTAATTAGATTGATCATTTGATGGACAAGGTTGAGTTTTTTTTTTTTTTTTTTTTTTTTTTAAGTAAATGATATTATACATTATATTATGAACATTATATTCAATTTATAATTTTTAATTTACAGTTAAAAGTATATGAAAAACAAAATACATCTTTAATTCGTATTCTAATTCTAAAATTTCATATGATGAATAAGGGGAAATAAATTAGGTGAATTTAAACCTTAATCCTCTGTTTAGAAAGAAACTTTCTTAAAAAAAATATATAAAAAGTTTTTCAAAATTTAAAAAATCTTAAATTTAAAAACTTTTAAAAATCTTTATTTTTTAATTAATTTTTTTATTTTTCAACTAATTAAATAAATAAGTTAATAAAGTTTCTCTTTAAATTTTCTACATATTTTATAAAAAAAATAATTTTCTCTAAATAATAAAAAATTATAAAAATTTAAAAATAATAAAAAATATTACTTTAAAAATTTTATTTTACTCTACCTCCTTCAAATTGTGTATTGGAATAAAAATATTTTAAATTTGAGATTTGGCTAACGCTATTGAGCGGTTTGCTGGTTTATTGACTTTGTCTATGTACTTTGACGTTTTGTTTTGTCAATTTTTTTTTTTTTTACTTAACATTCTTTAGGTTTTTGAAAAATTACTTATTGATTAGAGTTTAGTAAAGCGATTTATGTTAAATTTTTGTTGAATCTTTAATATTAATAAAATCTCAACTTATAAAAAAATAATATCATTATTGATCAGTATTAGTGATTTTACTGGCATGGTTGATTGAGCAGGATCATATTAGCCGTTGGTTTGTCCATGTTGGTTATTGGAGCTTCGTCAAATAACAAGTCAAGGGCTTCCTGTGGTTTCTCATACCGTCGTTTTCTATCTACTGGAGGCATTTTATGCTTTGTTCATGGGCTGTTCTGTGTTGCATATTATGTTTGTGCCACTGCTGCTTTCACCAAAGAAGAAAAATCTGGTGGTGCTTAAGCCATAGGCCCCTTTTGTTTTGTTCTTCCCCCTTTAGTTATTAGGTTTTTTAAATGCCCTCTTGTTACATATTAAAATTTGTAATCATTCTCTTTATTAATTTATGGCATGAGATAACTAATTATATATATTAATTGCTAATTAATCCTTTTCTTTACCCAATTTTTAGATTATAATTAACACATTTTATTCATTTTTATTGGTTGTCTAAGTTTTTCATAGTGATTAAAAAAATAAAATCACTAAAATTATAATAACATACTCCTTTAATTTAATAAAAATTTCCATTATTTCACATAATTAAGAAAAGAAAGAATTGATAAGATGAATTTTAAAGAATTATAAAAATAATTATGTTTAATAAAAATAATAATAACATTAAAAAAAATTAATTAACACTTCATTTTAATATAATTTTAAATAAAATGACTTTTAAAAAACAATAAATAAAAGTGCATAGGGGAAATAATTAATATTTTTTCTCCATAGCTACATTTGGTGGGTCCACATAGTATCATTATTTATTAGGACATGCTAATAAGTGCTGATTTGGGTATTACATAATAAATTTTAATTCTTTACTATTTAAAAAATTTTAAATTTTCTTATATTTTAATTTTTGAACCATGAAATTGCAAAATTTTTTAATTATTCAGAATTATATATTTTTTTTATTATTATACCTCATAATTTTACTATAACTTCAATATCACTAATTATAAAATTTTATCATTATTTTTTATGATATAATTTAAAAATTAAAATGATTTTTGATAAAGTGCATAAGTATTAATTATATTTGAGGCCTATTGATAAAAAAAAATTTAAATGTTTCATTTATTGCTATTTTATTTAAATTTTTTAATTTTGAATGGTTAAATTATATTTTTTAAAATTAAAAAAATTTATTAAAATTTAAGGATTTTAACTTTTGGCATTTCAGTGGGATGACATGTAACCACTCGTCACAACGCTCTAGTTCAGAATTTTACATCAAAAGTAAAACTCAATCACTCACAAACACTACGAATAAAAACCCAAATCACCAATCCCATTCAAGAACAAAACCAAATATTGAAACAACCCAAATCCAAAAGAACAAAACAAATTAAATAATATTAATTGCGTTGCTAAACAAATCCCAAAAGAAAAAGAAAAGGAAAAAACTCTAAATAGCAAATCCCAGATAATTAAGTTAAATCCCCCGGTTACAGGAGAGGCCAAAAAAAAGAGGAGAGAGAGACATAAAGTAGTGAGAGGGGCAGCCAGATGAAATGATATAGAAATGTGAAAATGAAGGATAGCACTAAAATTAAGCCAGAACCTTTGTGTGATGGAATACAAATATAAAAAATTATAAAAATGAAAAAGGTAATAAGAGAGGGAAGAGAAGAGAGAGAATTTTCCCTTTTACCTTGAAAAAAAAGGTAATAAAAAAATGTGTGAAGAGAAATGGGATCAGATAGAAATTAGATAAAGGGACTACTATGTTAATAGAATAAAAAGTGAGGTATTAAATTGTTTAATTTCAAAAATACAAAGACCAAGTTGTTGGCTTTACTAAATCTTAATTTACCTATTCTAAAATGACCAACCAACCAAGATATTGTTATGAAATAAGGCTTAAAAAATAACTTAAAGGAGACAATAATATTGAGAGAAATAAAACTTTTATTATTTCATTTCTTTCGAATTTGTATAACATCATAAACAATACCTTTTCGGTGTAGACATATATAAGATAAAGGAAATAAATTTTCATGAATAAATATATTGAATACATTGGAATAATATAAAATGATTTGAGTAATGAAAGATATAGGTACATTGAATAAATAGGGAGAATATAAAAAAGGTATACGATTAAGAATGTAAATGAACATCTACAATTAATGTATTCATAACACTTTTTAATTTGTCCATATATTAAAAAAATAAGTTTCATTAAAATTTTATCAAGAAAAAACTCTTAAAAAAATCAAAATAAAGAAAAAATATATATATAATCCTTTTGTAAAATATACAATGGAATATTCTCTCATTAAAAACTTTTATTAGGAAAATCAAGTGAAAAAAAAAGTAATTTGATTTGATAAATAATATAAAATTATTTTAAACGATGTTTTCAAGTTTTCAATGAACTTCAAGTTGTCTTGTTTAATTAATTATCATCATTCTATATAGATTAATAAAATTATTTATTATGTAAAAAAAAAAACTAGAAGTACTTATTAGCCATGAATGGCTTTTTTTATCTTTTAATAAATAATGATTTAATCTCTAAAATTTAATAAAACATATAATTTAATTCTCATACTTTAAAATTAAATAATTTAGTTCTTAAAATTTGATAAAATCTATAATTTATTTTTTACAATTAAAATTTCATTAAGTTACTATAAATTTTATCAAAAGTGACTAAAAGGCCCTTATCTTTATTTTTAATCTGAAAACAATTTAATTTCTAAAGTTTTATTTTCTTAACAATTTAGTTTCTGAAATTTTGTTTTATTAAAAATATAATCTCTATATTTCTAATTTGAAAACAATTTAATCCCTAAGGTTTTATTTCTTAACAATTGAATACCAGAGATTTTATTTTATTAACAATTTAGTCTCTGTATTTTTAAATGTGTGTCCAATTAAATTGAAATTTTTTAAATTATTAAAATATACATTAATTACTATAAGGTCCATAAAAATTTTATTAATTACAAAATCATCCATATATTTTAGAAATTGATCCTTAAATATTATAACTATTTATAAATAAACCCTTATAATTTTGTAAAATTCTGTTTATGTTATTATTATTTTAATAATATATAAATAATTATATATATATATAATTATTTATATATTATTAAAATAATATATATATATATATATATATATATATATATATATATATATATATATATATATATATATATATATATATATATATAAATGTAAAATATTTTAGGTTTATTAATCATAATTCTAAATTTAGTGGAAATTAACATAATTGCAATAGTAGAAACTAACTTATAAGTTTATTAAAATTTTAGTGGCTAAATTATTTGATTTTAAAATTACAGAGACTAATTTATAGGTTTAATCAAATCTCAAATATTAAATTATCAATAAAATAAAAATTTAAGAATTAAAATATTTTCAGATTAAAAATAGAGTTAAAAGTATTTTTATTATTTTTGTTAGAATTAACGGTAATTTAATGAAAATTGATAACTTAGTTTTATTAAATTTTAAAAATTAAAATTACTTGTTCGGTTATAGATTTTGTTAAACCACGGGACCATATTACACCATAAAAGTTGCGTTTAACAACATAAGAGTGTTATATGCTTACATCAATAAAAATGTTTTTTTTATCATAAATTCTCAAATAATACAAGGGACGTGTTTTAAATTTAAATTTTTAAAATTGATAAAAACGTGATTAAATTTATACACGTATAAAAAAAAATCCAAAATTATACTTTATAAAATTTCCATAATAAAGCGCTTTTCATTAACTTGCGTAAAAAAAATTTACTTACGATAATATTTTTTCAATTCAAAACAATCATATAAAAACCTGCATAGTAATTTTTAATTTTACGACCAAGATTTTTTTACCTTGTGATATAGGATTAGTACTAGCACACAAATAAATATACGTCACATTGTATCACTAGAAAAAATTACAAATATAAAAAAGTAAATTGATTTTCTTTGAAGCAAAAAGAACAGAATTATTCGAAAAAAAAAATTAATACTGTGAGTCAATTTTTATACGAAATGAGTTAATTTGTTAGTTTTGTTTTGAAATATATATTTTTTTATCTATTCGTATTTATATTTTGTCATTTTTTTTATTTTTATTGCATTTAAATTAATAATTAAATTAATATTACACGTAATTAAACAAATAGATTAATTGTAATATAAATTTTTTATGAAAATATAATTTAATTAAAGATATAATAATTTATAGATTAATATATATATATATATATATATATATAAATTCACGAGGTTTCAAAATCTAGTTCACTGATTACTACCCAACGAGTGAACCATTAGTCATGCCATAAATTGCAGAGAAGATTCACTGTGCTTTGAGGCAGATGCACAATTAACCTTGATGGTACGCCAACATTTTTCTTTCAGAAGTTCTAGCACCTTATTGGTTCATATATTTGTGCTTATCTTAGATGTGCTTGATAATCATTCTGACCCTTTTGAGTAAAACAAAACCTACATTGTGCTTGTCTCAAAACTTAAAAGCCTAGGGCTACCGATTACCGAAAGACTTTCTCCCTATTGCACTATACTCAACTCAACTCAACTAAGCCTTTATCCCAAAAAATTTGGGATTGGCTATATGGATTCTGTAACACCCTCCCGGTAACCACTCCGTACATTCTACTGTTCCGGTGACCGGTGTCGGTCCGGACAGCTAGAACGTTCGGAAAAATATTAAAATTAAAGTCGGGAACCATAATTAACTCAAATATTAATAAGAAACACTTAGTAAAAATTTTAGAAATAAAATACAACCAAGCAAAACGAGCCGGTACCCAAGCGATGGGTAACCGGAGGGAAGTTGCGGTTCTCGCAACGAGGAGCCCTAGACCCGGGGGAAAAAATTATAAAATAATTTTTGGGACTCCAGAGAAGGGTAATTGAGGTTCCCATGGCATTAGAATGCCAAGAAAATACCTAGAAAAATTTTTCAATCGGTACAGACGATTTTGACCCGTTAAGCCAAACGGAGGGCATTTTGGTCATTTCGCCTTCCGAGGTGATTTTTGGCCGACTTGTCCAGTTGAGTAAATAATTAATATGACATAAAATATGAATTAATGTTGATGAAAAATTTATTAAAAATGAGAAATGAAAATAAGAAAACAAAAGTAAGAAGAAAAGTAAGTAAATGGGAATTATGATGCCATTAAGAAAAACTATGACCAATCAAAATTTAGCCATTATTTGACTAACTAATAAAGAGATAAAAGAAGACCTAAACAATTAAAAAACCAGCTGCTTTCTTCTTCTTCTTCTTCCTTAAAAACGTGATCCTCTCTTCTTCCTCCCTCCATGAAAATTTTCTTTCATTACCTCCATTTCCCATGAGTTTCCACCACTAAACCCTAACCCCTTTCATTAAACCTTGACCATATCACTTGGAGAAGCTTTTGGCAGCTAAGGAAAGGAAGAAAAGTGAGGTTTAGGGCTTTGGAAATTCTGCCCAAACAAGGTTAGTGCACTTATACCCATTAAACTCTTTAATTCCATGATTTTGGACTTGAACTTAGTAAGATTTGTAGTTTAAATGAACAAAAAACCTATGGGTATGAACACTTCAATTTCGGCAGCCCTAAGAAGAACCAATAAGGGAGTGTTTTGAATGTTTTTAATGGACTTAGCATGAGTTGGAGATTGTATTTAAGTTATATAATTACCTAGATGTTTAACTAGGGTGCTAAAGGAGGTTTATGGGTAAATTGCCTTGGACACTAGGGTTTTGAGGCATGAAAAAGTGACTTGGATGACCAACCTATTAAAGAACACTCTAATGGTCAATAAGTGACCATTTTGGATATGTTGACCATAATTAGAACTGAAAAATGGTAGGGTAAAATGAAAGTGAAATCTGCCCTAGGACAGCAGCATAGGGACTGAAAATTCAGTCCCTTTGCACAGCCATAACTTGGGCTGTGTTAGTCCAATTGGTGTTTGGCCAATTGGACATGAAACTAGGCTTATAATGGCACATTTTTGCTGAAGAAACCATGCCCAAAAGAACAAAGCAAAAGGGTCAAACTCAACCACAATCCGGATACCCTGCACTGAATTCTGCAGAATTTGCCAAATGAACAGAAACTGTTCATTTGGCCATAACTCACTGTAGATTTGGTCAATTGGCCTGAAATTTTTACAGCAACAAGTTAAGACATAGAAAAACAACTTTCATGAAGGAACCTACCCCAAATTATGGCCAGAACCCATTCAACCAAGTGACTCAAGTTACTGTTTATGCACTGTAGATATGGTAAATTTCTGCAGAATGCATATCCGGACAGCTTGGATTTTTGAGCCATATCTGGAGCTACAAAACTCCAAATGGAGTAATTCAAAAAAGGAAATTCAACTAGACAAAATAAGGAACAACTTTCATGTTTTACATTTCTTCAAATTCCAACAGTAACAGTGTCCAATGGAACAGTAAAGTTGACTCACCAAAACTGAAATTTTCTGCTTGTGTGGGTTACACTTTGAAATGGTATTAACACTTAATGCCAACAAGTTTTAAACACCAAATGTGGTATGTTGGGAGTGCCAAAGGCAATGTACACATTTTTATTCCAAAAGTCAACATTTTTGTTGACCAATGATGAATAGTGACACCAAAAAAGTTGAAATTCACAAATTGACAAATTTAAGAGTTTCAAATGCCCTAGTATACCTAACAAGATTGGTTTGGATAGTTTGGCATGCCAATAGGGTTCGATTAGCGATCTTGCACATGGCAAAAATGCCGTGATTTCATGGCTTTTAGCCATTCGACTTTGTATTGAGACTTGGCCTTGTGCTCGATATTATTCTGACTTGTTAGCTTTGTTGCACACCGGAGATACATATGTGACCGATGGTGTGACGGCCGAGTACTAGGTACCAGGTGCGGTTACCCGTTATCGATCCAGTCGCCTAGTGTAGGTTACTTGGGCAACCAAATGAATGAAATGAACCAAGTTATTGAATTAATGTATATATAACCATACCAAACAAATGAATCATACACATTCACTATATATTTGTTTTCTTGCTATTTTCTTTTATTTTATTATTGCACCACTAAGCATTATTGCTTAGCGCGTTGCTTTTACCACGCATAAGTACTGGAGATCCTGATCGTGAGCCCAGTAGACCTCAGACTGGGTGAGTCCATCCGGCAGTTCTGCTCAGTGTCCGTGTCACCTCGTCACCTGCAGTGCATTGGTAGGACACTAGATGTCATTTTGTCATTTTGTAATTAACTTTTTATTTTCTCATATGTATTTGGGATTTATGTAATGTATTTTGAGGTTCATGTAAATAATAAAGATTTATGGTCATGTATGGTATTAAATTGAGCATTTAATGGTTGTTTATATATGAGAACCCTGAGAAAGGGATGTTTTGAGAAATGAAAAGGTTGTTGAGACCTGAAATTGACAAATTATTGAGATATTGATATTGAGTTTTATTGATGATATTGGAGTTGAGAATGAATGAAATAGTATATTGGAAGTGTTTTTAACAGTTCAAGAAGCTATTTCTCCATTTTTAGCCAGGTACTCATGGATTTTCCTTAAAATCTTCGGAACCTCAAATGAATAATACTTTTGATAAATAGTTAAAATAAATCATATTTCATAAATTAACTTCAAAAGCATGACACAAATTAAGTAAGGTATATTAGAGTGTGCCAGTACACCGTGTGGCATTACTTACTGGGTATCTTGTACGGGTAAGGGGTGTCACATTTAGTGGTATCAGAGCACGGTTTAGGCGTTTCTGGGCGTAGATTGAGTCCATACCATGCATTGCATTTGTAAGAGTCGAGGTGACATTAACGCAGATCTGTTTATCCTTCTTATTTTGAATAGGATATGGACCCTTCATCTCAGAGAGCCATTGAGGAGGAAGTGGAGAGTCATGCTCCACCTGCAGCAGCTGAGACTGGGGGCATGAGAGAATCTGCTCCGCCAGCTCAAGCAGAGCCTGCTCAGCCTCCACAGGCCATGTTCCAACAAATGGCCGACTTTTTTAGACAAATGGCCGGGGTAATGCCAGCACCACCACCACCACCACCACCAGCAGCTCCACAGTAGAAATCACACCTGGAAAGACTAAGGAAGTTTGGAGCTGTGGACTTCTATGGTAAGAGAGAAGATGACTCTGTTGCAGCCGAGAATTGGTTGAACAGAACGGGCAGAGTCTTGAAACAACTCCACTGCACCCCTGAGCAAAATCTAGAAGCTGCTATCTCTTTACTGCAAGACGATGCATATGAGTGGTGGGACACTGTGTCCAGTGAAGTGCAGCCAGAAGCTGTAACTTGGGATTTCTTTCTCTCTGAGTTCAAGAAGAAGTATGTGGGTACTGTATATCTGGAAGAGAGAAGAAGAGAATTTATTAACCTGAGGCAGAGACAATTGTCCGTGGCTGAATATGAGAAGGAATTTGTCCGATTGAGCCGATATGGAAGGGAGATAGTCCCTAATGAAGCTGAAAGATGCAAGAGATTTGAAGAGGGACTAAATGACAACATCAAGATTCAGCTCACTGCCTTGGGAATCACAGAATTTACCAAGTTAGTGGAAGCTGCCATAAAGGTTGAAAAAGTGAGAATTAGTGAGTGGACTAGAAGAGAGAGACAGCAGAAGAGGGGACCGGGTCAGTCGAGTTCAGCTCCTGCATCAGGGAAGAAGTTCAAGGGTCCTCCTGCACAAAGTTCAGCTCAGCCACAGGGTCAGGGTCAGTCTCAGGGGCCCAGGCCACAGTTCACCCCTAGGAGAGGTCAGTCCACACCATCAGTGGGCAGCTCTCCAGGGATGGGGTTCAGGGGACCAGCCCCAGCATCTTCTGCATGTCCGCATTGCCTGAAATGGCATAAGGGGGAGTGTTGGAGAGTGACTGGTGCTTGCTTGAGGTGTGGGTCAACAGAACATCAACTGAGGAACTGCCCACGCAGAACTACTACAGCTACTCCAACACAAGCAGACAGACCTGCTCCTGCACCACCAAGGGGTAGAAGGTCTGGTAAATCCGAAGCTGTGGGACCATCTCAGAGGCCTACATCTGAGCCAGCAGAGAGGCCAGATAACAGACCACCTGCCAGAAATTATGCCCTGAGAGCTCAGGAGGAGCAAGATGCCCCGGACGTCATCAGGGGTACGTTCTCCCTCTACAATACTCCTGTGCATGCATTGGTGGATCCAGGATCCACACATTCCTACATTTGCATCAACTTACCCGTAGAAAGGGGGATACTAGTCAGGGAGAGTGACCAAGACATTCTGGTCACTAATCCATTGGGCCACAGTGTAGTGGTGAATAAGGTATACAAAGGTTGCCCGTTAAGGATTCAAGGGTATGAATTCTTGGCAGACTTGATTGAGTTGCCTTTCCATGAGTTTGACGTGATTTTGGGAATGGACTGGTTATCACGTCATCAGGCAATAGTTGATTGCAAATTGAAGAGAATTTCTTTGAAAACCCCTGAGGGTAATGAGATCACAGTTGTGGGGGAAAGGACAGATTTCTTGTCCAATGTCATCTCAGCCACAGTTGCAAGAAGAATGATGAGAAAAGGCTGTGAAGCCTACCTAGCACATGTGGTGGATACTAGGCAGGCTAAGCCAAACTTGAGTGACATACCCACAGTGAGAGACTTCCTAGAAGTATTTCCTGAAGAGTTGCACAGTTTGCCACGAGAAAGGAAGTCGAATTTGCTATTGAGACAACTGTAGATGCTGACACCCATTTCCATTGCTCCTTATAGGATGGCACCTACTAAATTGAGGGAGTTGAAAACTCAGTTACAAGAGTTGCTTGATAAGGGGTTTATACGCCCTAGTGTGTCACCATGGGGAGCTCCAGTGCTGTTTGTAAAGAAGAAGGATGGGACTTTGAGGCTATGTATTGATTACCGGCAGTTGAATAAAGTGACTGTGAAGAACAAGTATCCGTTGCCTAGAATTGATGATCTGTTTGATCAGTTGAAGGGAGCAGGAGTATTTTCTAAGATTGATCTCAAATCAGGGTATCATCAGCTGAGGGCGAAAGATGTAGATGTGCCCAAGACTGCATTCAGGACCCGGTATGGGCATTATGAGTTTCTGGTGATGCCCTTTGGCCTAACAAATGCACCAGCGGCGTTCATGGACCTTATGAACCGTATCTTCCATCCATACCTAGATCGGTTCGTAGTGGTTTTTATTGATGACATTCTGGTGTACTCCAAGACCAGGGAAGAACATGATGAACATTTGAGGATTGTTCTGCAAACCCTGTGGGAAAAGAAGCTGTATGCTAAGTTGTCCAAGTGTGACTTTTGGCTGAATGAGATTGCATTCCTTGGACACATAGTGTCAGCTGATGGGATTAGGGTGGATCCCAAGAAAATAGAAGCAATGATGGAATGGAAACCTCCCAGAAACACAACTGAGGTCAGAAGCTTCTTGGGGCTAGCTGGGTATTACAGAAGATTTGTGAAGGGATTTTCCCTAATAGCTGCTCCAATGACCAAGTTGTTACACAAGAATGTCAGATTTGACTGGAATGACAAGTGTCAGACCAGTTTTGAGAAGTTGAAGGCTATGTTGACAGAGGCACCAGTGTTAACACAGCCAGTGTCCGGAAAGGACTTTGTGGTCTATAGTGATGCCTCACATAATGGGTTAGGGTGTGTATTGATGCAAGAGGGGAAAGTGATCGCCTATGCTTCCAGACAGCTAAGGCCACATGAACAGAACTACTCTACCCATGATCTAGAGCTTGCAGCAATTATCTTCGCACTGAAGATATGGAGGCATTATTTGTATGGTGAAAAGTGCTACATTTACACAGACCACAAAAGCCTGAAATACTTGCCAACCCAGAAGGAGCTCAACCTTAGACAGAGGCGATGGATTGAGTTCCTAAAGGATTATGATTGTGTAATCGACTACCATCCTGGGAAGGCAAATGTAGTTGCGGATGCTTTGAGCAGAAAATCCATGACAGCTTTGAGATCATTGAATACCCGTCTAACTTTGATTCGAGATGGAGCTATCTTGGCTGAGTTGCAAGTGAGGCCAAACCTGCTACAACAGATTTTAGATGGGCAGAAGGTAGATGAGAAGTTAATAGCTATTATGAGCAAGGTCTCAGAGGGAAAAGCAACTGATTATGTGATGAAAGCAGATAGGTGTCTGTATTACAAAGGAAGACTGTGTGTACCAGATGATGGGGAATTGAAAGCTAGTATTCTAAAAGAGGCACACACTAGTGTATATGCTATGCACCCAGGAAGTACAAAGATGTATCATGACACAAGCTTCAGATTGGTGGCCTGGTATGAAGAAAGACATAGCTGACTATGTGACTAAATGCTTGACATGTCAGCAAGTCAAGGCAGAACATCAAGTTCCATCAGGTTTGCTACAGCCTATACGCATACCTGAATGGAAATGGGATCGGGTCACCATGGATTTTGTAAGTGGTCTACCTCTCACCCAGAAGAAATATGATGCAGCATGGGTAATAGTGGATAGATCGACGAGTCAAGACACTTTCTGCCAGTTAGGACTGACTACTCACTGGAGAGGTTAGCAGAATTGTATATCAGTGAGATAGTTAGACTGCATGGAATCCCACTTTCCATTATATCTGACCGAGACCCAAGGTTCACATCGAGATTTTGGAAGAAGTTGCATGAGTCCTTGGGTACACAACTCCACTTCAGCACAGCTTTCCATCCTCAGACGGATGGGCAATCCAAAAGAGTAATCCAGGTAAACAATTGAAACCCATGAAATTGATACAAATATTGAACTAAAATGATGACAATAACACGAAATATATGTCAGGTCCTTGAGGATATCCGAGGAGTTGTGTCATTGAGTTTGAGGAAGTTGGGATAGATATCTCCTCTCGCGAGTCGCATACAACAATAGCTATCAAGCTAGCATCCAAATGGCCCCATATGAAGCAATCGTATGGGAGAAAATGTAGAACTCAGCAGTCCGGACTGAATTGGGCGAAGACAAATCGGTAGGGCTGCACAGTGAAACAGTGAGGAGAAGGTGAAATCAATCAAAGCCAACTTAAAGGTTGCCTCGCATGCATGTAAATCTTATGCCGACCTGAAGAGGAAAGAAATAGAATATGTGGTTGGCGACAAAGTGTTCCTCAAGGTGTCACCATGGAAGAAAGTGTTGAGGTTTGGAAGAAAAGGTAAATTGAGCCCTAGGTTTATTGGCCCATATGAAGTTATTGAACGTGTGGGTCCAGTGGCCTATAGGCTAGCTTTACCTCCAGAGCTGGACAAGATCCACAATGTGTTCCATGTATCCATGCTCAGAAGATACCGCTCAAACCCTTCACATGTCATCTCCAGGGAAGAAATTGAAATACAACCGGATTTGACATATGAAGAAGAACCTCTACGGATCCTAGCTCGGGAAGTGAAAGAGTTGAGGAACAAACAGATTCCATTGGTGAAAGTGCTTTGGAGGCACCACAACACCGAGGAAGCAACTTGGGAAAGTGAAGAGACGATGAGGCAACAGTTCCCTCAATTGTTTGCATCAGGTAAATTTCGAGGAAATTTAAATTAGAGGGGAAGAGTTGTAACACCCTCCCAGTAACCACTCCGTACATTCTACTGTTCCGGTGACCGATGTCGGTCCGGACAGCTAGAACGTCCGAAAAAATATTAAAATTAAAGTCGGGAACCATAATTAACTCAAATATTAATAAGAAACACTTAGTAAAAATTTTAGAAATAAAATACAACCAAGCAAAACGAGCCGGTGCCCAAGCGATGGGTAACCGGAGGGAAGTTGCGGTTCTCGCAACGAGGAGCCCTAGACCTGGGGGAAAAAATTATAAAATAATTTTTGGGACTCCAGAGAAGGGTAATTGAGGTTCCCATGGCATTAGAATGCCAAGAAAATACCTAGAAAAATTTTTCAATCGGTACAGACGATTTTGACCCGTTAAGCCAAACAGAGGGCATTTTGGTCATTTCGCCTTCCGAGGTGATTTTTGGCCGACTTGTCCAGTTGAGTAAATAATTAATATGACATAAAATATGAATTAATATTGATGAAAAATTTATTAAAAATGAGAAATGAAAATAAGAAAACAAAAGTAAGAAGAAAAGTAAGTAAATGGGAATTATGATGTCATTAAGAAAAACTATGACCAATCAAAATTTAGCCATTATTTGACTAACTAATAAAGAGATAAAAGAAGACCTAAACAATTAAAAAACCAGCTGCTTTCTTCTTCTTCTTCTTCCTTAAAAACGTGATCCTCTCTTCTTCCTCCCTCCATGAAAATTTTCTTTCATTACCTCCATTTCCCATGAGTTTCCACCACTAAACCCTAACCCCTTTCATTAAACCTTGACCATATCACTTGGAGAAGCTTTTGGCAGCCAAGGAAAGGAAGAAAAGTGAGGTTTAGGGCTTTGGAAATTCTGCCCAAACAAGGTTAGTGCACTTATACCCATTAAACTCTTTAATTCCATGATTTTGGACTTGAACTTAGTAAGATTTGTAGTTTAAATGAACAAAAAACCTATGGGTATGAACACTTCAATTTTGGCAGCCCTAAGAAGAACCAATAAGGGAGTGTTTTGAATGTTTTTAATGGACTTAGCATGAGTTGGAGATTGTATTTAAGTTATATAATTACCTAGATGTTTAACTAGGGTGCTAAAGGAGGTTTATGGGTAAATTGCCTTGGACACTAGGGTTTTGAGGCATGAAAAAGTGACTTGGCTGACCAACCTATTAAAGAACACTCTAATGGTCAATAAGTGACCATTTTGGATATGTTGACCATAATTAGAACTGAAAAATGGTAGGGTAAAGTGAAAGTGAAATCTGCCCTAGGACAGCAGCATAGGGACTGAAAATTCAGTAACTTTACACAGCCATAACTTGGGCTGTGTTAGTCCAATTGGTGTTTGGCCAATTGGACATGAAACTAGGCTTATAATGGCACATTTTTGCTGAAGAAACCATGCCCAAAAGACCAAAGCAAAAGGGTCAAAACTCAACCACAATCCGGATACCCTGCACTGAATTCTGCAGAATTTGCCAAATGAACAGTAACTATTCATTTGGCCATAACTCACTGTAGATTTGGTCAATTGGCCTGAAATTTTTACAGCAACAATTTAAGACATAGACAAACAACTTTCATGAAGGAACCCACCCCAAATTATGGCCAGAACCCATTCAACCAAGTGACTCAAGTTACTGTTTATGCACTGTAGATATGGTAAATTTCTGCAGAATGCATATCCAGACAGCTTGGGTTTTTGAGCCATATCTGGAGCTACAAAACTCCAAATGGAGTGATTCAAAAAAGGAAATTCAACTAGACAAAATAAGGAACAACTTTCATGTTTTATATTTCTTCAAATTCCAACAGTAACAGTGTCCAATGGAACAGTAAAATTGACTCACCAAAATTGAAATTTTCTGCTTGTGTGGGTTACACTTTGAAATGGTATTAACACTTAATGCCAACAAGTTTTAAACACCAAATGTGGTATGTTGGGAGTGCCAAAGGCAATGTACACATTTTTATTCCAAAAGTCAACATTTTTGTTGACCAATGATGAATAGTGACACCAAAAAAGTTGAAATTCACAAATTGACAAATTTAAGAGTTTCAAATGCCCTAGTATACCTAACAAGATTGGTTTGGATAGTTTGGCATGCCAATAGGGTTCATTTAGCGATCGCACATGGCAAAAATGCCATTCTGTGATTTCATGGCTTTTAGCCATTCGACTTTGTATTGAGACTTGGCCTTGTGCTCGATATTATTCTGACTTGTTAGCTGTTCTGTTGCACACCGGGAGATACATATGTGACCGATGGTGTGACGGCCCGAGGTACTAGGTACCCAGTGCCAGTTTACCCGTTATCCAGTCCAGTCGCCTAGTGTAGGTTACTTGGGCAACCAAATGAATGAAATGAACCAAGTTACTGAATTAATGTATATATAACCATACCAAACAAATGAATCATACACATTCACTATATATTTGTTTTCTTGCTATTTTCTTTTATTTTATTATTGCACCACTAAGCATTATTGCTTAGCGCGTTGCTTTTGCCACGCGTAGGTACTGGAGATCCTGATCGTGAGCCCAGTAGACCTCAGACTGGGTGAGTCCATCCGGCAGTTCTGCTCAGTGTCCGTGTCACCTCGTCACCTGCAGTGCATTGGTAGGACACTAGATGTCATTTTGTCATTTTGTAATTAACTTTTTATTTTCTCATATGTATTTGGGATTTATGTAATGTATTTTGAGGTTCATGTAAATAATAAAGATTTATGGTCATGTATGGTATTAAATTGAGCATTTAATGGTTGTTTATATATGAGAACCCTGAGAAAGGGATGTTTTGAGAAATGAAAAGGTTGTTGAGACCTGAAATTGACAAATTATTGAGATATTGATATTGAGTTTTATTGATGATATTGGAGTTGAGAATGAATGAAATAGTATATTGGAAGTGTTTTTAACAGGTTCCGAAGAACTGTTTTCTCCATTTTTAGCCGGTACTCCGTCGGATTTTCCTTAAAATCTTCGGAACCTCAAATGAATAATACTTTTGATAAATAGTTAAAATAAATCATATTTCATAAATTAACTTCAAAAGCATGACACAAATTAAGTAAGGTATATTAGAGTGTGCCAGTACACCGTGTGGCATTACTTACTCGGGTATACTGTACACAGGTAAGGGGTGTCACAGATTCGCTTTCTCCACTCTAAATGATTTTGGGTTAAATCCTCAGAAATATGTTTGTACTACTCTCCTCCAAGTCAATTTAGGTCTACCCCTTTTTTTTTTCTTTCTATCCTCTAACCTAATGTGCTCTACTTGTCTAACTGGAGCCTCCGTATGTCTACGCTTCACATGACCAAACCACCTCAATCTTCCTTCTCTCAACTTATCTTCAATCGGCACCACTCCTACATTTTCTCTAATACTCTCATTATAGACTTTATCTAGTCTAGTATGGCCACTCATCCACCTTAACATTATCATCTCTGCAACTCTTATCTTAGATGCATATGACTCTTTCAGTGCCATGTAATGTAATTTTCAAAGTCCATATAGTTAACCAGCTGAAACTAATTCTACTGTCCATTATCCATTAAACCTAGAGTGCCTTTGTCCTTGATAGATTAGCCAAGACAATGCCCTGATAGCATTTAGTTGTTCCGTCATATGAAAAAATGGAGGAAAAAAATGCCATTTTTCTTTGAAACTTAATATGAATAAAGCATATGATAGGGTAGAGTCGCCTTTTCGAGAGAATATTATACTGAAAAATGGGTTTGATTCTCAATTTATTCGATTGATTATGCCTTGTGTTTCCTCTATTTCTTATTCATTGTTGTTAAATGCCTCTCCTTCACCACCTTTAAGCCTACTGGGGCTATCCAATAAGGTGAACCCCAGTCTCCCTATTTGTTTTTATTTTGTGCATAATGCATTTTATCCATTATCCAAAACGCAGAGGTAGTATGATGTCAAAATTGCATGGTTGGCTTCCATAATCAATCACCTCTTTTCTGCTAATGATAGCATTTTATTCAGTTGAGCCACTATCCAGTAGATTGATGTATTAAGGGATTTGCTTAATTCATATGAACAACATCGGGCCAACAAATAAATTTGGACAAATAAAAGATTTCAACAAGTTGAAATGTGCATAATGGTTTGAAACATGATCTATGCAACAAGATGGGAGTTAAGGCAATCGATTGTCCGTCCAAATATTTGGGTTTGCTTTTAATAATTTGAAAATCCAAGAAATCAGTTTTCAAAATGATTAAGTAGAGAATATGGAGCAAAATATAGGGTTGGCATACTAAGTTTTTATTTATAGCTAGCAACAAGGTGTTGATTAAAGATGTCACTAAGTCCATCCTAACCTATGCCATGAGTTGTATGCTGCTACCTTGGTCTTTCTGTAGAAAAATGGAATAAATGATAGCCATTTTCTAGTGAGGTGCAACAGATAAGTAAAAAAAAAAAAAAAAAAAATTAATTGGGCAACCAAGAACAATCTACCTGCATCTAAGAGCTAGGAAGGCTTGGGTTTCCTTACGCTATGTGATTTTAATTTAGCCTTACTCTTTACGTACGTATGATTGCTACTGTAATATCCAAGTTCTCTTGCATATCCAAGGTGTTAAAGGGTTACTAATTCCTAAGAGACTCAATATTGGATACTCAACTTGGCCATTACCCAAGCTACATTTATCGTAGCATCTTATGTGCACACAACACATTGGCAATAAGCATTTGGTAGAGGGTAGGAGATGGTTCTCGGATTAAAATGTGGTAGGATAGATGGTTACTGCAACAACTGAGAGGTAAGTTATGGTCACCAATGAATTTTCTTTATGCAATTGCAAAGGTGAATGAATTATTCTTGTTTGAAGGTTTTCAATGGAATGCGGTATTGGTAAAATAAAATTTTCTCACATTTAAGGCGAATTAAATTTTAAAGATTTCATTGAGCTTGTGGAGGCCCCTGGACATGCTATATTGGTTTGGTACAAAGAATGGTAATTTCACAGTAAAGAGTGCTTATCATTTTGCTTAACAGCTAAGGAACCAATCGTAGACTGGCTCTTTATCTAGCATGCCCAAATCCAATCATTGGATGAGCTTATGCACACCACCATCTACAAATGTCTTGAAATTGAACATTGATGTTATTATCTCTAGTAATGGTTATATCGGGTTGGGGTGGTTGTAAGGGATAGTTGTGGATAGATATAACACCAAGTAAGAACATTTAGGTCTCATGGGATTCAAACATAGTAGAGGCAAAGTGATAATTGCTTAAAATGTCATATCTTTATCATTGCATACTTAGCTTTTTGAGTTTGTTTCTTGTTCAATTAGCTTGTTAATGCTTATTTTTGTGTTATTAGGTGTTTACAAAAGCATGTAAGAGCTTATAAAGTATAAAGAGGTGAATTAAGGACAAATAGAAGCAAAATACACATCAAGCTTTTTAAGGCAAAAGGAGCTATGATTTTGATGAGGAGTTAGCCAATGATAAAATGGGCTTAGGACTGTCTTATTCATGGTATTTGGAGGCTAATGGTGAAAAATAAAGAGATTCAAACATCAACTCAAGTTGAGCTTCTTTGGACAGCCCTAATGGAGCTCGCATGCGATCTACTATTTAGAGTGTGAATCTGACCTTATGTGCCTAGATGGACCTTAATTAACATATTTTGAGGTGATATATGAAAAATTAAAGGAATTGGGCCAGATTACATTAACGGTCACACATTAAGTGTGTTTGGGCTCTTTATATTGAGTTATTTGGGACCAGGAGCTAGGGCCTTAATTAGTGGGTTTAATTATTTTATTTAACGCTCAAAATAAATAAAATAGTGGTATATGGTTCACCAAATTCGTGCAAGTGGTAGATCTGTACAAGGAGAGTTGTTTTTAACTTGTTTTCCTACTTTAACTAGGATTCTTGAGAGAGTTTTAAGTCAGAATATAACTAGGACTTCCAAATCAGATTTGCAGTCTTAGTTAACCTATTTTTCTCTATAAAAGGGTCCAAAATACAAATCTAGAGTAATTCAATTCTCTTCTACCTATAGTGGCCAAATTCCCCCTTTGTGCATTCAAAGATATCAGCTACTTGATCTAGTTGCTGTTGTGATTTCTTCTTATTCTTTTGGCTTGTGGAGCGCTTCTACATCCTTTAGAGTGTGTAGCATCATCATCAACATTAGATCCAAGTTGTTCAAATTACTTTTAAAAGGGGCAGCATGCTTTTTATCTCTTCTTTTGTTAATTTGTTTATGTTTAATGTTCTTAGTCATGTGTGAGTATTTTTGTAGTTCAGTAGGGAGATAGTTGAAGCCATAGAACATGTTACCATGAGACTTTGATTTGAGTTTAACAAAATCTAGATTTGTTCTATTGAGTATCACTTTTCTTTTGGTTTATGTTATGAATGTTGAATGTATGGTTAGTTAGGGTGGCCAACTAATTAATTATGCATGAAAACATATTGCTAAGTTAAGATAATTGAGTATGTAATAGCTTGAATAATCTGACTACAAGTAGCACATAATGATTTATTTCATTATAAAGATAAGTGTTTAGGTTGAATGAACCATGTTGAATGAGTTTGTTACCTTGAATCAGGATGTCTTTCTAATGATTAATGCTACCGTTAAACTTAATTACAAGCTGCTCTAGTCTTAGATTGAGTGTGATGGTAAAAAATTAATAGTAGAGCACTTCCTGGTTAATATAATCTGTAAGGAAAGATAAGGAAATTATTAACTTCTATAACCAATTTACTCAATTGAATAAATTTGCATCTTTAGTCAATGATTGATGCATATTACATGGTGGATACACCCTCTCTACTGAATTTGTTGCAATCTGATCGTGTTAAGTGTCATTAGCCTTAGTTTATATTCTTGCATTATTAGTTTAGCTTCAGTAATTTAGCAAATACAAATAAACTCCTCCTCCCCCCCTTTACTTACTTTGCATATTCAGTTTGATACATTGGGTGTTTATCTTGTCTATTTTAAGTTCCTTTTATTTATTTGTGTCTTTAAAATCTATTTTCTTATTTGCATTTGCTCATTCCCTGTGAGATCGACTTCTGTTTACCCTATATACATGTAGTTTAGGTAGAGTATTTTTAATTAGTTCATTCGGCATGTATCAAATTTTGGTGCCGTTGCCAAGGAGTGATTATTATTTGTTTTAAACTTGAATTCAAATCTGTTTATATTTAGTTTTATGTTTATTCTTTGATTGCATGTCTAAAGAAGAACTAAATATAAGGCTTAAACGTATTAGGAAATTTGTCAAACATCAAGTCAAAACATCCACTCCATTCAGAGTTGAAACTTTTGTTGGAAACGAACCACTAGTGATTCCTTCTCATCTTTTTGAGTAAGAACCTTCAGATTCATCAAGTGACTCAGAATTAAAAATCATGGCTAATAATGCTAATGGAAATTGCACCATTAAGGAGTTTGCAACTCTTGACATGAACCAACAACCATTATGCATTCAATATCCCATACTTACAGTACCTTTTGAGTTGAAATCTGGCTTAATTCACTTATTATCTACTTTTTGTGGCCTTACAGGTGAGGATCCTCACAAACACCTCAAGGAGTTTCATGTTGTGTGTTCAAGCATAAAACTTACAGGCATTATAAAAGAGCAAATTAAGTTGAAAGCATTCCCATTTTCATTAGGGGATGCAGCTAAAGATTGGCTCTACTACCTACCTTCTGGTTCCATAAACACATGGAATGATATGAAGCGGTTATTCTTAGGAAGTAATTTCCAGCTTCAAGGGTAGCCAACATCAGAAAAGATATTTGTGGCATTAGGCAGTATAATGGGGAATCACTGCATGAGTATTGGGAGACATTCAAAAGATTGTGTGTAAGTTTCACACATCATCAAATAAGTGACCAACTACTCATTTAATATTTTTATAAAGGTCTTCTTCCTACTGACAGAGGCATGATAGATGTAGCTAGTGGAGGTGCTTTGGTAGATAAGACACCTGAAGTAACAAAGAACTTGATTCAAATATGGCTGTAAATTCACAACAGTTTGGAGTAAGGAATGATCCACGTACAAGAAGAGTCAATGAGGTAAGTACATCTTCCTTAGAAAATCAAATAGCTAATTTGACTTCTCTTATTAGCCAATTGGTTGTAGGGAATGTGCAACAAGTGAAGACATGTGGTATATGTTTAGCACAAGGACATCCAACTGATATGTGTCCTACATTGCAAGAGGATTCCATTAAGCATGCAAATACAATTGGAGAATTTCTGGGTCCACCACAAAGGAAGTATGATCCTTATGTAAGAACATACAATCAAGGATGGAGGGATCATCCTAACCTTAGCTATGGCAATCAAGCACAAAGGAACACCTTTTCTAATCGACCCCCTAGTTTCAACTAAGTGTAACCTCAGTTTCAAAGGCAACCACAACTAGCAGCTCAAGATCATGGTATGACTTTAGAGGATATTATCAAATCTCTTGCTACTAATACTATGAATTTTCAGAAAGAGACAAGGGCAAGTATCCAGAATTTAGAGAATCAAATGAGCCAACTGGCCATATCAGTTAGCAAATTGGAAACACAAAGGTCTAGTAAGCTTCCTTCTCGACCAATTAAGAACCTAAAAGAGAATGCATGTGCAATTGTGTTGAGAAGCGGCAAGGAAGTAAGCAAGGAGACTCCAGCTAAATAAAAGGTCGACCATAGAATTAAAAAAGAAAAAAGTGGTTGGCAAGAACAAGGAAGAAAAGCAAGAGGCAGAAGTCCATTCAAAGGTAAGTCCTTTATGCCTCTCTCAAATTATAAGGCTATACCTCCCTTTCCTAGCAGGTTTGCAAAGGCAAATAAAGAAGAGCAAGAAAAGGAGATTCTGGATATGTTCAGGAAGGTAGAGATCAGCATCCCTCTTTTGGATGCAATCAAGCAAATGCCAAGATATATAAAATTTCTCAAAGAGTTGTGCACATCCAAAAGAAAGCTAAAAGGTAATGAGAAGGTATGTGTAGGGGATAATGTCTTTGCTGTGATACAAAAGAAATTACCTCTCAAATGCAAAGATCTAAGTACGTTTACTATTCCATGCAAAATTGGTAATACTAGATTTGAGAGGGTTACGTTAGATTTAGGAGCATTTATTAATGTCATGCCTAGATCCGTTTATGCTTCTTTAAATCTTGGGCCCTTGAAAGAAACTGGTGTTATCATATAGCTACCTGATAGATCTAATGCATATCATGATGGGGTAATTGAAGATGTTTTGGTTCAAGTCAATGAATTGATTTTCCCTGCTGATTTTTACATTTTAGATATAGAGGATGATAATTCTCCTAATACTGCACCTATATTGTTAGGAAAACCATTCTTGAGTACTTTTAGAGCTAAGATTTGTGTGTATGATGGTTCTCTCACTATAGAATTTGATGGTGAAATTGTGCGTTTTAATATTTTTAATGGCATGAGATATCCTAGTGATGTGCATTCTGTTTATCATATTGATATTATTGATCCATTAGTGCAACAAACTTTTGAGTTAGGTGGTGAAGACAAGTTGAATATAACTCTTAGCTGCAATGTGGACAAACAAAGCAAGACAAATTGACAAGGAGAGCTTGCCACTAGTGAAGAGTGGGAGGAGATTTTGAAGTTCCTTAATTTTGGATGAGAAGAAGGCTTTGATTGCATCAAATTATATAGACATTTAAGGTTAACATGCATTGCATTTTGTTAGTATTTAGTATCCTTTTATATTTATTTTTATGTATCTTTATTATTATTTTAGAAACATGTTAATCCAACTCAATTCATTGATTTTTATATTTTATCAGGTGTTTTTATGTGGTTCTAGAATCAAAGACGAGTTTGGAAGAGATTTGGAGGTCAAAACGTGAAGAATACAGTGCCAAAAACATTACACGGGCCGTGTAACTTGCCCCGTGTAACTTCCTGGACCCCGTGCAACCTTCTGGACAAAGAAAACTTGAAAAACAAGAGTGGCAGAAAATTACACGGGGTAGGGGCATGTAACACTACACGGGCCATGTAAAGTACCCTGTCAACAATTCTGATGCGACTTTTCTTCGTTCCAACTCGACCCGGATGGACTCTGAAATTAGGGTTTTTACACCAGATATAAATATAACAAGTCAGGAATTGAGGGAGAGAGAGAATTTACATTGAGCCAATTTTAACATTCAAGGAGGCACATCAACCTCAAGGGAGGCAAGGGAGAAACAAGATCTGCAAGATTGCTAGAAGGGATTTTCAGTTGAAGTTTCAAAAGTCCAAGGCTGCAATTCTCCTTCTGAGTTCTTTCACTCTATTTTCTTCCCATGTCTTCTCTTTATCTTTTTATAATCTTGATTGTAAAACTCACCATGGGTTACTAGGCTCTTTATTCTAGGGTTAGGGTGTAGCACTCTCAATTTCATTATAGATCTAGTTTGATTTTATTTAATATATTGGGTGTATTATTCTTTGATTCAATCTCTTGTGATCTTAATGCATGCTATGTGTTGGTACCCACTTAGTATTGATTACAGATATTAATTGAAAGACTGAGAGGTGAAGATTAATATTAAAAAATCAGGATTTTGAACCTAGGAAATCTGACTTAGAGATAGGTTGATGGCCTTTGTGGAGTTCCAAAATTAATCAAAGATCTTAAAGGATTTTAATTAATTTAATCACCATGAAAGTAGGGTTTATGTTAATTAAAATATACCTTGAGTGCCTTGAGAGAGGACTTAAGATAACTCAGGATTAATTTCCATCAAAGAAATAATCTCCCATTTATTGAATGAATCAGATTGATTCTATAATTAATTGAAGTATGAACCCCTAGCTCTAGAATGCCTTTATCCATTAGTATTTTATTTTAGTTAATTATTTAGATTTTATTTCTTTTAATTTAGATATAATTATTATTTCTCTACAATTTGATCGTCTAGATAATTAAAATCACTATAGTTTGGTACTCAACATGGTCCTCGTGGGAACGATACTCTACTCATCACTTTATTATTTGTTAATGATCCGTGTACTTGCGGTGGTTGAAAAACCAGCAAATAAGTTTTTAGTGCCGTTGCCAGGGACCGGTGCTTAATATTGAGCGATTAGTGATTTGGCTACTCTAGACATTTTTATTTCTTTTATAGTTTATTCCTTGTCTAATTTTATTTTTGCTTGTTTTTCTTGTGAGGTACATTGAGATGTTTCATCAACAAGTCTTCACAAGTTTTATTCAACAACACAATGAACCATTTTATAATGCTTGAAGAAGATTTAATGAATTGGTAGAGCAATTTGCCAATCATAGCCTTTCAAATTATGAACTCACTCTCAATTTTTAGAATGGTCTAGATGAAGTGATAAGGAATTGGGTAGATTATGGAGCTTGGGCTACCGGTGATCAGGTTCTTCAAAGAAACCATGAGGATGCCATTCACTTGTTGAATGACATGGCAGATTTTGATTACCATTGGTATTGGGATCCTTCACTGCAGGGTTGGAGTCACCAATACCCTCCAGACATCTATCAACATAATATTTTACACCAACCATTTGAGCTGCAATTAGAGAAGGGAGTGGGACTTGAAGAGGCAATAGCTCCATTGAAAAAATTTGACAACCTTATGATGAACAATGAGCTATCACTCTATGAGGAGGAAACAAATGAACAAAGTTGGGAGAATGAAGAAGCTTCATGGGAATATGAACCTATAGAAGAAGTTGAGCTTGAAGAACAAAATTCCTTTGAAGATGACTTACCAGTAGAGTTACCACAAGAACAGGAGTTACTTGAAGAAGAAATTGTACCTAAAGTTGAAGAAAACAACTCCTTTATTGTTGGAGGGTCATTAGAAGAGTGTTTACATTAAGATAAATCAGAGGTGAAGGTGGTAGATGAAGAAATTGACAAGACTATCAACTTGAGCTCATTAACGATGTTTACACATACACCACCAGAAGACCCTTTTCTATCATGGACACCACCTACATCATCATATGTCCTCCATGAGCTAAAACAGTCCTCTTCTCAAGCATATAACTCTAAACCATGTGCTGTTCGTGCTATGTGCAATCTTATTCCAAATCTTGCCAATCTGGAGGGTACCACAAATCAAGACCCATATGTGGTCTTACATGACAACTACTATGGGCAAAAACAGCTTTTTGATCAGTAATTCTAAAAGGGGTCAAGCTAATGACCTTAAATTACCGCTTCTTGGGAGGCAACCCAAGTTTTAAATTTAATATTTTCATTTGTCTATTTCTTTTGTTTTATCACCCTCCCAAACTTGATTTCGATGTTTGTTCACTTTATAGGTTTAAGAAGCACTGGAAAGGAGCAATGGAGATCAAACTCACAAATCTTCAAGGGAAGGCACGCTTCAAGGGGGAATATTCTATATCCATTAGCTTTTCCTTGTTATTACATTTATGATGTTGCTCTTGACCTGTTTATGATATCTTGATGACATTGAGGACAATGTCAAATTTGAGTTTGGGGGTGCATTTCATGCATTGCATTCATATATTGCATTTCATCACCTTATTATGTTTATATTATATTTGTGTGTCAAAAATCCAGAAAATTTTTGAAAATTTTTGCAAATTTTGAAAATTATGGACTTTTTCAAAAAGCTTTTAACTTAGAATTATAACTAAAACCTTGATGAGCTAATGATTGGACTCTCTGGGAAAGAAGAATGAATGTAACTGAGTGGGCAAAAAGGCTTCAATATTTTGTTTGTGAAGAACTTAATCACCTAAATGGAGTTAAACTAGTTAAACCCCTTCATAGCCATTAATTTATCACATTTTAACTTGTAAAATTAGGAGAAAATTTTTGAAATACAAGCAAACCTAAAAATGCCTCACTAGCTCTAGAACATGTCTCTTGGACCTATCAAGGCGAAATCCTAGTATATGCTTGATGGAGAGATGATTAAGGCATTCTTTGATATAACTTCATTAAGCCTTAGCCATCCTTAATTAAAATATATATCCCTTGTAGCCAATTTGAAACCTATATCTATCCCTTAGAATTTATTATTTACCCATATTATTTAGCTAGCCCCTAGACTAAACACCTATCCTACTCTTTTGAGGAGGCTAAATGCATAAATAAAAAGTATATTAAGTGCAACAAAAAAAAAAATGGAGAGAGGATGTAGAACTCAAGAAAGAGTGCAAGTGTGCAATTGAAATCAAAGAAAAATTTGTCTTTCTAACCCAGCAAAAGCAATGAGTTTGGGGGAGAGGACAAAAGGGACATAAATAAATAAAAAAGAAGAAGAAAAAAAAAATAAAAAGAAGATGAAGTCCCAAGATAAGTATCATGGAAGCATGTTTGGCACTATAAAAAAAATTAAAATTCCCTTTTCTCCATACAAAATCAGTAGAATAAACTTAGTATACTTGATATTTTATGCATACATGCTATCCTCATATTTGCATTCCCTAAAAACTTTTCATTGTCAACCAAGTCATTATCCCTTTAGCCCCATTACAACTATTTTAAAGATCTTTTGATCTTTTGAAAAGTGTATGCCACATTAGTGAAGATAGAAAATTGAGATAAGCCTATGGAGTTAGAATTGAGTCACTTCATCATAATTATCCGCAATAGAGGCAAATTTGGGGAAGCAAGTTTTTCTCAAGTTCATCCTGATAAAATAGGTTATTTGTGACTTATTAATGGCCTTGCATAAAGGAATAATTAGTTGAAGCACCATAAAGGGGGTGAGGTCCTAGTGGATAACTATTGAGGTCCTTATGCCTTGAAAGTGAAACTTGGTATGAAGGTTGAAGAGTATTTAATTATGTGCAAGTTAAATTTTTTGTTATGTTTTTAAGTACCCCAATGAGTTTTTATAAAGTTTTTATTTTGCTTGAGGACAAGCAAAGGTTTGAGTTTGGGGGTATTTGATTGCATCAAATTATATAGACATTTAAGGTTAACAAGCATTGCATTTTGTTAGCATTTAGTATCCTTTTATGTTTATTTTTTATGTGTCTTCATTATTATTTTAGAAAACATGTTAATCCAACTCAATTCATTGATTTTTATATTTTATCAAGTGTTTTTATGTGGTTCTAGAATCAAAGACGAGTTTAGAAGAGATTTGGAGGTCAAAACGTGAAGAATACAGTGCCAAAAACATTACACGAATTTTGTAACTTGCCCCGTGTAACTTCCTGGACCCCGTGCAACCTTCAGGACAAAGAAAACTTGAAAAACAAGAGTGTCAGAAAGTTACACGGGGCAGAGGCGTGTAACACTACACGAGCCGTGTAAAGTACCCTGTCAACAATTCTGATGCGACTTTTCTTCGTTTCAACTCGACCCGAATGGACTTCTAATGCTTCTAGGACTCTAAAATTAGGGTTTTACACCAGATATAAATATAACAAGTCAGGAATTGAGGGGGAGAGAGAATTTACATTGAGCCAATTTTTACATTCAAGGAGGCACATCAACCTCAAGGGAGTCAAGGGAGAAACAAGATCTGCAAGATTGCTAGAAGAGATTTTCAGGTGAAGTTCTAAAAATCCAAGGCTGCAATTCTCCTTCTGGGTTCTTTCACTCTATTTTCTTCTCATGTCTTCTTTTTATCTTTTTATAATCTTGATTGTAAAACTCACCATGGGTGAGTAGGCTCTTTATTCTAGGGTTAGGGTGTAGCACTTTCAATTTCATTATGGATCTGGTTTGATTTTATTTAATATATTGGGTGTATTATTCTTTGATTCAATCTCTTGTGATCTTAATGCATGCTATGTGTAACATCCTCACTTTAGCTAGTCCGTACAGTCTACTGTTCCAGTGACCAATGTCGGTTCGGGCAGCTAGAATGTTTGAAATTATAAATAGACTAGAGTGAGGAGTTATAAAGAAATTAAATAATGCTCATAACAATCAAGGAAAATTTTTAGAAATGAAATGCACTAAGGTTAAACGAGCCGTAACCCTAGTGATGAGTAACCCGAAGGGAAAGTGACGATGAAGGCCGTTAGCAACCCTAAACCCGGGGGGGGGAAGAATTATAAAATAATTTTTGGGACTCCAGAGAAGGGTCATTGAACTTCTTATGGCATTAGAATGCCAAGAAAATACTTAGAAATTTTTTTTTATCTGTACACACAATTTTGGCTCGTTAAGCCAAACGGAGGGTATTTTGGTTATTTTGTCTTCAGAGATGATTTTTGACCAACTTTTCCAGTTAAATAAATAATTTATATGAAATAAAATGTGAATAAATATTGTTAAAAATTTAATTGAAATTAAATAGACAAGAAAAGGATAGAAAATGAGAGAAATGAGAATTATGACATCATTATGATGTCATTAGTATTCTCCCACCCAATCACATGTTGACAAATGGCACTAATATGTTTAAAAAGACTTAATGGGCAGAAAACAAAAGAAAAAAAAATCAAAAAGCCTTATCCCTTCTTCATTGCCGTCTCACTCCTCTTCCATGTCCACCATTTTCAAGCTAACCAAAGCTTGATTTGCTTGGTTCTCACCCATTAAAACTTAAGTTTCCCAACACAAAAACTTATTCTTTCATCTTGGTGAGTCTTTTGGGAGCAAAAAGAAGTGAAAAAGAAGAACCCTAGCAAGTTGCAATTTCACTCCATTAGAGGTTAGTGACTTAAACTTGATTTTCTCTTTAAATTCACGTTGAAGGAGTATGATTGAGTGCAAAATTACAAAGAAATTTATTAAATACCATGTGTATGCCCATCACATATTTTCGGAAGCCCTGGTTGTGGTAAGATTTTGATGATTTTCATGGAGCTAAAATGATAGTATGGCTGCCCTTAGTATTAATCTCTTAAGTGGAGTAATGAAATGCAAGTTATAATGCATGGTTTGAGATAGTTGAGTTAGGGTTTGGGATGAAAATGAGACTTTGATCATGTAATGGTGAAAGTAGGTTTTAATGGACAATTAGTGACCATCTGATTTTGTTTGAATAAGAAATGAAGTTGTTGGTTTAGTGGGAATTGAAGTTGGTATGGCTACCCTTGGTGACCTCTAGGACTGGGCATGAGTCCAGCAGGTTTGGGCAGCAATAAATGGAGTTGTAGAGGCTTAATTGGTGTAAGGCCAATTGGCCATAAAACTATAATGGCACAATGTTAGTGAAGAAACCATTCCCAGAAAACCAAACCAAGTTGGCCTAAAGATTGCCCAAATCCGGGTGACCTGCATTCTGCCTGGGCAAAATGTCTAAATGAACAGTGTTTAGTCATTCAGTCATAACTCAGTGTAGAAAGGTCTAATTGATCTAAAATTTTACCAGCAACAAGCTGAGATATAGACCTACAACTTTCATGAAGAAAGCTAACCCAAATTATAACCATAACATATTCAAAAAGTGACCTGCAATCACTACTCAAACTACTATAGATTTGGTCAGTCTAGAAATTCTGGAAAAATTATAATCCGGCCAGTTGTGGTTTTTGGGCCATAACTTGAGTTATAAAACTCCAAATGGAGTGATTCAAAAAAAAAATGTAACTAGACAAAATAAGGAACAACTTTCATGTTGACCATTTTGCCAAATTCCCACTGCAAAAATGACTAATGAAACAATAAACACAAAGCTTGAAATCTGAAAATTTTGAACAATTAACATTAAGCTTAGAAATGGTATTGGCAACCAATACCAACAATTTTAGAATGCAAAATGTGGTATGTTGGGAGTATTAAAACCAATGTACCTATTGTCCATGTAAAAGTCAACATTTTGTTGACTAATGAATTCAATAGTAACCCAAAACTTGAATTTCAAGAATTGTGAAACTTAAAAGTGTAATATGCCCTAGTATACCTAGCAAGATTGGTTTGGATAGGTTGGCATGCCAATAGAGTTATGTTAGCAATACTGCATATGGCTTCATGCCATTCTGTGTTTCATGGCCTCCCATGCCATTCTGTGATAAAATAGCCTTTGGTTATGTTAATTGAGTTATTATACTTGAATTATATCCTTGATGATTATTACAGCTTATTAGCTGTTCTGTTGCACACCGGAAGACACAATGAGACCAATGGTGTGATGGTCTGAGGTATTTAGTACCCAGTGCCAGTTTACCCATTTATCCAATCCAGTCGACTAGTATGGGTTACTCGGGCAACGATAATGAATTTTACAAAATTTTAATCAAATTATACTGTAATAAATGCCAGAAATTAAGTCTACCTAAAATGTAAACATACATTCTGTATATTTATATTATTTTAGTTATTTTATTTTATATTGTCACCACCAAGCAGAATTGCTTAGCGTGTTGCTTTTGCTACGCGCAGGTACTAGAGACATAGCTGGGGAGTCCAGCAGACCTCATACTGGGTGAGCTTTCAGATCTGCACACAGAGTTCAGAGTCACCTCACATTGCAGTGCATTTAGTAGGACATTAGGCCACTTTTGATATTTTGATATTTTGTATTTTGTAAACTTCTGTAATGTATATTATAAATTCATGTAATTATGCTTTTGATGTAATTATCTATGAACTATGTTCAGTAATAATGTGAGCATTTCTCATTGAGTTGACTGTGATATGAATTGAATTTAATTTTGAGATACTGAAGTCATTTGAGAAATTATTGAGAATATATTGGTGGTTGACTGAGAATGATGTGATGATTTTATTAGAAGTGTTTTTAACAGATTTAGAAGAACTGTTTTTCTAATTTACAGCCGGCACTCTGCCGGATTTTCTATAAAATTTGCGAAAAATTCAGATTAATCAAAATTTGTAAATAAATAAGTAAAAAGGGGTAAATTGAATTGAAATATGATTTGGTGCTCCTGCACACTGTGTGGCATATCTTGCTCGGCTACACTGTAGACGTGTAAGGGGTGTCACACTATGTGTTGGTACCCACTTAGTATTGATTACAGATATTAATTGAAGGTCTGAGAGGTGAAGATTAATATTAAAAAATAAAGATTTTGAACTTAGGAAATCTGACCTAGAGATAGGCTGATGACCTTTGTGGAGTTCCAAAATTAATCAAAGATCTTAAAGGATTTTAATGAATTTAATCACCATGAAAGTAGGGTTTATATTAATTAAAATACACCTTGAGTGCCTTGAGAGAGGACTTAAAATAACTTCGGATCAATTTCCATCAAAGTAGTAATCTCCCATTTATTGAATGAATCAGATTGATTCTATAATTGATTGAAGTGTGAACCCCTAGCTCTAGAATGCCTTTATCCATTAGTATTTTATTTTAGTTAATTATTTAGATTTTATTTCTTTTAATTTAGATAAAATTATTATTTCTCTATAATTCGATCGTCTAGGTAATTAAAATCACTATAGTTTGATACTCAACACAGCCCTCGTGGGAAAGATACTCTACTCATCACTTTATTACTTGTTAGCGATCCGTGCACTTGCGGTGGTTGAAAAACTAGCAAACAAGTTTTTGGCGCCATTGCCGGGGACTGGTGCTTGATATTGAGCGATTAGTGATTTGGTTACTCTAGACATTTTTATTTCTTTTATAGTTTATTTTTTGTCTAGTTTTATTTTTGCTTGTTTTTCTTATGAGGTACATTGAGATGTTTCATCAACAAGTCTTCACAAGTTTTATTTAACAACACAATGAACCATTTTATAATGCTTGGAGAAGATTCAATGAATTGGCAACCCAAGTTTTAAATTTAATCTTTGCATTTGTCTATTTCTTTTGTTTTATCACCCTCCCAAACTTGATTTCGATGTTTGTTCACTTTGTAGGTTCAAGAAGCACTGGAAAGGAGCAATGGAGATCAAACTCACAAATCTTCAAGGGAAGGCACACTTCAAAGGGAAGTATTCTATATCCATTAGCTTTTCCTTGTTATTACATTTATGATGTTGCTCTTGACCTATTTATGATATCTTGATGACATTGAGGACAATGTCAAATTTGAGTTTGGGGGTGCATTTCATGCATTGCATTCATATATTGCATTTCATCACCTTATTATATCTATATTATATTTGTGTGTCAAAAATCCAGAAAATTTTTGAAAATTTTTGCAAATTTTGAAAATTATGGACTTTTTCAAAAAGCTTTTAACTTATAATTATAACTAAAACCTTGATGAGCTAATAATTGGACTCTTTGGGAAAGACAAATGAATGTAACTGAGTGGGCAAAAAGGCGTCAATATGTTATTTGTGAAGAACTTAATCACCTAAGTGGAGTTAAACTAGTTAAACCCTTTCAAAGCCACTAATTTATCACATTAAACTTGTAAAATTAGGAGACAATTTTTGAAATACAAGCAAACCTAAAAATGCCTCACCAGCTTTAGAACATGTCTCTTGGACCTATCAAGGCGAAATTCTAGTATATGCTTGATGAAGAGATGATTAAGGCATTCTTTGATATAGCCTCACTAAACCTTAGCCACCTTTAATTAAAATATATATCCCTTGTAGCCAATTTGAAACCTATATCTATCCCTTAGAATTTATTGTTTACCCATATCATTTACCTAGCCCCTAGCCTGAACACCTATCCTACCCTTTTGAGTAGGCTAAATGCATAAATAAAAAGCATATTAAGTGCAACAAAAAAATATGGAGAGTGGATGTAGAACTCAAGAAAGAGTGCAAGTGTGCAATTAAAATCAAAGAAAATTTTGCCTTTCTAACCTAGCAAAAGCAATGAGTTTGGGGGAGAGGACAAAAGTGACATAAATAAATAAAAAAAAATAAGAAGAAAAAGGAAAAAAAAGAAGATGAAGTCCCAAGATAAGTATCATGGAAGCATGCTTGGCACTAAAAAAAAAAAAATCAGAAGTCCCTTTTATCCATACAAAATCAGTAGAATAAACTTAGTATACTTGGTATTTTATACATACATGCTATCCTCATATTTGCATTCCCTAAAAACCTTTCATTGGCAATCGAGTCATTATCCCTTTAGCCCCATTACAACCCTTTTAAAGACCTTTTGATCTTTTGAAAAGTGTATGCTACATTAGTGGAGATAGAAATTCAGATATGCTTATGTAGTTGGAATTGAGTCACTTCATCACAATTATCCGCAATAGAGGCAAATTTGGGGGAGTAAGTGTTTCTCAAGTCTATCCTGACAAAACAGGTTATTTGTGATTTATTAATGGCCTTACATAGAAGAATAATTAGTTGAAGAACCATAAAGGGGGTGAGGTTCTAGTGGGCAACTATTGAGGTCCTTATACCTTGAAAGTAGGACTTGGTATGAAGGTTGAAGTGTGTCTAATTATGTGCAAGTTAAGTTTTTGGTTATGTTTCTAAGTACCCCAATTAGTTTTTATAAAGTTTTTATTTTGCTCGAGGACAAGCAAAGGTTTGAGTTTGGGGGTATTTAATTGCATCAAATTGTATAGACATTTAAGGTTAACATGCATTGCATTTTGTTAGCATTCCGTATCCTTTTATGTTTATTTTTATATGTCTTCATTATTATTTTAGAAAACATGTTAATCCAACTCAATTCATTGATTTTTATATTTTATCAGGTGTTTTTATGTGGTTCGAGAATCAAAGACAAGTTTGGAAGAGATTTGGAGGTCAAAAAGTGAATAATATAGTGCCAAAAACATTACACGGGTCGTGTAACTTGCCCCGTGTAACTTCCTGGACCCCGTGCAACCTTCTGGATAAAGAAAACTTGAAAAACAAGAGTGGCAGAAAGTTATACAGGGCAGAGGCGTGTAACACTACACGGGCAGTGTAAAGTACCCTGTCAACAATTCTGATGCGACTTTTCTTCGTTCCAACCCGACCTGGATGGACTTCTATTGCTTCTAGGACTCTAAAATTAGGGTTTTTACGCCATATATAAATATAACAAGTCAGAAATTGAGAGGGTGAGAGAATTTACATTGATCCAATTTTTACATTGAAGGAGGCACATCAACTTCAAGGGAGGCAAGGGAGAAACAAGATGTGCAAGATTACTAGAAGGGATTTTCACCTGAAGTTCCAAAAGTCCAAGGCTGTAAGTCTCCTTCTGGGTTCTTTCACTCTATTTTCTTCTCATGTCTTCTCTTTATCTTTTTATAATCTTGATTGTAAAACTCATCATGGGTGAGTAGGCTCTTTATTCTAGGGTTAGGGTGTAGCACTCTCAATTTCATTATGGATCTGGTTTGATTTTATTTAATATATTAGGTGTATTATTCTTTGATTCAATCTCTTGTGATCTTAATGCATGCTATGTGTTGGTACCTACTTAGTATTGATTACAGATATTAATTGAAGGTCTGAGAGGTGAAGATTAATATTAGAAAATCAGGATTTTGAACCTAGGAAATCTGACCTAGAGATAGGCTGATGACCTTTGTGGAGTTCCAAAATTAATCAAAGATCTTAAAGGGTTTTAATTAATTTAATCACCATGAAAGAAGGGTTTATATTAATTAAAATACACCTTGAGTGCCTTGAGAGAGGACTTAAGATAACTTAGGATTAATTTCCATCAAAGTAATAATCTCCCATTTATTGAATGAATCAGATTGATTCTATAATTGATTGAAGTGTGAACCCCTAGCTCTAGAATGCCTTTATCCATTAGTATTTTATTTTAGTTAATTATTTAGATTTTATTTCTTTTAATTTAGATATAATTATTATTTCTCTACAATTCGATTATCTAGGTAATTAAAATCACTATAGTTTGGTACTCAACACGACCCTCGTGGAAACGATACCGTAACATCCTCACTTTAGCTAGTCCGTACAGTCTACTGTTCCGATGACTAATACCGGTCTAAGCAGCTAGAATGTTTGAAATTTTAAATAGACTAGAGTGAGGAGTTATAAAGAAACTAAATAATGCTCATAACAATCAAGGAAAATTTTTAGAAATGAAATACACTAAGGTTAAACGAGCCGAAACACCAGGGATGAGTAACCCGAAGGGGAAGTGACGGTGAAGGCCATTAGCAACCCTAGACCCGGGGAAAAAATTATAAAATAATTTTTGAGACTCCAGAGAAGGGTCCTTGAGGTTCTTATAACATTAGAATGCCAACGAAATGCTTAGAAAAATGTTTCTATTGGTACACACAATTTTGGCTCGTTAAGCCAAACGGAGGGCATTTTGGTCATTTCATCTTTAGAGATGATTTTTGGGCAACTTATCCCGTTAAATAAATAATTTCTATGACATTAAATATGAATAAATGTTGTTAAAAATTTAATTGAAATTAAATAGATAAGAAATGGAGAGAAAATGAAAGAAAATGGAATTATGACATCATAATGATGTCATTAAAATTCTCCCAACCAATCCAATGTTGACACATGGCGTGAGTTTACTTAAAAGAGACTTAATGGCTGAAAAATGAAAAAAAAAATCAGAACTCTCTCCCCCATCTTCTTCTTGCCGTCACCCATTCCTCCATAGCCAACTTTGAGCAAGCTTTTCAAAGCTTGATTTTCCTAGCTTCTACCTAACTAAACCCCATATTCCCAACACAAAAAAGTGTTCTTACATCTTGGCAAGTCTTTTGGGAGCAAAAAGAAAAGGAAAAGAGGAACCCTAGCAAGTGGAAAATCTCACTCCATTAGAGGTTTGTGACCTAACCTTGGTTTTCACTTTGAATTCATGTTTAAGCACTATGAATGAGTTCAAATGACAAAGAAATTGATGAAATACCATTTGTATACCATCCTTAAATTTTGGTAGCCTTGGTTTGGGTATGATTTTGACGAGTTTTATGGAGTTAAAATGGTAGTATGGCTGCCCTCAATATGCATCTCTTAAGTGAAGTGATGAAATGCAAATGATAATGCATGGTTGATGATGTTTGAGTTAGGGTTTAGGATGTAAATGAGACTTTGGTCATGTGATGATGAAATTAGGCTTTAATGGTCAATTATTGACCATTTGGTTTTGTTTGAATAAAAAATAAAGTGAATTGTGTAGTGGGATTTGAGTTTGGTGTGGCTGCCCTTGGTGACCTACAGGACTGGGCATGAGTCCAACAGGTTTGGGCAGCAATAACTGGAATTGTAGAGGTTCAATTGGTACAAGGCCAATTGTACATGAAACGAGACACATAATGGCATAACTTTGGTGAAGAAACCATGCCCAGAAAACCAAACCAAGTTAACCAAAAGATTTTCCTAATCCGGGTGACCTGCATTCTGCCTGGGCAAAATGACCAAATAAACAGCGTTTATTCATTTAGCCATAACTCAGTGTAGAAAGGTCCAATTGACCTCAAATTTTACCAGAAATAAGATGAGAAATAGACCAACAACTTTCGTGAAGAAACTTAACCCAAATTTTAATCATAACATATTTAAAAAGTGACCTGAATTCACTACTCCTAATACTGCAGATTTGGTCAGTCTAGAAATTCTGGAAAAATTTCAATCCGGCCAGTTGTGGTTTTTGGGCCATAACTTGAGTTACAGAACTCCTAATGGAGTGATTGAAAAAAGGAAATGCAACTAGACAAAATAAGGAACAACTTTCATGTTGATCATTTTGCCAAATTCCCACTGCAAAAATGACTAATGGAATAGTAAACACAAAGCTTGAAAACTGAAAATTCTGTCCAATTAACATTAAGCTTAGACATGGTATTGGCAACCAATACCAACAATTTTAGAATGCAAAATGTGGTATGTTGGGAGTATTAAAACCAATGTACCTATTTTCCATGTTAAAGTCAACATTTTGTTGACTAATGAATGGAATAGTAACACTAAAACTTCAATTTCAAAAATTGTGAAACTTAAAAGTGTAAAATGCCCTAGTATACCTAGCAAGATTGGTTTGGATAGTTTAGCATGCCAATAGGGTTCTAATAGCAATACTGCATATGGCTTCATGTCATTCTTTGTTTCATGGCTTCCCATGCCATTCTGTGACATAATAGCCTTTGGCTATGTTATTTGAGTTGTTACACTCGGGTTTTATCCCTGATGATTATTACAGCTTATTAGCTGTTCTGTTACACACCGGGAGACACAATGTGACCAATGGTGTGATGGTCCGAGGTACTTAATACCCAGTGCCAGTTTACCCGTTTATCCAGTCTAGTCGATTAATATGGGTTACTCGGGCAATGATAATAAACCTTACCAAATTTTAATCGAATAATACTGCAATAAATATCAGAAATTAAGTCTACAAAAAATGTAAACATACATTCTGCATAATTGCATTATTGTAGTTATTTTATTTTATTTTATATTGTCACCACTAAGTAGAATTGCTTAATGCGTCGCTTTTGCCATGCGCAGGTACTGGAGACCTAGCTGGGGAGCCCAGTAGACATCAGACCGGGTGAGCCTTTAAATCTGCATCTGGAGTCCAGAGTTACCTCACATCTGCAGTGCACATGGTAGGACATTAGGTATTTGGGGTAGCATTTTGTATTTTGTATTTTGTACTAGTTTTGGATTGTAATTATAAACTCTTGAAACTATTTGATGATGTAAATATATGAAATTTCTTGTTATTGAAATTTTCTGTATAATGTATGTGGAAAAATGAAATGTTGAGAAATATGTATAAATGTTCTTCAAGTGATGAAGTGAACAGAAAAGTTCTGAAAATAGTATTGAGATTTTGAGATTGATTTGAAATGTGTGTAATGGAGTTCTGGATTTGGAAATTATATTGGAAGTGTATTTTAAATAGGTTCAGAAGAACTGTTTTTTCCAATTTACAGCTGGTACTCTGCCGGATTTTCTATAAAAATTTCGAAAAAATTTAGATTTATCAAAATTGTAAATAAATGAACACAAAGGGATAAATTGTAATTGAAACATGAATTGGTGCTCTGGCACACTGAGTGGCAGATCTTGCTCGGTTACTCTGTAGATGGGTAAGGGGTGTCACATTTAGTGGTATCAGAGCATCGGTTTAAGTGTTTCTGGGCCTAGATAGAGTGCATATCATTGCGTTGCATTTGTAAGTGTTGAGGTGACACTGATGCAGATCTGTTTGTTTTCTTATTTTGAATAGGATATGGATCCTGCTTCTCAAAGAGCAGTTGATGAAGAGGTGGAGAGTCATGCTCCACCAAGGGCTGAATCTGGGGGCAAGGGAGAATCTGCTCCACCAGCAGTTGAGGCACCTGCCCAACCTCAGTTTGCGCTATTTTAGCAAATGATCGAATTTTACCGGCAAATGATGGGGGCAATTCCACCACCACAACCTCCACCAGCACCACAGAAGTCCCATCTAGAGAAACTACGGAAACATGGGGCTGTGGATTTCTTTGGGAAGAGGGAGGATGATCCCATGACCATAGAAAACTGGTTGGATAGAACCATCAGAGTGCTGAAACAGCTTAACTCCACCTCGAGCGAGAACTTGGAGGTCTTTGTGTCCCTACTTCAGTGATGCATATCGGTGGTGGGAAAGCGAGAACTGATGAGGTGCAACCAGAACGGATCACCTGGGAATTCTTCCTCACAGAGTTCAAGAAGAAATATGTTAGCAAAGTGTATTTAGAAGAGTAAAGAAGAGAATTTATCAGTCTGAGACAGAGGCAATTGTCAGTGGTAGAGTATGACCGTGAGTTTGTCAGACTGAGCCGATATGGGAGGGAGATAGTCCCTACAGAGGCAGAGAGGTGCAGAAGGTTTGAAGAAGGACTTAACGACAATATCAAAGTTATGATAACAACATTGGAGATCACAGATTTTGCTAAACTAGTTAATGCTGCAACAAAAGTAGAAAGAGTCCGAATAAATGAGCAAACTAGAAGGGAAAGACAGCAAAAGAGGGGTCCGGGTCATTCCAGTACATTTTCTGCTCTCAGTAAGAAGAGTAAGGGTCCTCCTGCTCAGAGTTCAGGACCACCACGGTCGAGTCGGTCTCGGGGCCTGGACCACGATTCCACGACTAGGAGGCCAGTCCACACCATCAGTGGGCAGCTCTCCAGGGACGGTGTTTAGGGGACTAGCCCCAGCATCTTCTACTTGTCCGTACTGCCAGAAGTGGCATAAAGGGGACTGTTGGCGAGTGACTGGTGCATGCTTACGGTGTGGATCTATGGAACATCAGATCAAGAACTGTCCGAAGACGACTACTATAGTTGCTTCAACACAAGCTGACAAACCTGCTCCTGTACCACAAAGGGGTAGGAAGCCTGGTAAATTTGAGGCAGCTAGTCCATCACTGAGGCCTGCATCCGAGTCAGCTGAGAGGCCAGAGACTAGAGTACCTGACAGGGCCTATGCTATCAGAGCTCAGGAGGAGCAAGATGCCCCGGATGTCATCAGGGGTACGTTTTCCCTCTACAACACTTATGTGCATGCATTGGTGGATCCAGGATCCACTCATTCCTACATTTGCATCAAACTACCCATAGAGAGGGGAGTTCCAGTAGAGGAGAGTGATCATGACATTCTGGTCACAAATCCACTAGGCCACAGTGTGGTAGTGAATAAAGTATATAAAGGTTGCCCGTTGAGGATTCAGGGGTATGAATTCTCGGTAGACCTAATTGAATTGCCCTTCCACGAGTTTGACGTGATTTTGGGAATGGACTGATTGTCACGTCATCAGGCAATAGTTGATTGTAAATTGAAGAGGATTTCTCTGAAAACTTCTGAGGGTAATGAGATTACTGTTGTGGGTGAAAGGACAGATTTCCTGTCCAATGTTATCTCAGCCACAGTTGCAAGAAGATTGATGAGAAAAGGCTGTGAAGCTTACCTAGCACACTTGGTTGATACTAGGCAGGCTAAGCCAAACCTGTGTGATATACCCACAGTAAGAGACTTCCCAGATGTATTTCCTAAAGAGTTACCTAGTTTACCACCAGAAAGGGAAGTCGAGTTTGCTATTGAGGTAATGCTGGGTACAACACCCATTTCAATTGCTCCTTATAGGATGGCACCCACTGAATTGAGGGAGTTGAAAATTCAGTTGCAGGAGTTACTCGATAAGGGGTTCATGTGCCCCAGTGTGTCACCATGGGGAGCTCCAGTGCTGTTTGTGAAGAAGAAGGATGGAACTTTGAGATTGTGTATTGATTACCGGCAGTTGAACAAAGTAACTGTGAAGAATAAATATCTGTTGCCCAGAATTGATGATCTGTTTGATCAGTTGAAGGGAGCCGGTGTATTTTTAAAAATTGATCTCAGATCAGGGTATCATCAGTTGAGGGTAAAGGATGTAGATGTGTCAAAAACTGCATTCAGAACCCGATATGGGTATTATGAATTTCTAGTGATGCCGTTTGGGTTAACAAATGCGCCAGCAGCATTTATGGACCTTATGAGCCGTATCTTTCATCCATACTTAGATTGGTTTGTAGTGGTCTTTATTGATGATATTCTGGTGTATTCTAAGACTAGGGAAGAACATGATGAACATTTGAGGATTGTTTTGCAAACTCTGCGAGAAAAGAAGCTATATGCTAAGCTGTCCAAGTGTGACTTCTGGATGAGTGAAATCTCCTTTCTTGGACACATAGTATCAGCTGAGGGGATTAGAGTGGATCCCAAAAAGATAGAAGCAGTGATGGAATGGAAGCCTCCCAGAAATACAACTAAGGTCAGAAGTTTCTTGGGGCTAGCTGGGTATTACAGAAGATTTGTGAAGGGGTTCTCTCTTATAGCTGCTCCAATGACCAAGTTGTTGCACAAGAATGTGAAATTTGGTTGGAACGACAAGTGCCAAGCCAGTTTTGAGAGGCTGAAGGCTATGTTGACAGAAGCACCAGTGTTAACACAGCCAGTGTCGGGAAAAGACTTTGTGGTCTACAGTGATGCCTCGCATAATGGGCTAGGGTGTGTATTGATGCAAGAGGGGAAAGTGGTCGCCTATGCTTCCAGGCAGTTAAGGCCACATGAACAGAACTACCCTACTCATGACCTGGAGTTAGCAGCAATTATCTTCGCACTGAAGATATGGAGGCATTATTTATATGGTGAAAAATGTTACATCTATACAGACCACAGGAGTCTAAAATATTTGCCAACCCAGAAGGAGCTCAATCTTAGATATAGGCGATGGATTGAGTTCTTAAAGGACTATGATTGTGTGATAGATTATCATCCTGGGAAGGCAAATGTAGTTGCTGATGCTTTAAGCAGGAAGTCCATCACAACTTTAAGATCACTAAATGTCTGTCTGTCTTTAGCTCAAGATGGAGCTATTTTGGCTGAGTTACAAGTCAGGCCAAACCTGCTACAACAGATACAAGATGGGCAGAGGGCAAATGAAAAATTAATGGCCATTGTGGGTAAAATTCCAGAGGAAAAGGAAACTGAATATGAGGTGAAACAGATGGGTGTCTGTACTACAGAGGAAGAGTGTGTGTACCAGATGATGGGGAACTGAAGACTAGTATTCTGAAAGAAGCACACACTAGTGTTTATGCTATGCACCCGGGAAGCACAAAAATTTATAATGATTTGAAGCCTCATTATTGGTGGCTTGGTATGAAGAGGGATATAGCTGACTATGTGACTAAGTGTTTGACATGTCAGCAAGTTAAAGTAGAACATCAAGTTCCATCGAGTTGCTCTGACCTATAAGCATACCTGAATGGAAATGGGACCGGGTCACTATGGATTTTGTTAGTGGTCTACCTCTCACCCAGAAGAAGCATGATGCAGTATGGGTGATAGTGGATAGATTGACGAAGTCAGCACATTTTCTACTAGTTAGGACTGACTACTCACTAAAGAAGCTAGCAGAATTGTATATCAGTGAGATAGTTAGACTGCATGGAATCCCACTTTCCATCATATCTGACCGAGACCCAAGGTTTACATTAAGATTCTGGAAAAAGTTGCAAGAAGCCTTGGGCACACAACTCCGCTTTAGCACGGCTTTTCATCCCTAGACGAATGGACAGTCAGAACGAGTAATCCAGGTAAACCTAAGAACTAATTGAATTTTCATAGTTAATAAATTGAAATGATAATAACAATATGAATTATGTGATAGATCCTGGAGGATATGCTAAGGAGTTGTGTCATTGAGTTTGAGGGGAGTTGGGATAGATACCTCCCACTGGCAGAATTCGCATATAACAATAGCTACCAAGCTAGCATTCAAATGGCTCCGTATGAAGCACTGTATGGAAGAAAATATAGAACCCCAGTGTGTTGGACTGAATTGGGTGAAGATAAGCTGGTAGGACTAGACTTGGTGAAACAGACTGAGGAGAAAGTGAAAATAATCAAAGCTAACCTGAAGGTTACCTCAAATAGACAGAAATCTTATGCCAACTTGAAGAGAAAAGAGATAGAGTACGCAGTTGGCGATAAAGTGTTTCTCAAAGTCTCACCGTGGAAGAAAGTACTGAGGTTTGGAAGGAAGGGTAAGTTAAGCCCTAGATTCATTGGCCCATATGAAGTCATTGAACGTGTGGGACCAGTGGCCTATCGGTTAGCTTTACCATCAGAACTGGATAAAATCCATAATGTATTCCATGTTTCTATGCTGAGAAGATATCACTTAGACCCTTCACATGTCATTTCCATAGAAGAGATTGAAATCCAACCGGACTTGACATATACAGAAGAACCTGTACAGATCCTAGCTCGGGAAGTGAAAGAATTGAGAAATAAACAAATTCCACTGGTGAAAGTGCTTTAGAGGCACCATAACAGTGAAGAGGCAACTTGGGAAAGTGAAGAGATGATGAGGCAACAGTTTTCTCAACTATTTGCATCAGGTAAATTTCGAGGACGAAATTTTTATTAGAGGGGAAGAGTTGTAACATCCTCACTTTAGCTAGTCCGTATAATCTAATGTTACGGTGACCAATGTCGGTCCGGGCAGCTAGAATGTTTGAAATTTTAAATAGACGAGATTGAGGAGTTATAAAGAAACTAAATAATGCTCATAACAATCAAAGAAAATTTTTAGAAACAAAATACACTAAGGTTAAACGAGCCGAAACACCAGGGATGAGTAACCCGAAGGGGAAGTAACGATGAAGGCCGTTAGCAACCCTAAACCCGGGGAAAAAATTATAAAATAATTTTTAGGACTCCAGAGAAGGGTCCTTGAGGTTTTTATGATATTAGAATGCCAAGGAAATGCATAGAAAATTTTTTCTATCGGTACACATAATTTTGGCTCGTTAAGCCAAACGGAGGGCATTTTGGTCATTTCATCTTCAAAGATGATTTTTGGCCAACTTGTACAGTTAAATAAATAATTTCTATGACATGAAATATGAATAAATGTTGTTAAAAATTTAATTGAAATTAAATAGACAAGAAATGGAGAGAAAATAAAAGAAAATGAAATTATGACATCATAATGATGTCATTAAAATTCTCCCAACCAATCCAATGTCAACACATGGCATGAGTTTACTTAAAAGAGACTTAATGGGCTGAAAAATGAAAAAAAATTAGAACTCTCTCCCTCATCTTCTTCTTGCCGTCACCCATAGCCAACCTTGCGTAAGCTTTTCAAAGCTTTATTTCCCTAGCTTCTACCCAACTAAACCCTATATTCCCAACACAAAAAGTATTCTTACATCTTGGCAAGTCTTTTGGGAGCAAAAAAAAAAAGGAAAAGAGGAACCCTAGCAAGTAGGAAATCTCACTCCATTAGAGGTTTGTGACCTAACCTTGGTTTTCACTTTGAATTCATGTTTAAGCACTATGAATGGGTTCAAATGATAAAGAAATTGATGAAATACCATTTGTATGCCATCCCTAAATTTTGGCAACCTTGGTTGGGGTATGATTGTGATGAGTTTTATGGAGTTAAAATGGTAGTATGGCTGCCCTCAATATGCATCTCTTAAGTGAAGTGATGAAATGCAAATGATAATGCATGGTTGATGATGTTTGAGTTAGGGTTTGGGATGAAAATGAGACTTTGGTCATGTGATGATGAAAGTAGGTTATAATGGTCAATTAGTGACCATTTGGTTTTGTTTGAATAAAAAATGAAGTGAATTGTGTAGTGGGATTTGAGTTTGGTGTGGCTGCCCTTGGTGACTTGCAGGACTGGGCATGAATCCAGCAAGTTTGGGTAGCAATAACTGGAATTGTAGAGGTTCAATTGGTGCAAGGCCAATTGTACATGAAAATAGACACATAATGGCATAACTTTGGTGAAGAAACCATGCCCAGAAAACCAAACCAAGTTAACCAAAAGATTGCCCTTATTCGGGTGACCTGCATTCTGCCTGGGCAAAATGACCAAATGAACAATATTTAATCATTTGGCCATAACTCAGTGTAGAAAGGTCCAATTGACCTGAAATTTTACCATAAATAAGCTGAGATATAGACCAACAACTTTCATGAAGAAACATAACCCAAATTATGATCATAACATATTCAAAAAGTGACCTGAATTCACTGCTCCTAATACTATAGATTTGGTCAGTCCAGAAATTCTGGAAAATTTTCAATCCTGCCAGTTGTGGTTTTTGGGCCATAACTTGAGCTACAAAACTCCAAATGGAGTGATTCAAAAAAGGAAATGAAACTAGACAAAATAAGGAACAACTTTCATGTTGATCATTTTGCCAAATTCCTACTACAAAAATGACTAATGGAACAGTAAACACAAAGCTTGAAAACTGAAAATTCTGTCCAATTAACATTAAGCTTAGACATGGTATTGGCAACCAATACCAACAATTTTAGAATGCAAAATGTGGTATGTTGGGAGTATTAAAACCAATGTACCTATTGTCCATGTAAAAGTCAATATTTTGTTGACTAATGAATGGAATAGTAACATTAAAACTTGAATTTCAAAAATTGTGAAACTTAAAAGTGTAAAATGCCCTAAAATACAAAGCAAGATTGGTTTGGATAGGTTGGCATGCCAATAGGGTTCTATTAGCAGTACTGCATATGGCTTCATGCCATTCTGTGTTTCATGGCTTCCCATGCCATTCTGTGACATAATAGCCTTTGGCTATGTTATTTGAGTTGTTACACTCGGGTTTTATCCCTGATGATCATTATAGCTTATTAGCTGTTCTGTTGCACACCGGGAGACACAATGTGACCGATGGTGTGATGGTCTGAGGTACTTAGTACTCAGTGCCAGTTTTCCCGTTTATCCAGTCCAGTCGATTAATATGGGTTACTCGGGCAATGATAATAAACCTTACCAAATTTTAATCGAATAATACTGCAATAAATATCAGAAATTAAGTCTACTAAAAATGTAAACATACATTCTGCATAATTGCATTATTTTAGTTATTTTATTTTATTTTATTTTATATTGTCACCACTAAGCAGAATTGCTTAGCGTGTCGCTTTTGCCACGCGCAGGTACTGGAGACCTAGCTGGGGAGCCCAGCAGACATCAGACCAGGTGAGCCTTCAAATCTGCATTCGGAGTCCAGAGTCACCTCACATCTGTAGTGCACATGGTAGGACATTAGGTCTTTGGGGTAGCATTTTGTATTTTGTATTTTGTACTAGTTTTGGATTGTAACTATAAACTCTTGAAACTATTTGATGATGTAAATATATGAAATTTCATGTTATTGAAATTTTCTGTATAATGTTTGTGGAAAAATGAAATGTTGAGAAATATGTATAAATGTGCTTCAAGTGATGAAGTGAACAGAAAAGTTCTGAAAATAGTATTGAGATTTTGAGATTGATTTGAAATGTGTGTAATGGAGTTCTGAATTTGGAAATTATATTGGAAGTGTATTTTAAACAGGTTTAGAAGAACTGTTTTTTCCAATTTACAGCCAGCACTCTGCCGGATTTTTTATAAAAATTTCAGAAAAATTCAGATTTACCAAAATTGTAAATAAATGAACACAAAGGGATAAATTGTAATTGAAACATGAATTGGTGCTCCGGCACACTGAGTGACAGATCTTGTTCGGCTACACTGTAGACGGGTAAGGGGTGTCACAGATACTCTACTCATCACTTTATTACTTGTTAGCGATTCGTGCACTTGCAATGGTTGAAAAACCAGGAAATAGGCTTGAAGTAAAGTATGAGACTTTAAACAAATGAGCTGCTTGGGAGGCAACCCCAGAATCAAATAGATTTGGATTTCTATCTCCCTACTTTTTATTTTCTTATTTTTAATTTCTCTTCCTTGCATGATAACTTACATTGGGGACAAAGTAAGCCTTAATTGCTAGGGAGGATTTTTATGTGTTTAGTTCATTTATTTAGTTAAATTTTTTGAATTTTTCTTTATATTTTTGGGTTTTTTAGGTTCTTTCCATAAATTGATGAACTTATGCATGTTATGAGTATGGATTGATCAATTTTGATAAGAGCATAAATAAAATGGATATATTGACTTGCGACTTAGGCTTTCTTAATGTGGAAATTGAATTGAAAGGTTGAAAATGCTAATAGGGAAAATCAATACCTTTTGTTAGCTTTTGAGCCTATGATTGAAACTTCAGTATCAATCTGTTTCTTTGTTGTGTGGGTATTCATTCTTTGATTATGTATCTCTAGAACTTGCTTTAAATCTTTTTGAGATTACATGGATATATAAATGCATTTAAGTGATGAAGGCAAATTAGGTGAAACCACTTGAGCTTAAATTGCCAACCTTTTGACAATAGAAAGTTGTCCCTTTAGTGAGCTAATTTTGTGCTTACATTATTCTTATTCTTTGTGATTGAGCCACATTATAAGCCTTAACCTGTAAAACAAGTGTTTCTACCCTAACCATAAGATTAGTAGAGCATTTGAAACTTTTTTAATAGATTTTGGTTGGAATGTTTGTAAAAGTGGTAGCCAATTAGGGATATGAGTGTGAAAGTATACAATTGATGTTCTTGTGACTTAAAAAGTAAAGTGAAAAACATGGATTGAAATGCAAAAAAAAAAAAAAGGTTAATAAAAATAGAAATAAAAAGGTGAATTTGCATTCATTTCTATAATGAGAAGACATCAATTGTTATAATTTTTGAAAGGTTATATGAACAAGAAAGTTGAAGCTAGAAAGGAGCTTATTTGTAATGTGATGAATTTTGGTTGGTATTTGTTTAATGTTGTGAATTCAAGAGTTTTTGATGCTCTATTAGTTTCTTTAGTTCTTTAACTTAATATATCCTTTGTTCCATACCTTATCCCTAGCCACATTATAACTACATGAAAGACCATTTGATTTATGATATGCATATGATCAAAGTAATGGAGATTAGATGGACAAGCAAGCTTATAGTAGTGCATTTTCATTGAATTGAATTTAAGAGTAGACACAATGCCTAAACACATAGGAGATAGAGTGATTATTCTACCATGTGAGGATCTACCATTATGGCATGCTTAGCTTTTTTATGAGATTACTATATTAAGTTAAGTTCTAATGTTTATTAAGTAAATATGCTTATGATATTTATTACACTTTGAGAGGTTAGCTTTTTTTCATGCTTATAGTGTGTATGGTTCAAATGTTTATGGGAAAATTAGATAGAGTCAATGTTTTAGGTTTTAGTTAGGTTTGATCGAGGACGACCAAAAGCTAAGTGTGAAGGAATTTGATAATTGCTTAAAGTGTCATATCTTTATCATTGCATACTTAGCCTTTTGAGTTTGTTTCTTATTCAATTAGTTTGTTAATGCTTATTTTTGTGTTATTAGGTGTTTACAAAAGTATGTAAGAGCTTATGAAGCATAAATAGGTGAATTGAGCACAAAAAGAAGCAGAACACACATTAATCTTTTTAAGGCAAAAGGAGTTGTGATTTTGATGAGGAGTTAGCCAATGACCAAATGGGCTTAGGGGTGTCTTATTCATGGTATTTGGAGGCTAATGGTGAAAAACGAACAGATTCGACATCAACTCATGTTGAGCTTCTTTGGATAGCCTTAATGGAGCTTATATGCAATCAGTTATTTAGAGTGTGAATCTGACCTTATGGGCATGATGGACCTTAATTGATATATTTTGAGGTGATATATGAAAAATAAGAGCAATTGGGCTAGATTACATTAAGGGTCACATATTGAGTGTGTTTGGGCTCTTTATGTTGAGTTATGTGGAACCAGGAGCTAGGGCCTTAATTGGTGGATTTAATTATTTTATTTAAGGCTCAAAATAAATAAAATAGAGGTGTGTGGGTCTCCAAATTCTTGCAAGTGGTAGATCTGTACAAGGAGAGTTATTTTTAACTTATTTTCCTGCTTTAATTAGGATTCTTGAGAGAGTTTTAAGTCAGAATGCAATTAGGACTTCCAAATCAAATCTGGAGTCTTAGTTAACCTATTTTTCTCTATAAAAAGGGTCCAAAATATAGATCTAGAGCAATTCAATTCTCTTTTACCCATAGTAGCCAAATTCCCTCTCTGTGCATTCAACAAAATCAATCGCTTGATCTAGTTGTTGGTGCAATTTCTTCTTATTCTTTTGGCTTGTAGAATGCTTCTACACCCTTTGGAGTGTGTAGCATCATTATCAACATCAGATCCAAGTTGTTCAAATTCCTTTTAATAGGGGCAGCATGCTTTTATCTCTACTTTTATTAATTTGTTTATGTTTAATGTTCTTAGCCATATGTGAGTAGTTTTGTAATTCGGCAGGGAGATAGTTGAAGCCATGGAACATTTTACCATGAGACTTTGATTTGAGCTTAACAAAATCCAGATTTGTTTTATATTGAGTATCTCTTTTATTTTGGTTTATGTTATGAATGCTGAATTTATGATTAGTTAGGGTGGCTAACTAATTAATTATGCATAAAAACATATTGCTAAGATAATTTCAGTACGTAATAGCTTGAATAATCTAACTACAAGTAGAACATAATGATTTATTTCATTATAGAGATAAGTGTTTAGGTTGAATGAACCAAGCTGAATGAGTTTGTTACCTTGAATTAGGATGTCTTTCTAATGATTAATGATACCATTAAATTTAATTGTAAGCTGCTGTAGTCTTAGATTGAGCGTGATGGTAACAGATTAATTGTAGAGCACTTCCCGATTAATCAAATCTGTAAGGAAAGATAAGGAAGTTGTTAACCTCTATAACCAATTTACTCAATTAAATAAATTTGCATCTTTAGTCAATGATTGATACATGTTACATGGTGCATACACCTTCTCTATTGAATTTGTTGCAATCTGATTGTGTTAAGTATTCATAAATGTCATTAGCCTTAATTTATATTCTTGCATTATTAGTTTAGCTTCAGTAATTTAGCAAGTACAAATCAGCCCCCCCCCCCCCCCCTCCTTTATCTTACTTTGCATATTTAGCTTGATAGATTAGGTGTTTTTTTTTGTGTGTCTATTTTAGGTTCTTTTTGTTTATTTGTGTCTCTAAGATCTGTTTTCTTATTTGCATTTACTCATTCCCTATGGGATCGACCTCTGTTTACCCTATATACAAGTAGTTTAGGTAGAATATTTTTAATCGGTGCGTTCGGCATGCATTATAAAAACAATCAAATATTGGCTTGATCTTACTATTTCAGCCGTTTTTTGAAGTCTATATAGAGAGAGTGACAGCCTTAGTACAATTGGAGCTATGATTGGAAGCAATGCCTAATCTCCTATCCATTGTCTTTCTTAGAGATTCGAAGAGCCCAAAGCACTTGGGAGAATCCTTCATTGATAGGCCTTGTAAATGAATACACTCATGTGTTTGACACCACATTCAACCCAAAACCTTAAAGCAATGGGTCTATGAGTTATTCCCACTTATATGTCTCTCACTCATCCCATCTTTTTCTGATGTGGGAATTCCACACTTGCATATATTCCTAACAATCTCCCCCTCAAGTGTGAATTTCTTCTACATTGGTCTTCCTGGGCCTACTCCCCCTCAAACAGAAGCCCTTTTTCTTAACTCAAGTATTACGATGTCACCAAAAGCCCCAATTACTTTACCAAATCCACTCAAGCATTTACCTCTAAAAGCCACACTAAAACCATCATGTGTTACGAAAGTCTCCACTCTATCGATCTACTCTTATCCAAAAAAGTGTCTTCTTGCTCCATTAGGTCTACCAGGAGTCTCCTGACTCTTCCCATCCACGTGTCAGAGCACCACGAGAATCACCAACCACTATTTTTATATTCGTCCTTGTCGAACCATCGGCTCTGATTCCACTTGTTAAAGATCTAGGGAGTCCAAAGTGACTGGTGAGAATCCTTCTTTGATGGGTCTTATGAAAGAACACACTCATAGGCTTGACACCATATCTAACCCAAAACCTTAAGGCAATGAATCTATGAGTTCTTCCCACTTATATGTCTCTCACTCATTCCACTTTTTTTTTCCGATGTAGGAATTTCACACTTGCATATTCCTAATAGTCTTTTTGTTGATAATACTCTCCATATGGCTCAATCTACTACTTTCTTTAAGTTTGAGTTTATTTATAGGCATGCTAATTTTCTGGCACATTCCTTAGCTAAGAGTGCCCTTCTTTTTTATTGATGAATAGATTTGGACAGAAGAGCTTCTATCTTATGTTGCTTTGGATATACCTTCTCCCTCTTGATTTATATTGGAATTTAATCTTTATTCTTAAAAAAATGTAATTTAACAAATATTTAACACAAAAGTTTGTAAGTAAATGTATTGATCTCTGAGTATAAAAACACAACCATATTGATAGAGTAATAGGTTTGAAATAACAGTGGTACACACGATTAGTAGATATTTTTAAAAAATTAAAATGAATAAAATTCACATTATGCATATAAACTCTAATTACTAAATCTTGTTTTGCTGTCATAAAAGCATTACCAAATCTTGTTTTACTACTCATAAAAGCAATCACATTAATTATTTGTGACACCCCTTACCCGTCTATAGTGTAGCCGAGCAAGTTATGCCACTCAGTGTGTCGGAACACCAATTCATGTTTCAATTTCAATTAATCCCTTTTTATTCATTTATTTATAATTTTTGATAAATCTAAATTTTTCCACAAATTTTATAGAAAATCCGGCAAAGTGCCGGCTATAAATTGAAAATAAGTTCTTCTGAACCTGTTTAAAAACACTTCCAATATAATTATAATCTCAATCTCAGTCAACCACCAACATTTTTCAATAATTTCTCAAATCAATTCAGTATCTCAAAATTTACATTCATCTCATATCACACCCAATTCCATGAGAAATACTCATATTTATTTCTGAACACAGCTCATAGGTAATTACAACAAAAATATGATTACATGAGTTTATAATATACATAACAAAAGTTTACAAATACAAAAGACTTAGGTAGCCCAATGTCCTATCAATGCACTATAATTTGTGAGGTGACTTTGAACTCTGAGTGCAGATCTGAAAACTCACCCTGTATGAGGTTTGCTGGACTCCCCAGCTATGTCTCTAGTACCTGCGCGTGGCAAAAGCGACGCGCTAAGCAATTCTATTTAGTGGTAACAATACAAAATAAAATAAAATAAAATAATAACATGTATGCAGAATGTATGTTTACATTTTTTGATAGACTTAATTTCAAATATTTATTGCAATATTATTCGATTAAAGTTTGGTAAGGTTTATTAATATTGCCCAAGTAACCTATACTAGTTGACTGGACTGGATAAATGAGTAAACTGGTACTGGGTACTAAGTACCTCGGACCATCACACCATCGGTCACATTGTGTCTCCCGGTGTGCAACAGAACAACTAATAAGCTGTAATAATTATCGGGGATTAAACCCGAGTATAACAACTCAATATCATAGCCAAAGGCTATTATGTCACAGAATGGCATGTAAAGCCATGAAATACAGAATGGCATGAAGCCATATGCAGTACTGCTAACAGAACCCTATTTGCATGCCAACCTATCCAAACCAATCACATTAGGCCTACTAGGGCATTTAACACTTTTCATTTATGTAATTCTTTGAAATTGAATTTTTATGATTACTATTCAGTTTATTGGTCAACCAAAATGTTGACTTTTGCATTGGCAATAGGTAAATTAATTAAAATATCATCAACATACCACATTTTATATTTTAAACTTGTTAGTATTGGTTGCCAATACCATCTCTAAGCTTAATGTGAATTGGATAGAATTTTCAGTTTTCAAGCTTTGGGTTTACTATTCCATTAGTCACTGTTGCAGTGCGAATTTAGAAAAATGATCAACATGAAAGTTGTTCCTTATTTTGTCTAGTTGAATTTCTTTTTTTGAATCACTCCATTTGGAGTTTTGTAGCTCAAGTTATGGTCCAAAAACCACAACTGGCCGGATTGAAATTTTTCTGGACTGACCATATCTACAGTGCAGTGAACAGTGACTTCAACTCACTTGTTGGATAGGTTCTGGTCATAATTTGGGTTAGGTTTTTTCATGAAAGTTGTTGGTATATATCTCAGCTTGTTGTGGGTAAAATTTCAGGTCAATTGGACCATTCTACTCTGAGTTAGGGCCAAATGACCAAACACTATTCATTTGGTCATTCTGCAGAAACAGACTGCAGATCACCCGGATTGGGGCAAGCTTTTGGTCCACTTGGTTTGGTCTTATGGGCATGGTTTCTTCACCAAAGTTGTGCCATTATGTGTCTAGTTTCATATTCAATTGGCCAAACACCAATTGAACCTCTACAATTCAAGTTATGGCTGCCCAAACCTGCTGGACTCATGTCCAATTCTGCAGGTCACCTAGGGCAGCCACACTAAACCTAAATCCCATCACTAAACACACTTCATTTCTTGTTTACCAATAACCAAATGGTCACTAATTAACCATTAAAACTCACTTTCACCATTACATGTTCAAAGTCTTCATTTTATACTCAAACCCTAACCCTATCATCTCCAATCTTGCATTTAACTAGCCTTTCATCATTTTACTTGAGAGACTATTGTTAAGGCAACCCTATTAACATTTTAGCTCCATGAAAATCATCAAAACCTTACCACATCCATGGCTGCCAAAATTATAGGATGGGCAGACACATGATATTTATTAAATTTCTTTGCACTTTTGCACTTAATCATGCTCCTTCAACATGAATTTAAAGAGAAAATCTAATTTAAGTCACTAACCTCTAATGGAGTGAATTTCCCACTTGCTCAAATTCTTGTTTTCCTTTTCTTTTTGCTTCCACAAGAATCTCCAAGATGAAAGAACACTTTTTTGTATTGGGAGTTTAGGGTTTAGTTGGGTAGAAGTTGGTGAAATCAAGCTTGAAAAAAACTTGAAAATGGTGGCTATGGTGGAGGCTTACGGCAAGGAAGAAAGAAGAAATGAGAAATCTGGTTTTTCTCTTATTTTTCAGCCCATTTGTCTCTTTTAAATATAGTTATTCCATGTGTCACCATGTAATTGGGTGAAGGCGCACTAATGACATCATGTGATGTCATAAATTCCCATTTAATTCATTTTTTTTCTTTTCTTTTCTACTCATTTGCAATTCAATTTTTAGTAATATTTATTCACATTTTATGTCATAATAATTATTTACTTAACTGGACAAGTCGGCCAAAAATCATCTCTGAAGACGGAATGACCAAAATGCCCTCCGTTTGGCTTAACGGGCCAAAATTGTCTGTACTGATTGAGAAATTTTTCTAAGTATTTTCTTGGCATTCTAATGCCATAGAAACCTCAATGACCCTTCTCTGGAGTCCCAAATATTATTTTATAATTTTTCCCCTGGGTCTAGGGTTCTTAGTTGCGAAAACCGCAACTTCCTATTAGGTTACCCATCGCTAGGGCACCGGCTCATTTAACTTAGTTGTATTTTATTTCTAAATTTTTTCCTAAATTTTTCTTATTAATATTTGAGTTAATTTTGATTCCTCACTTTTGTTTAAATATTTTTCCAGACGTTCTAGCTGTCCGGTCCGACACTGGTCACCGGAACAATAGAATGTATGGAGTTGCTACAGGGAGGGTGTTACATTATTAATGAATTATATCTTATTTTTGTAATTTAAATGTATTTAGCATTGTAAAAATAGCTATTTAATATAATAAGAAACCAAAATAACAGAGAGAAATAGGAGAAGGCACGCTTGCACTTTATTACTACACCTTTCGCACACAGGTTACATTATTTTTGTATGTTTTGTTCCTCTGGTAATTAATTTCCCTTAGGGAAATTATCCTTGCCTTTTATTATGGGAATTACCTTAACTTCCTCCTTTATTTATTTGTTTATTTATTCTTTATGAATAAATATGATTCAGGCTGATCTATCAGGAGTGATTCATTTTTTTTTTCACTCACATAAAATAGGTTGTGTGATTAGATATAGTTTAATAGCTTATTTGCCATGTCTATGTTAAGAGTATATAACTTTTTTGAATAATGTAACTTAGACTTAATACAATATGTAGTATCCTAGATCAATTATCAATTTATTCCATTTGCTATGTTCTCATATTTATAGTTATGTCTTATTACATGAATATACATAATTGGTTAACTAATGGATACAAATTGATATGATAATACTAAAAGAAATTATCTTTCTCGATTCTCGTAGCTTTTATTTAATTCACTTTTCTAGTATGGTCCCAGTAAATCAACTCACCAGGAGAAATATAGTTGTTCATGGGTCTTAGAATTTTTCTAATCATGGAAATTCATATGGTTGGTCTTTATTCAAAGCTTACAATGCAAGGACTATTGTGGTAGCTTTAGATTATGGATTGGATATCTAGTTTAGGAGTAATCTCATTGAAATGGTCTAAAGACTGTAACTTATCTTGCTCAATTTGTAAGAACTAAGTGATGATAATGTCTACCATTGGTTGGGGTTAAAGCTCAGAGAGAGTCGAGTCATGTGGGACTAGAATGACATCATGTCGTGGCTGGAAATGGCTAGGGGAGGGGAAAACAGGGGTCAAAGTTGGGTTTAACGTGATTTCTTCTTGATTTCATTTGCATAATCTTAGATAATGCTTGTATTAATCATATTATTTTTGATGCTATAAATTGAATATTATTTGTGAATATTCATCTTGAAGCTTGATCACTTGAAAATATCCTTATAAATTTTGTAATACTCTTTAATAGATAACTAAACTCAACTCAACTCAACTAAGCCTTTATCCCAAAAATTTGGGGTCGGCTATATGGATTCGCTTTTTCCACTCTGAACGATTTTGGGTTAAATCCTCAGAAATGTGTAATGCTTCTAAGTCATGCTGTACTACTCTCCTCCAAGTCAATTTAGGTCTACCCCTTTTTTTCTTTCTATCCTCTAGCCTAATGTGTTCTACTTGTCTAACTGGAGCCTCCGTATGTCTACGCTTCACATGACCAAACCACCTTAATCTCCCTTCTCTCAACTTATCTTCAATTGGCACCACTCCTACCTTTTCTCTAATACTTTCATTACGGACTTTATCTAGTCTAGTATGACCACTCATCCACCTTAACATTCTCATCTCTGCAACTCTTATCTTAGATGCATACGACTCTTTCGATTGCCCAACACTCACTACCATATAGCATAGCCGGTCGTATGGTCATGCGGTAAAATTTTCCTTTTAATTTATTGGGAATCTTACGATCACATAAAACTCCCGTGGCACGTCTCCACTTCAACCATCCGGCTTTAATCCTATGACTAACATCCTCCTCACATCCCCCATCTACTTGAAGGACTGAGCCTAGATATTTAAAGTGATTACTTTGGGACAGTGCCACTCCATTCAAACTAACTCCTTCCCTATCACCGGTTTGGCCTTCTTGAACTTGCAATGCATGTATTCATCTTCGTTCTACTTAACTTAAAACCCTTTGACTCTAGAGTACTTCTCCAAAGTTCTAGCTTCCTATTGACTCCTTCTCGTGTCTCATCTATCGAACAATATCATCCGCATAAACATCATGCACCAAGGAATACTCTCTTGTATATGTTTCGTGTTCATCTAAAACTAATGTAAAAGGTAAGGGCTTATGGTGATCCTTGGTGTAATCCAATTGAGATCGGAAAATCTCTTGTGTCCCCTCCTTTGTGCGCACAATAGTAGTTGCTCCTTCATACATATCTTTCAATACTTGTATGTACCTAATAGATACCCTCTTTTGTTCTAACGCATTCCATAAGACCTCTCTTGGAACACTATCATAAGCCTTCTCCAAATCAATAAAAACCATGTGTAGATCTTTCTTCCCATCTCTATATTTCTCCATCAAGCTTCTAATGAGAAAGATCGCTTCCATAGTTGAACGACCAGGCATGAAACCAAATTGATTGAGAGAGATAGAAGTATCATGACGTAGTCGATGCTCCACAACTCTCTCCCACAACTTCATAGTATGGCTCATGAGTTTAATTCCCCTATAGTTTGAGCAACTCTGTATGTCTCCCTTATTTTTAAAAATAGGTACTAAAATACTCTTCCTCCATTCATCAGGCATTTTCTTTGAGTTTAGAATCTTATTAAATAATTTAGTTAACCATGCCACTCCCATATCTCCCAAATACTTCCACACTTCAATTGGTATTTCATCGGGTCCACAGGCTTTACCTACTTTCATTCTCTTAAGTGCTTCCTTTACTTCTAAAGATCTAATCCTTCTAGTATAATTTACATTCTTTCCTATTGTTCTATAATCTATATTCACGCTATTTCCATTTTGACTATTATTAAAGAGATCATTAAAATAATTTCTCCATCTTTCTTTAATGTCCTCATCTTTCACCAACACTTTTCCTTCTTTATCCTTAATGCACCTAACTTGATTGAGATCTTGACATTTCCTTTCTCTACTCCTTGCTAATCTATAAATATCTTTCTCCCCTTCTTTAGTTCCAAGTTTCTCATATAACTTTTCAAAGGCCTATGCTCTTGCTTGGCTAACTGCCTTTTTTGCCTCTTTCTTTGCTATCTTGTACTGTTCATATGCCTCATTATTATCACATTTAGGTAATTTCTTATACCATTCCCTTTTTCTCTTCACTGCCTTTTGTACTTCCTCATTCCACCACCATCTCTCTTTTGAGGGTGGTCCATGTCCTTTAGACTCCCCAAGTACTTTTCTAGCTACTTCTCTAATCTTTGATGCCATCTGTATCCACATATCATTGGCCTCCATATCTAGCTTCCATACTTCAGACTCAAGAAGCTCATTTTTGAACTTCACTTGCTTTACTCCTTTGAACTCCCACCACTTTGTTCGACTTTAATAGATAACTAAATTCTAAGAAAATGTATTATGCATCATTTCCATTTCTTATATGCTCACTTAGTATTGAAAATAGTTTGGAAACTCCTCATAAGTTTGCTAGAAGTTAGAGACTAAGAAGGGTGGTAAATTCTTATCCCATCGTATTTTGGGAGCTCGATATAGTTGATAAATACTCATAGGAATTAAGAGTATATTTTACAATGGACTTGAGTCATGCATATGAGTATAGGCATATGACATAGATGATTGAATTATTTCTCATTCAAGATATATATTAATGAATTATGAAACTTTTTGGATTGTGTACAAGCCTCAAGTTCTTTTTATCAACTTTTTATGTAAAACAATATTTTAAATATTATTATCAATGAAACTCAATTACGCAAATGGAATTGTCTCTTATTAAATGAGTATTGTTTTGAAGATAATTTACAATTAAGTCCTTAAAGTTATTATATGGTATATATTTTAGTAACAGTTTGATACTCAATGTTTAATTCCATTAATAAATTAGTTTATGTCATTTAAATTGAACTTTAACTTCGTTAATTGCTTTTCAATTTAAAATGTTGTAGTCCCTAAAGTTTTGTTTTATTAACAAAATAGTTCCCACATCTAGTTTTATTTTATTAGCAAAATAGTCCTTACATCTAAATTTAGATGCGGGGACTATTTTACTAATCAAACAAAACTTCAAGTACTAAACTATTTCAAATTGAAAAGTAGTTAACAGCAACAGAATTTAAATTTAGGCACTAAATTATAACTAAAAAACAACCTCAAGGACTTAGTTGTAAATTACCCTTATTTTAATTATGAGAATAAGGATTGAAATATACTGTATTGGGAAATGAGTGTTGGTTGAATATGGATTGAGTGCAATAGTTGGAGGTTGAGTTGGATACTATTCATAAATGGATTAAGGTTCCTATTATAGGGGAGACTTTGCCGAATCTCTGACAGAATTATTATTCAATAAGATGAGAAATAAACACCTAAGTAAGAAGGATAATTGAATGGATTTTATGAAATGAAATGAACAGTACTTTAAGTTTTTTTTTTTTTTGGCATGATAATACTGTTGTTTAATGATTAGATCGAGTACCATACCGTAGTCTAGAATACCAAATGGTATACCATATCACAGTTTCTAAAGATATACTAAACCAAATGTTATTCCAAACTAGAAGCATAGATTGAATGCCATATTGAATGCTCTAACATAGAAGACAGGACTTGAAGCCACAACTTGGTTAGGTTTCACTATCCTTATAATGAAAATCAAATAATGTGAATTAAATTTGTAAATGTTTATGTATTTATGATGTAAATATCTTTTTATAAGATTGATTTTGTGTTGATTAGTGGCTATTTTAGTGAGTTATTTAGAAATGTAAACAATTTATTTTCTTATCTAATGAGAAATCTCTTTAATGGAGGGGGCAATTGAGCATAATTGACAAGGGTGGCCTAAGCAATAAAAGAGAAATCTAAGTTAATAGCTTTAGAGGATACTTCCTCTATTTCCTCATATGCTAGCTTGGGTGCTTTGGGAGCCAACAATTTAAGGTTCTTTTTGATGGCCACCAGAATGAAATCAATAGAATCAAAAGAGAAACCATAATCAAGATTTTTTTTATTATTATTTTTTTTAATCTTGCTATAGCAGCTAGGCCTTAACTTTGGCCTAGCAATGTTGATAAGCAGTGGAAATGCCAAGATGTGGGTTATAGGCTACATAATTGAAATATAACAAGAGACAAATATCATACTAGTTACAAAAAAAGCTTTCACTTTATTAGTGGAACACAAAAGAGGATGACGTGTATTACATAACAGGAAGAGTAAGCCAAATGCAAAGGCACTGGATGCTACCAAAGTGCTTAGCACAATAGTATGGGTATATATTTCAAACCCACTCTTATTGTGAGCTTGATTGAAGAAAGCACAATGGACATCTTTAGCCATAAAACACATTGCTTGAGCTATCTTGTCAGTATAGTCCTTACACCAAGGAGGCCAAATTTCCATAGGAATATCAACAAACAAGGTGCTAGAGGAATGGTGTAAAAGAAATTGTAAATAATGATGCAGCTAAAAAACTTATAAGTATGCTTTAAAACCTAAGTTCCATAGCACCCATGCTCATTAGGAGTTTTAGGAACAGGCTTATTAGAAGTGACCAGAGTTGGAAAATACACCATTAGCCATAATTTTAAAATCCACCATGGACCTTTAGCATCATTAGACTTCCAATTCTTTTTAGACCTAGAGTCTAACACTTGGGCATGATTATGGAAGTTGTGAAGGTAAGAACCTATAGTCTTGTTGATGCCACTATATAAGTGAGGAAGTACTTTTGTAACAATGTTATAGGCCTCTGCATGGGCAAGGGAAAACTAGTTGATATTAGGACTTACAATGCACATCCCAAGGCAACGAAATTAAAACTTATGAAAGAAATACAAGATGAAAGCCATATGCTTATTCTCAAATTGTCATCAAGAATGCAAAGGTGGTAAAACCATTTAGTTTAAGTAAAATGCACATATTTGTCAGGAATGATCAGTATTATTGTTAGGAGTGAAGCAGAAGTCAATTTACAACTACAAAGCTGTAAGCTAATAATGGTAGAGAGAGGTCATAAAGGGATATAATCATATATTAGGAAACACAAAATGATTGGCTTAACTTGACAAAAAAAATTTAGAGATGCGTTAATAAGGGGAATATTCAAATTCCAAGTGATCATGAAGAATTTGATAACATGTTCTAAACTAGTGGACACCCACTGTGGTTGGAATTTCTTTTCCAACCATGCTACCTAAGCATAATGCTTTTTAAAAACATCTTAATTATATTGACTTAAAAGACATTTAATTGCTAAATAAGGGACTTAGATAAGCCTATACCAATTAGGGTTTCTTCTTTTGATAAAAAAATATTTCTTAGTACCTAGCCATAAATACATATTCCCTAATATTGCAAGGCCCCATTATCAAATTCATTGCTGTGCTGGGTAAAAATTGCTTGAACTCATAAGGGAAATAGTTCATGAATAACTCTATAATAGGGTAAAAAGTAGGAAAGTTTTGTTTTCTCTTGGGAGCCATAGGTAAGAATCTAAACATAGAAAAAAATAAAGAGCTCAAACTTTTACCTAAGAATCTAAACTTAGAAAATAATAAAGAGCTCAAACTTTTCCCTAAACGTTGAAGAAAAAGGAAAGTGAAAATCCTAAGAAGAGGTGTCATTTTACATCCTCAAATTACATAAAAGCCACCAATAATAACTACCCATATTCATATAAATGACAAAGGCTCATAGTGTAACGACCCAAACTAGAGGCCATTACTAGTGCTAGGGATCGAGTCAGCTTAAGGCTGCTGAAACCCACAGTAAGCCTAAAAACCTAATAAACATAAACATGTTCCTATATCTCACAATCCAAGCATACTCCAAATACACTTGAGTCATTTCATTCATACTTAAACATTCATAACATAAATGTGGTTTAGAATTTGAACCATTAAATACATAAAACCGCTAAAGTGCAATTAGTTCACACATACAAACTCAAATGAGGAGTTAGCTTAGATTTCAGACATTCATAATTACATCACTCATACTTAAGATAAAAAATTTATCAATAATCCTAAATACCAGCATAATAACTATCCCTTTATAGTTTACATGTCCAACTAAACATACATCATACATAGAAAAATTCTATAGCTACTCTTGCTACTCATTCTCCAAAGAACTCTTTTATTTCTACACTCCTACATCTGGGGCTAGGGGAAAAGGGTAAGCTTACACAAGCTCAATAAGTAAACCCACTAACATAATTTAATTATATCATTCATTTCATACATATGTAATGCATCATCCGAATGTGTTTTCACATCAAAAACATTTCACATAAGATGGACTTATCACTAGTGATTCCCCAAATCCAATGTGCTTGGCTCATACAGAGGCTCCTTAGGATTTTCACTTAATATATCCAATGTGCCCGGTTTATACAAAGGCTCCTTAGGACTTTCGCTTAAAAGTAGTGTACCAGGGGCTTATTAGGGCTCATTTGGTCTTACCACCACAGATCATGTATGATCACATCATAAATCAAACATAGTGGGAACTAGTGAGTCATCTAAATTCCATTATGTATCAGTAACAATTATGTAAAAATGTAACATATTTGTGCTCTAGATATGTACACTCTAGTAAACAATGAAATGATGCATGTGAATGATCATGAGTTACATTTAAAGAATTTATATTTATTAAGGTTAGAGTTACTCGTCTCTTACAGCCTATCAACCACCTAACACGAATGGAAGCTACCCTCGAATACTTAACTTTCTAAGTCCCTCAAGCTTGATCCTATAACATCAGACCCTAAAGAGTTATTATGAGCTCTAAAACTCTATGCACATATGGAACATCTTATTCTAGGCCTTTAGGAACCATAAAATCATGTTTTGGACCTTAGAAGGGAAGGGAGAATAGGCCTTGCAGAACCCACTTTAGCTACCAAAGTCTTGGACTTCGGCTGGCCTTTTAGTCCAGTAGCTACTGCTGCTGCCAAAGTCTTGGACTTCGGCTGCAGAACCTAGAAATTTTCCAAAATTTCTTATGAAACTGCATGCTTCAACTGCTGAAATAATGGTTTTTGATAGCTAAACCTGGAAATTTCTAGAATTCTCAAGTCGAAAATATGTAGAAAACATCTCCCAACAACACCCAAACTCACCATAAAGTTTCAAAGTACAATTTAATCATATAAACACGACTAGGGCCAAAGACAACTTAAAACCAAGCTCAATTTACACATGCAATCCAATTTAAACTTGAATTCAAGATTCAACGAAACTTTAAACATAGCATCATCAAGAAATTCTTGAATCCATCAAAGGAAACTTGCCATTTAAGGCCTATAGAGACCTAAACTTGATAGATTTCAAATAAAACATACAATTTTGATAAGATCCCTCAAAAACCATAACCCTAATCATGCAAGAATCTCTCCTAACTTAACTAAAAACAAAAAACTCCTTTAACCACATAGGAAAACAAGACCAAACAACCTAACATTCGTAGATAAGTTAAGATCCTTCTAAAAGATCAAAAGAAAAGAAGAATTACATCTTATTCCTTTGAGCTTGAGGAAAAGGAGAAATGGTAACCCTAGCTTCAATCTACTCTCCCTAGACTTCCAAAAGAAGGATCAAGCAAGCAAACATGAAATCCCTCTTCAAAGGCTCCTTTACATGCTATAGTAGCCCAAAGGGAAAGAAGAGAGAAAACCAAGTTTCTTTTTTCCAAAAAGTGAGTCTTTGTCCCCTTTAAACCTCACTATCAAGGGACTTTTAGAAGCTGGGAGCATGACTTTCGGCAAAATATGACAGCTAAAATGAAGGAATATGCACAAAAGAGAAACTTGAAATTCTATACAAAAGTCATGCTTCCAACTACCGAAAGTCATTATGTACATAAAATAAACTTAAATTTCTCACTTACATCCAAACATGGACTTAAACTCTCCCAACACCTTATACATCTGCACAAAACCAAAAACATACATACATATATGTTCATATCCTACCACCACTCCCTTGTCCATGAAATTTTAAATTTCACAAGAATATTTCATTAATAATAGATATTCTGACATCAAAAAAGGTGGGTATTACACGTGGCTTTTTAATGAACCACATTAAATGCAAATAAGGGATGTGGCAGAATATGATAGCTGAAATGAAGGAATTGAGAACATGTTATAAATTGAAAATAAAAATCTAAGGTTGTTCTGATTTACAGCATGTAGGGGCATTATTTATATTACAAATTTGCCTCCTACCTCCTAAGCCACTAGGAGAGCCCTAATCAAGTGATCAGCTATTATTGAAAGATAAAAATCAAATAATCAGGACAAAAGTTTCCAAAAGAAAGGCAATGATACATTGATTTTAAAAGGCATGGGGACTGTCACACCTTACCCCTCCGTAAGGCATAACATGCTCTCGTAGTATACCTAATGAATTACCATATTTTGCCTACCGGTAACCCATTAAATATACTACAAGAGATTTCAAAACAATTTCCGATCATTTTTATAATGGTGGAATGTTGAATATTTATTAAAAAGCATTTATTTGAAAATTTGGTCATGGAGCAAATCCTCGATTAAAATCTGGTGTTGCAAATTTTTTTTTCAAAATTTCGGCAGAGTGCCGACTGTATTTTAAGGAAACAGTTCTTCAAAACCTGAAAGAAAAACACTTTCAATATGTTTTCTCAACCACAACTCCAATAAACTCAATTTCATCTCCCAATTCAATACAAGCAACTTAATTCAATTTTCAAGTCAAACTCATCATAAAGGAAATAATTCATTAAGGTAATAAAATTAATATTACAAAACTATACTGGTAAATAAAATCTCAAATTAATATTACAATAATTTTCATTTTAATTAAATACCCAAAATAATATTATAAAAGTTCTTGTGTAACTGCTTAAATAAATTACATACATATAATTACATGTATACATCAAAATCTAACATACAAGGGTATACCTATGATATACCCGGAGCTAATCCCAATGAGACTTCAAGGAATCTTACTAAGCTGCTCTATAGCCTTTCACCTGCGACAGCATACAAAGCTATCGCTGAGTGGTGAATTCAATGGTGCACAACTATAATTTAAAACATAATGCACCATACATTGACAAAATTATATCAAATAATTTAGAAATCTTGAAATTCATCAAAATTTCAAAAATCAAAATATTCATTGTCAATAATATAAATCATTTGTTTAAACGACCTTGATCAATAAGTTCAATTTATCAAATCATAACTGAACCTTTAAAGTAATTCCAGTAATTTATGGAAATAGATATTAATTTCAATCAAATTAAGTATGCTCAAATCTCATTTAAAATCACAATTCCTTACTGTTCAAAAACTATTCTTTATCTCACTAACTATGCAAGACTAATCCATAAGGGCCATCTTCAAAGCGATTCTAACTCCCTATGGTCGGGGAGGTCAAATTGGGATTCTAACTTCCTATGGTCGGGGAGGTCGAACCATCATGCACATTACACACCACAATAATACAACTTCCGAAAAGGCCAATGAAAAACTTAGATCTAACCTCTAATAAGATGAGAATCTAAGCATGTGCACGTACCATGGTAATCAAAACAAAGCTAACTCTATTGTCTCCTCAATAAAAGAAAGAGATGGGTAATAACCTAGTCAAGCATCTATAGTGAGATATAAAACAATATCATGAATCTCTTTGTCCTTTTTGTGAGCATATATCACAACACAATTCAATTCAATGTCAATTCCAATATCGAATAATTTTTATGCTCATCACAATTCAAAACATATTTTATCACAATTTTTCCAAAACTAATTTATTCAATCTGCAACAATGCTCAATAATTGTTGAAATACCATTTCACAAAGCTAAATTCATGCATACTATAACAATTTCAATAATCATTGAAATAAATCCAATACTTGATAAACATAATACATAAGGAACATAACATCATTTAATCATATGAAATATTTACAACAAAATCAATTAAAAACTAATTGTGCACAAACCTCTTTGTCGACTACTTTACTCTAATTTTCGATTTTTCCTCAAAGATCCCTTTCCAGTCTCTTTTTCAACTGAAACATACAATTTACAGTATTTCAGTACAATATCTCATAATTACTCCATTAATTTATTTCATGCCTACTTAATTGTAGCCTTAAATTTGCTTAAAATTGTATCCTTTGAATTTTGCGTTTTGGGTCACTATTTACTGCATTATTCAAGTCAAAATGTTGACTTTTTCCTACTAAATAGGTTTATTAATTCTAATTGCACTCATATATCACATTTTGGGTGTCAATTTTGTTGGCATTGATTGCCAATTCAATTTCTAGTTTCCCTAGGTGCAAATTCAAAACTTCAGTTTTGGTTCACTGTCTTCTACTTTTCCATTGGTCTGGTTACTGTAGAAATTGAGCTAAGTTTCCTTCATCAAAGTTGTTCCTTATTGTCTTAGTTTTAATCCCCTTTTTGAATCACTCCATTTGGAGTTTTGTAACCCAAGATATGGCCATTTTCCTAAGGCTGGCCGGATTTGTTTTAACTCAGAATTCTTGGCACTTTCTTGTTTCTGGCAGTTTTGGTGTGCTGAAGGCAGCTCACTTTTTGGATGGGTTATGATCAGAATTTCGGTTTGTATTCTTCATAAAAGTTGTAATGATATGTCTCAGTTTTCCATCGGTATAAAATTCAAATCATTTGGACCTTTCTACACCAAGTTATGGCCAAATGAATAAACACTATTCATTTGGTCAGTCTAGTATAGTGGTAGTGCACATTACCCGGATTTGACCTAATTGTTCACTTTCTTAATGTCATTTTCTGGGCATGGTTTCTGCATAAAAATTGTGGCATTATGTGTCTACTTGCATAACCAATTAGTTTCACAACAATTAGGATGAAAAAATTACAGTTTTGGTCCCTGAAAGGGACCTAGGTCAGGCTGTCCAAAAGTGACCCCTCACCAATCCGAATTGCATTTCAATTCTTACCATTCAAACACATCCTAATTGGTCCCAATTGACCATTTTGAGTCTCATTTAGGTCAAAGTACATCAATTTACCAAATTCTCAAATTTTCCCCCCAAAACCCTAAGGGTCAACAACCCTAATTATGCCATTGTCATAGTTCATGGAATCAAAGTGTATAAACCTCATTTACATACTCAATCAAGCTTAAGAACACTTTTAATTCCAACAAATTCCATCAAACCCTAAGTATACTCAAGGTGACCGAAATTTATGGATTTCATATATGCATGAATTTTTTAATTTATCATATAAATTCCTACTCATTCAACTTCATCTCCATGCATAATACTCAATTTAAAAGAGAAAATAGACTTACCTAATTTTGTGAATTTCCACTTCTCCAATTCTTCAAATTTCCTTTTTTTTTTTCACTTCAATCTTCAAATCAAAGCTCAAGGGTAATTTTTTCTTAAGGGAGTTGTGAAATTAATGGGGATTTTTAGGGTTGTGAAAGCTTGGGTGAGCTTTCATGGAAGAGGAAAAAGAAAATAATGAGAGAGATGGGAGAGAGAGGGGCTCATGGCAATGAGGGAGAAGAAACTAAAAAAATTTTTGTCTTTTTTTCTTTATTTATTTGACTTTTTATTTGTGTGATTATCCCCCAAAATTAATTAATTTTAATTAAAGTTTAATTATGCTATGCATGATGTCACTTGTATGATGTCATTAATCTCTTATTTTATTTTGTTTTCTTTTCCTTTCCTATTCCCCACTTCTTCAATTTAATTATATATTTCAAAATTTTCATTTCTCAGATTTTATAGGACAGTTAGGTCATGAGTCACCTCTAAAGGTGAATTGACCAATTTGTCCCTCGTCGGTCTGATCCGGTTTACCAATAATTTAGTATTTCTTCTAGAACCCTTATCTAATTATTTGATCTATTTATCAACTCTTTTTTATGATTTTCTCTTTTCCACTAGCTTTCGCAATTTTTCCTAGGACTGCAGTGTCATAATGCCCCGTACGAAATTAGGGTTATAACTGATCTCGCAGTCACTTCCCGGTGCGGTCACCCATCGCTGTGACCCTCAGCTCATTTAACTTTTTATGTTCTATTTTTCTGATATTTATTTAACCTTCGGGTAATCACTATTAATTTTTGTTCAGGGCTTTTCTAGTTGACTTAAATATGATTCTAATCCTCTTAATTGTCCGAACCGACACCGGTCACCGGAATAGTGATTTGCACAGGACTATACATGGAGGGGTGTTACAATTCTCTCCCCCCCCCCCCCCTTAAAAGAAATTTCATCCTCTAAAGTTGTGCATTGTCAATCCTTAAACATCCGTATGTGTTGTTTTCTCATGTCTCTCTCACATTTCTATATTGCTTCATAGTTTGAATAATGATCCATAATACTTTACCCAATGGTAATCATTTATTTCTTACTGGTTTCGTCTTATGTATTAACATCCTTATCCCACAATTTTAAGCTCCATAGTTGGGCTCTTAACACTGTCATAAGTTAATTTACTTCGAAGCTTGCGCTTCTATATGTTTATGCTATAATAAATATTTTTCCTAATGTCATTCCTTTACCATCCTCATCCTTACTTTTCTATTTACTTCTTTTTCCATTCCACAAATTAACTTTGATTATTTTATCCCTTAGTCTTATTTTCTTCCTTGACTCGACTGTCGAGTCAAAATTTAGTACCTCTTAACATCCTTAATAAATTCACTATACTTCGATATTACTCTGTTTTGGTCCTCTGACCATTCTAGTCAGCACTCTCTCACTGATATTCATAACGTTTATTTATTACATTTGCACCAACTATTCAAATTTTTACTTCCACATCTTTTTTTTTTACTATACCAAAATCTCTTGTCGTATAGAAATTCCTGACGTATCGTAGTTCAGGTTAGATGACTCTAGCTATCTTATAACTATAACCTTTCGATCTTCTAACTTTATAGTTTTAAATCCCTAAGTAGGATTTTCAAACTCATTTCCAAAAATAAAATTTTGTACTGGCATAATTATACCAAAACAGATGCCGTTTGCAACTATTCTTATTATGGTGTACTATCGAGTAGTACGTAGCTCTACACAATAATCTCAAGTTAGTACTGTAATCTGCTACTTACAGTACAAACATTAAAAACATTGCATAGTTACTACGATACATTCCAATAGATCAAACTTTCCTACATTTTATTCTTTTCGAATTCACTAATATCCAAAACTTATTCTGATTACCATATCCATTGACAATTACTAACAGTAACATCTTTGCCCTCGTCTAGAGCAATTCTATTACTGTAACTTACTTTTAGGTCCTCTTGCTTTACATTAAATAGGCTAACTAATTAGCTTTATAAATTTTTGTGTGCTAGCAAATACTTTTTGCTGACAAACTCTTTCAAAACTAATTTCAATTACACTTATTATCGTAATCCTTATCTTAAAGGACTAATCACTGATGCGTCAAAATTTATTCCCACATAAAGGAATAGCAACAAAACATATAATTCTAACACTAACATATAAATAAGTAGTGCTGGGATCAAATAATAACTAATTGTTTCCTCTAAAAATTAAAAACTTACCAGCAGCTACATCCAAAGTTTCTGTTCTTTCTCCTTAGCGCATAGTGGATGCTCTGACTGGTGCGCTACTATATTCGAGTTGATTCACTGTGTTATAGTTTTGAGAAGTACCAACTCTATTTCTATCTCAGCCCTAACCAACTGTCTGTGAACTTTGGAGAGTAGGTCGATGTGCTCTAGTACAATCTTTCGCAAAATGTCCAAGCTTTCCACAATTGCAGCAGGCTCCAATGGCTTTATGACAAATACCCCCATGTAGTTTGCCACAAGAGTTGTAAATGCGAGGAGGATATGAACTTTTAGTTGTTTGATGACTGGACCTTGGTGGCTTCTGTTTTGATGATCCGCCTCTGTCATATCCCTGAGCTCAGGGTTCTTCAAATTCTTTTCTCTTCCCCAAATTACTACTTGAACTCTGACCCATAGGTTTCTCACTCTTCTCTATTTCATGTTGCCCTTGTGGGGGTTAGGTCTATACTTGGGCTTGAGCTGATAGACTGTCAGCTATTTGTTGAAAGAAAGTGGCCAATTGCTAGGACATTTGTGCAGTAATTTGTACCAGTGGAACTGGTACAATCGGGCCTTAAACACTCTAAAAAGCTGAGGCTTCCCCTTGTGCCTCAACTGTAACTGGTTGTTCTACTGTTTTATCTCCCTCTTCCTTTTCTATTTACAAAATCTACTTTTCTCGGGACAGCCTACACAAGGAGATTTCTCTCCATTAGTTCATATTTATGATGTAAATGTACTATATGTATCAAACATTTGAGCATTTGTATTTACCGATAAAATATTTCAAATTCACAGTTCAAAATTTACTTTAAAACCATTGCTCTGATACCACTAAACATGTCATACCTTACCCCTCCGTAAGGCATAACATGCTCCCGTAGTACACCTAATGAATTATCATACTTCGCCAATCGGTAACCCATTAAATATACTACAAGGGATTTTAAAATAATTTTCGATCTTTTTTATAGTAGTGGAATGTTGAATATTTATTAAAAAGCCTTTATTTGAAATTTTGGTCATGGATCAAATCCTCGATTAAAATTTGGTGTTACGAATTTTTTTTTTCAAAATTTTGGCAGAGTGCCGGCTGTATTTTGAGGAAACAGTTCTTTAAAACCTAAAAGAAAAACACTTCCAATATGTTTCTCAACCACAACTCCAATAAACTCAATTTCATCTCCCAATTCAATACAAGCAACTCAATTCAATTTTCAAGTCAAACTCATCATAAAGGAAACAATTCATTAAGGTAATAAAATTAATATTACAAAACTATACAGGTAAATAAAATCTCAAATTAATATTACAATAATTTGCATTTTAATTACATACCCAAAATAATATTATAAAAGTTCTTATGCAACTGCTCAAATAAATTACATACATATAATTACATGTATACATCAAAATCTAACGTACGAGGGTATTCCTATGATATACCCGGAGCTAATCCTAATGAGTCTTCAAGGAATCTTGCTTAGCTGCTCTATAGCCCTTTCACCTGTGACAGCATACAAAACTATCGCTGAGTGGTGAACTCAGTGGTGCATAACTTAAAACATAATACACCATACAGTGACAAAATTATAGCAAATAATTTGGAAATCTTGAAATTCATGAAATTCCAAAAATCAAAAAATTCATTGCCAATAATATAAATCATTTGTTTAAAGGACCTTGATTAATAAATTCAATTTATCAAATAATAACTTAACCTTTAAAGTAATTCCAGTAATTTATGGAAATAGATATTAATTTCAATCAAATTAAGTATGCTCAAATCTCATTTAAAATCACAATTCCTTACTATTCAAAAACTATTCTTTATCTCACTAATTATGCAAGGCTAATCCATAAGGGCCATCTGCAGAGCAATTCTAACTCTCTATGGTCGGAGAGGCCGAATCTGGATTCTAACTCCCTATGGTCAGGGAGGTCGAATCATCGTGCACATTACACACCACAATAATATAACTTCTGAAATGGCCAATGAAAAACTTAGATCTAACCTCTAATAAGATGAGAATCTAAGCATGTGCACGTACCATGGTAATCAAAACAAAGCTAACTCCATTGTCTCCTCAACAAATGAGGGAGATGGGTAATAACCTAGTCAAACATCTATAGTGAGATATAAAACAATATCATGAATCTCTTTGTCCTTTTTGTGAGCATAAATCACAACACAATTCAATTCAATGTTAATTCCAATATCCAATAATTTTTATTCTCATCACAATTCAAAACATATTTCATCATAATTTTTTCAAAACTAATTTATTTAATCCACAACAATGCTCAATAATTGTTGAAATACTATTTCATAAAGCTAAATTCATGCATACTATAATAATTTTAATATCATTGAAATAAATCCAATACTTGATAAACATAATACATAAGGAAAATAACGTCATTTAATCATATGAAATATTTAGAATAAAATCAATTAAAAACTAGTTATGCACAAACCTCTTTGTCGACTAGTTTACTTGAATTTTCGATTTTTCCTCGAAGATCCCTTTCCAGTCTTTTTTTCAACTGAAGCACACAATTTACAGTATTTCAATACCATATCTCATAATTACTCTATTAATTTATTTCATGCCTACTTAATTGTGACCTTAAATTTGCTTAAAATGGTATCCTTTGAATTTTGCATTTTGGGTCACTATTCATTGTACTATTTAAGTCAAAATATTGACTTTTTCCTACTAAATAGGTTTATTAATTCTAATTGCACTCATATACCACATTTTGGGTGTCAATTTTGTTGGCATTGATTGCCAATTCAATTTCTAGTTTCCCTAGGTGCAAATCCAAAATTTCAATTTTGGTTCATTGTATTCTACTATTCAATTGGTCTAGTTACTATGGAAATTGGGCTAAGTGTCCTTCATCAAAGTTGTTCCTTATTGTCTTAGTTTTAATCTCGTTTTTGAATCACTCCATTTAGAGTTTTGTAGCCCAAGATATGGCCATTTTCCTAAGGCTGGCCGGATTTGTTTTAACCCAGAATTCTAGGCACTTTTGGTTCTGGCAGTTTTGGTATGCTAATTGCAGCTCACTTTTTGAATGGGCTTTAGTCCAAAGTTGGTTTTGTGTTCTTCATAAAAATTATAGTGCTATGTCTCAGCTTTCCATTGGTATAAAATTTAGGTCATTTGGACCTTTCTGCACCAAGTTATAGCCTTGGTGAGTCTGGTACAGTGGCAGTGCACATTACCCCGATTTGACCTAATTGTTCACTATCTTAATGTCATTTTCTGGGCATGGTTTCTATACAAAAATTGTGGCATTATGTGTCTACTTTCATATACAATTGGCCTCACACCAATTGGGGTCTTAGAATTATAGTTTTGGTCCCTAAAAGGGACCTAGGTCAAGCTGTCCAAAAGTGACCCCTCACCAATCCGAATTGCATTTCAATGCTTACCATTCAAACACATCCTAATTGGTCCCAATTGACCATTTTTAGTCTCACTTAGGTCAAATTACATCAATTTACCAAATTCTCAAATTTTCCCCCTAAAACTCTAAGGGTCAAGAACCCTAATTACGCCATTGTCATAGTTCGTGGAATCAAAGTGTACAAACCTCATTTACATACTTAATCAAGCTTAAGAACACTTTTAATTCTAACAAATTCCATCAAACCCTAAGTAAGCTCAAGGTGACCGAAATTTATGGATTTCATATATGCATGAATTTTTCAATTTCTCATATAAGTTCCTACTCATTCAACTTCATCTCCATGCATAATACTCAATTTAAAAGAGAAAATAGACTTATCTAATTTTGTGAATTTTCACTTCTCCAATTCTTCAAATTTCCTTTTCTTTTTTCACTTCAATCTTCAATTCAAAGCTCAAGGGTAATTTTTTCTTAAGAGAGTTGTGAAATTAATGGGGATTTTTAGGGTTGTGAAAGCTTGGGTGAGCTTTCATGGAGGAGCAAGAAGGAAAGAATGAGAGAGATGGGAGAGAGAGGGGCTCACGGCAATGAGGAAGAAGAAACTAAAAAAAAAAATTGTATTTTTTTCTTTATTTATTTGACTTTTTATTTGTGTGATTATCCCCCAAAATTAATTAATTTTAATTAAAGTTTAATTATGTCATGCATGATGTCACTTGTATGATGTCATTAATCTCTTATTTTATTTTCTTTTCTTTTCCTTTCTTATTCCCCACTTCTTCAATTTAATTATATATTTCAAAATTTTCATTTCTCAGATTTTATAGGATAGTTAGGTCATGAGTCACCTCTAGGGATGAATTGACCAATTTGCCTACCGTCAGTCTGATCCAGTTTACCAATAATTCAGTATTTCTTCCGGAACCCTAATCTAATTATTTGATCTACTTATCAACTCTTTTCTATGATTTTCTCTTTTCCACTAGCTTCATAATTTTTTCTAGGACTGCGGTGTCACAATGCCCCGTACGAAATTTGTAACACCCCTATGTTCGGTAGTGCGTTCTACTGTTCTGGTAACCAGTGTTGTCCGGACAGCTAGGATGCCTAGAACTACACTTCGATATGAGTGAGGAGACATAAAATAATGAAATACAAGACAAGAAAACACAAGAAAAATAAAGGAAAAATAATAGCAAAGAAATGTAACCAAGTTAAGCGAGCCGAGAACCCTAGCGATGGGTGACCGCACCGGGAAGTCACGGCGTAGACGGTTGACTAGACCTGGACCGCGGGGAACCCTAGAAAATATTTTTAGGACTCAAATAAATATTTATTGAAGTATAAATGCCATTAGAAATATCAAAGAAAAATTAATTAATTAGTACAAAGAAAAGTGGGAAATCGAAAAACGGACAAAACCTGATGTTATCGAAAAATCGGGAATGCAAGGGCAGAGAACACCAAGATCTAGTCGTCGAACAACCAGAAGTTCCTATTCTGCCCGTTTCTGCCATGTTTGTGGTAAGCTACATGGAGGTATTTGTCGAAGGGCCTCTGGAGCCTGCTACAATTGTGGAAAACTTGGACACTTTGCTAAAAATTGTACTAGAGCACCTCGACCGCTTTCAGAGTTCACGGACCGTCGATCAGTCGAGATAGAAATAGAGTTGGTACTCCTCACCACTATAACATAGTGAATCAACCCGAATATAGTAGCGCACCAATCAGAGCGTCTACTATGCGCCAAGGAGAAAGAGCAGAAACTTCAGATGTAGTACTGGTAAGTTCTTAATTTTTGAAAGAAACAATTAGTTATTATTTGATCCCAGCACTACTTAGTTGTGTGTTAGTGTCAGAACTAAATGTTTTGTTGCTATTCCTTTACAGGGGAATAAATTTTGATGCGTTAGTGACTAGTCTTTTAGGATCAAAACTACAATAACAAGTATGATTGACATTAATTTTGGAAGAATTGTTAGCTAAAAGTATTTTCGAACATACTATAAATTATAAAGCTAATTGGCAAGCCTACTTAATGTAAGGCAAGAGGACCTAAAAGTAAGTTACAGTAATAGAATTGCTCTAGATGAGGGCAAAGATGTTACTGTTAGTAATTATTAATGGATATTGGAATCAGAATCGGATTAGGATATTAGTGGATTCGAGAAAGATAAGATGTTAGAAAACCTAGTCCATGAGGTTATAACGTAGTGACTATATAATGTTCTCGATGTTTGTATTGTAAGCTGCAGATTATAGTACCGACACGAGATTATTGTGTAGAGCTACGTGCTTCCTTGTGGTATAATAAATTAAGAATATTTATAAGTAATCTATAAATTGATACAGTTGCACCCGAATAGAGTACTATTACTGGAAATAAATGTGAAAATTTTAGTCAGAAATTTAAAACTTCAGAACTAGCCTATCAAAAGACTACACTTGTAAGGTAGCTGGAGTCAGTGACTCAGTTACATTAATGTGAACTACCTGTACCATGGTAATTGCTATAAGCTTAGAGATATCAGTACGACTTATCATCCTCAGATGGATGGACAGTCGAAACAAGTGATTCAGGTAAATTTTGAAACTCATTGAGTTTCTATAAATAATGAAATGAAATGATAATAATAACCTGTAAAATGTAATAAACCCTCGAGAATATACTGAGAACTTCTGTCCTTGAATCCGAGGGGAGATGGGACAGATACATCCCACTAACAGAATTTGTATACATTAATAAGTGTCAAGCTAGCATACAAGTGGCACCCTATGAAACATTATAAGGGAACAGATAACTATGGATTTTGTGATGAGATTCCCGAGGACACAGAATAGTCATGATGCAGTATAGGTTATAGTTGATAGACTAACCAAGTCTGCTCACTTTTTGCCAGTTCGGATGGACTATAGCTTGGAAAGATTGGCCAGATTGTACATATATGAAATTGTAAAATTGCATGGAGTTCCAGTATCGATTGTATCTGACAGAAATCCTAGGTTCACTTCTAGATCCTGGGGTAGTCTTCAGAGAGCCCTAAGAACTAGATTGAACTTCAGCACAGCATTCCACCCACAGACAGATGGCCAACCTAAAAGGGTTATTCAGATATTGGAGGATATGCTACGGGCTTGTGTGATTGAGTTTGAAGGTAGTTGGGATACACACTTGCCTTTGATTGAGTTTGCTTATAACAACAGCTACCAATCAAGCATTGGGATGCCTCCATATGAAGCTTTGTATGGCAGAAAGTGCAAAACTCCCCTATGTTGGGATGAAGTTGGTGAAAGAAAGATGATTGGGCTAGAAATTATTCAGCAAACATAGGAAAAGATCAAATTGATCAGAGATAGACTCAAGGCTGCGTCAGACCGTCAGAGGTTTTATGTTGATCTGAAGAGAAGAGATATTAAATATGCAGTGGGTGATAAAGTATTCCTCAAAGTTTCTCCTTGGAAGAGGATTATGAGATTTGGCAAAAAGGGGAAACTGAGTCCTCGTTTCATCGGACCATATGAGGTTCTGGAAAGAGTGGGTCCTTTGGCATATCGGTTGGCATTACCTCCGGAGTTAGCAAGGATACACAGTGTCTTCCATATGTCCATGTTAAGGAGGTACAAATCAGACCCATCTCATGTACTATCAGTTGAATAGATTGAGGTAAAATCTAGACCTCTCATATGAGGAAGAACCCATAGAAATTCTGGCTTATGAGGTGAAGCAGTTGAGGAATAAACAGATACACCTGGTTAAAGTGCTGTGGAACCATCGTTCAGGCCAGGAAGCTACTTGGGAACGTGAAGAGGATATGAGGAGACAACACTCACAGCTGTTCAGAGACTAATGTCAGGAAAAATTTCGAGACGAAATTTATTTTAAGGGGGGGAGAATTGTAACACCCCTATGTTCGGTAGTGCGTTCTACTGTTCCGGTAACCAGTGTTGTCCGGACAGCTAGGATGCCTAGAACTACACTTCGATATGAGTGAGGAGACATAAAATAATGAAATACAAGAGAAGAAAACACAAGAAAAATAGAGGAAAAATAATAGCAAAGAAATGTAACCAAGTTAAGCGAGCCGAGAACCCTAGCGATGGGTGACCGCACCGGGAAGTCACGGCGTAGACCGTTGACTAGACCTGGACCGCGGGAAACCCTGGAAAATATTTTTAGGACTCAAATAAATATTTATTGAAGTATAAATTCCATTAGAAATATCAAAGAAAAATTAATTAATTAGTACAAAGAAAAGTGGGAAATCGAAAAACGGACAAAACCCGGTGTTACCGAAAAATCGGGAATGCAACCTGAATAGGGGCATTGTAGTCATTTGACAACCCGAGTTGTCTTTTAACCTAAATGTCCATTAAAAATACATGATATTATATTTGTAAAATGTCATGAAAAATTAAATTAGTGGTACCTAATGTAAATAACAAAAATGAGAAGCTTAATGTGGGAAAATGAAAACTTGATTATTTAATTAATTAACTTATGGTGAGTGGAGCACTATGGGGTTAAATAAAGCATAAGTGGACAGATTTTATCCACTCCCATTTCCATTTCCTTCAAAACACACATCCATGGCCGAATTCCAATTTCTCCAAATTCCTCCATTGTCATCCATGCAAGAGCTCCATGCACCATTGATCAAGCCATGATTCCATGCAAGTATCTTCATTAAACTTGGTCTACACATCATGGGCAGCATGTAGGAAGCAAGAAAGAGAAGTTTTGGTGAGGTTTTAAAGAACTTCCAAAGTGGTAAGTTTGTGTTTTTTATTATTGTTTAATTAAAGTTTGTAAGGATGTTATGGGTGTTTGAATTATGGAGAAATTTTTGAGGTTTGATGTTGAATGGGAATGTGTACTTTTGGCAGCCATGGAAACACTTTGAAGATAGTTTACTCTTGCTTGTAAATGGTGGATTAGAAGGTTGATTAATTATTTATGTGTATGGGTAATCATTTGGGTGATGTATATTTAGAATATGTAAATGTGAAATGAAATTTAAAGCTTGGAAATTAATGGAATGTAAATGTATCATTGTGGCAGTTTGTTAGCTCTTGAGGAATGCTGGAATTCATGCTTGGTTTATGTAATAATGATGTTAAAATGTGTTGGTTGTTATGGCAGTTTGAGTGCATGAATGATGGTGTGAAGTTGGACATGTAAATGAGCATGAATTGGTGATTGAATTGTAGTAAATTGAGTTGGACAAATTCTGCACTTGTTGGTGCATATTGAATGTAATTGTAAGCTACCAAAATGACCTATAATATGTTGTAAATTATGTTTAGGTTGTGGTACAACCAGAATTGGTTTAAATGTTAAGTTTGGTGAGTGTTAAAAGTGATGCTTGATGTGTATGCAAGAATTTAAATAAGGCAGTTTGAGTTTTAGGCCTAGAACTTTAATTGTGTGGCTCCAATTGGTATGAGACCAATTGGAGGTGAAACTAGGCACAAAATGTGCCAACTTTCATGAAGGAAGCTTGCCAAAATTCTGCTTGCAAGGTAGCTTGAAAAATGACCAAATCCGGATTAAGTGCAAATGAGGCCTGAAAATTGACCATTTGGGCAGCAGTTAGTATTTAGGCCATAACTCACTCAAAACAGGTCCAATTGATCTGAAATTTTAACCATGAATAGTTAAGACCCATATCTACAAGTCTTATGAGACACCAAAGCCCAGAAATGACCATAAGCAAGTCAAAAAGCTTGCACAAGTTCGAGTCCAAAAACTGGCCGAACCTAAAATGACCTAAAATGACCAATTTTGGTGCAATTTGACCAGCAATAGTAAAATGACCATAACTTGGTCTACATAACTCAGAATGACCTGAAATTTTGCCCCGCGTTCCATAAGACATAGATCTACAAGTTTTTAGTTTTGACCGAAACCCAAAAACCGAGGGAACTAGGTCGTCCAGCTAGGTCAAACTAGTATCCCGGAATCCAGCAAATTGCAAGAAAATGCAGTATACACGGAAATGAACTTGGTAAAATGTACCAACCCTAAAAGACTATCGAATGTGACATGTTAGTAACATTAAAACCTAATTTACCTAGAATGCATCGAGGGTCGACATATTAGGTTGATTAAGCAAATAATAGCATTCAGTGAATTATTTATAAAAAATTATCTTTAGAGACAGTTTAATTAAGTACTGAAACACTTCAAATTGTGTTTCTCAGTTAGCAAAGACTCAGGGAGAGGGAAGGAAACACTGAGTCAAGACCAAGAGACAGTTATCAGAGGTTTGTGCACAGCTAGTTTTTAACTGATTTTGTTTTGAATATTTCATATAATTAAATGACATATTTTCTTATGTATTATGTTTAACAAGCATTGGATTTAATTCAATGATTATTGAAATTGTTATAATATGTATGAATTTAGCTTTGTGAAATGGTATTTCCACAAGTATTAAGCATTGTTATGGATTGAATAAATTATGTTTTGGAAAATAGTGATAGAACATGTCTTGAATTGTGATGGTAATTTTCATGGAAAAATGCAAATTTATGATTTGAATTGTGATGAGCATAAAAATTATTGGATATTGGAATTGACTTTGAATTAAATTATATTGTGATTTATGCTCACTAAAAGGATTGTGATATTGTTTTATATCTCACTATAGATGCTTGACTAGGTTATTACCCGTCCCTCTCATTTGTTGAGAAGACAATGGAGTTAGTTGTGTTTTGATTACCATGGTACGTACACAGGCTTAGATTTTCCTCTGATTTGAGGTTAGATCTAAGTTTATTTTATTGTTATGGCCCTTGCGGAAGATTCATTATTGTGATGGTACTGTGCACGATGATTCGACCTCCCCGACTATAGGGAGTTAGAATCTGATTCGACCTCCCCGACCATAGGGAGTTAGAATCACATCGAATATGGCCCTTTCGGATTAGTCTTGCATAGTTAGTGAGATAAAGAATGATTTTTGAGATACAACATGGCTTTTGAGACACAGAATGTTTTTGAACAGTAAAGAATTGTGATTTCAGTTATGATTTATGTATAATTGATTTTGTTGGAACTACCTTAAATGGTTAGTCATGATTTGATAAATTGAATTTCGTGATCAAAGTCATTTTATACAAATGATTTACATTAATGGCAATGAATATTTTGAGTTTTGGAATTTGATGAGTATTCAGATTTTCAAATTATTTACTGTAAATTTTGTCAATGTATATTGTATTATGTTTTAAATTATAGTTGTGCACCACTGAGTTCACCACTCAGCGATAGCTTTGTATGCTGTCGCAGGTAAGAAGAGCATAGAGCAGTGTGTAAGTTTTTTTGAAGACACTTTCATATCAGCTCCAGGTATATCATAGGTATACCCATGTACATAGGTTTTGATGTATGCATGTAATAATATGTATGTAAATTATTTGAGCAGTTGTATAAAAACTCTTGTAAAACATTTTGGTATGTAATTAAATGTAAATTATCGTAAATATAAAGTTGAGATTTCATTTACTTGAATAGTTTTGTATTATAAATTTTGAGTCTTGTAATCAATGAAATATTTCTTTATGATGAAAGTAGTTTGAAAATGAATTGATTGTTTATTGAGAATTGAATTGTGAATTGAAATAAAGTTTATTGGAGTTGTATTTGAGAAAACATATTGAGAGCATTTTCTTTTGCAGGATTGAAGAACTGTTTTATCAAAATACAGCCTGCACTTTGCCGAAATTTTGAAAAAATTTTATAACACCAGATTTTAATCTATGACTTAAATTTCTCGAAAATTGTTTTAAAATCCCTTGTAGTATATTTAATGGATTATCGGTAGGAGAAGTACGGTAATTCATTAGGTATACTACGGGATCATGTTACATCTTATAGGGGAGTAGGGTGTGACAAAATTAGGGTTATAACTGATCTCGTAGTCACTTTCTGGTGCGGTCACCCATCGCTGTGGCCCCCGGTTCATTTAACTTTTTATGTTCTATTTTTTTGATCTGTATTTAACCTTCGGGTAATCACTATTAATTTTTGTTCAGAGCTTTTCTAGGTGACTTAAATATGATTCTAATCCTCTTAATTGTCCGGACCGACACCGATCACCGGAATAGTGATTTGCGCAAGACTATGCATGGAGGGGTGTTACAGGGACTACCATGCAAGGGATGCTACAAAATTTATTACAATTGAATATTCTCTTGCTATCATGACAATGGTTTCAAAATCTCAAAAGCATGCCATATGTAAAGTGCTCAAAACAGAATTGAGTGTGCGAAAAGTCAACCCGATGCTTGTAAAAGGCATCTTGTGTGATAGAATTCCAAGTCCAATTGGAATTAAAATTTATAATTAAATAGGAAGTTTAGAATTATAATCTATTTAAGAAGAAAAAAAAAGATTTAATTGTTGGAAATTTGGTAAAAACAAATTCATTTGGGATTAGGAAATTTATGGCCAACTTAGACATGGTTTTAGTGGCCTATTAGGCCATAATTTGAGACGTTGAAAAGGTATGTGGCTTTTAAAGTTAAGAGCAAGAGAGGTTTAACAAAGTTGAGTTGCAAGGCCATCGAATAGTGAGAGTTGAGGTATGTGCAATGAAACACATTAGTATGCCGTGAATATTTTGTTTTTGAGAGATTTATGAGTGCTTGAGGGTTAGAAAAGTAAATATTATTTGTAATTATTTTTTCCTTGATAATAGAATTGTTGTGAAGTAGGTTTATGTCGAACCTCCTTAAATTTTAATGTTCTTTATTTGTAGGTAAATTTTCACAATAATTGGTATTAGAGCTATGATTTGAGATGTCAAAGATGATGAGTACAAAATTTGAGGTGGAGCCATTTGATGGAAAAAATCATTTCAGTCTATGGCCAGCCATTATGAAGGATGTTCTTGTGCAACAAGGATTAACCAAAGCTTTGAACAAGAATCGACTAGCGACCATCAAGGATGATGAACGGGTAGAGCTTTAACAAAGGGCAATGAGTATGATTCAGTTGATGTTAATACCTTATGTGAACTATAATATTTTAGAGGAGACTTCAATAATTGCTTTACGGAAGAATTTGGAGGCTTGCACATGTCAATGTCACTCACAAACTGATTGTATTTGAAAAAAGAGCTATTCACTCACAATGGAGGAAGGTAATGATATGAAAGATCACCTTAATGCCTTTAATAAATTAATTGCCCAATTAACTTGTCACACCCTACCCCTTAGTAAGATGTAACATGATCCCGTAGTACATCTAATGATTTACCGTACTTCACCTACCGGTAACCCATTAAATATACTACAAGGGATTTTAAAACCATTTTCTTATATTTTGAAAGTGGTGAGCATTTTGGTAGGAAATAAAAACATTTAATTGAAGTTTGAAAACTAGTTAAGATTTTTGTCCCATTTTATTTTTTCGCAAATTTTATAAAAATTTTAGCAGAGTGCCGTCTATATTTGAGAAAAACAGTTCTTCAAAGCCTGTGAAAAACACTTCCAAATAATTAATTTCAACCCCATTTGCAACCACCAAACTTCAACTCAACAGCAACAACAACACTTCAATTCAAAATCCAAATTTCAAATCAACAATTTATCTCAAAACATTTCATAAACTCATGCACATTATATTTTAAATATTTAATTTACATTCATAAGTTAATTTACAGACGCAAAATCTCAAAAATAATATTATTATACATTGACTGTACAACTGCTCAATCTACCTTAATACATATGACACTAAACCATTTACATCAAAATAATTATAAAGATATTAACAAATACCTGTACAAAAATTTTTCAACTGTGCTCCTCTCTGACTGTAGCAGCTTACTCTGCTGCTATATCCTTTTCTCTATCTGTGACAGCAAAGAAAGCTATCGCTGAGTATAAAAATACTCAGTGGTGCACAATAAAGTATAAAATGCATAACATAAAACATTTATGAACAAATTATAATTCAAAAATCTCATAATCGCATTTTACAATTTTTCAAATCACATTTATAACAAATCATAATTTTCAAAGCTTAATATAACACAAATTTAATCAAACAATTTAATAAACATAGTGTTGCCAATAAATAACACAACTTAGGCCATGACACAAAATTTCCAAATATGCCGTGTTGTACACCACGACAAGGCAAACTCACCCCACTAATCAAAATCAATTAGGGAGGTGGCTAGCTAGCTAATGAGTACTCATCCAAACTCACCTCCTGACTAGGAAGCCAAAGAGGGAGGAATATAGTCAAACTCACCCCATAAATAAAGGAGGAACATAGTGATATTGCCATGCCAAGTGTGAATCAAAAATAATTTAAATCAAGTTATTCAAACATTTCATACAATTCACAAATCATATTTCATTCCAAACTTTTCATTTACAAAGTAGGCAACACACTATTTTTCAAATAAGATTTTCAAAGCCATAACAATCAAAATTATTCACAACATTTATTTCAAGAATTGTCAAGTAGAAACAAAGAATTTTAAGTTTGTTGTGCATAAACCTGATGTGAGTCGCCTCAAGGCCTTGACTCAGTCCATCAGACCTTTCGAATCTTTTTCAGCTGAAACACGAAATTTATAGTATTTTAGTATCTTATCTCACAATAATTCCAATAATTAATTTATATATGTTCAATTCTGGCTCCAATATGCTTAAACTTACATTCTTAAAAATTTTCATGTTGAGGTTACTATTTATAATACTATTCAAGTCAAAATATTGACTTTCTTATGCTTAAAAGGTATGGGAACTCCAACTATACTCACATACCACATTTTGGTTACCAAACTTGTTGGTTTTGGTCATTTTCGCAAAACTTAAGTCTTTTAGGCAAACTTTCAAATTTTTAGTTTTGGTGACCTATTTTGCACTGTTCCATTGGTTATGTTATTGTTAGAATTTGGCTAAGTTTTCTTCATAGAAATTGTTCTTTATTGTCTTAACTTTATTTCCCTTTTTGAATCACTCCATTTGGAGTTTTGTAGCTCAAGTTATAGCCATTTGAATCATGGCTGCCGGATTAGTCTAACCCAGATTTCTGGGCAAATTTCTGGGTTCTGGCAGTTTTAGGTCACTAATTTTGGGTGGCCAAATGACTTAGTTAAGGGCATAATTTAGGTTTGTGTTCTTCATGAAAGTTATAGGTCTATATCTCAGCTTTCTACGGGTAACATTTCAGGTCATTTAGACCTGCCTAACCCAAGTTATGACCAAATGAAGTCATTTTGTACAGGGGAGAACACCCAATTCCGGATTTGGTCAATTTGTTCACTAAGTTATGGTCACTTTTTGGGCATGATTCCTAAATGAAAAATGTGTCATTTTGTGTCTAGTTTCATTTTCAATTGGCCTCACACCAATTGGGTTGGTAAATTTTCAGTTTTGGTCCCTGAAAGGGGCCTTGGTCCTGCTGCATACATAATGGCCCTAAGCAATCCGAATTTAAACCTAATTCTAACACTTCCAACAAACCACAATTGGTCACATATGACCATTTTTCAGCTCAAACAAGGTCAAACACACCATTTGACCAATTCTCCAATTTTTGCCTTTCAAAACCCTAGGTTCAAACCCTAATTCACTTGATTTGTTACATTTAATTGATTCCAAGCATACCAACACCATTTCTCAACTCATTCAAGCTTACATACACTTTTAATTCATTCAAAACACATCATATTCTCATACAACTATGGATGGAAAAAATTCACATATAGTCCTCCCAAGTTTTTTTCATTTCATTTTAAGTTAATTTCTAGGTTATTCATACCACAAACACAACTAATAAACTAAAATTTCAATTAAAAGAACTAACCTCACTTTGATGTTCAATCTTCAATTTTCTTCTTCTTTTCTTCCTTTTTTTTTTTTGGATCAATATTCTTCTCAAGTGAGGTTAACAAGGTTTTATGAGGTAATTGTGGGGGGCTTAGGGTTTAGTGGGGTAAAATCAAGCTTTACCCAAGCTTTAATGGAGGTTTTAAAAATGGAGAGGGAGAGAGAAGGGTGAAGGTTCACGGCAAAGAAGAAGAGTGTGGTTTATTTTTTTTTCTTTTCTTTTATGTGTCTAATTATCTTAAATTTTGACTTAATCAACTTTAATTAAAGAAATTGCATTTTTGACATCATGTATGATGTCATTTGGATGATGTCATAATTCACATTTCATTTTCTTTTCTTTTTCCTTTATTTTTCCATTAGTTCTTTAATTTAATTCTTGATCCCAAAATTTTCTTTTCTCCGATTTTATTTGACAGTCAGGTCAGGAGTAAGCTCTAGGGGTTAATTGACTAAATTGCCCCTCGCCAATTCGACCCGGTTTGTAAATAATTTAATATTTCTTTCGGATCCCTAACCTAATTATTTGACCGGCTTAACAATTCTTTTTCGTGATTTTCTCTTTTCCACTATGTTCGCAATAGTCCTAAGGACCGCGGCGTCACATTTTACGGTTCGAAATTTGAGTTTAAATTGACCTCGCAGTCGTTCCCGAGAAGGTCACCCATCGCTGTGACTCTCGTCTCATTTAACCTCTTATGTTCTATTTTTCTTATTTATACTTAACTAATTGACAATTGCTAATTATTTGTGCTTAGGGCTTATCTAGTTGTCTTAAACATAGTTCTAATCCCCTTAATTTTTTAGATCGATACCGGTCACCGGAATAGTAACATACACCAGGCTATGCAAATGGGGGTGTTACATCAAGCAAAGCACAGAGTTGGTCTTGGGATCAAAAAGTAATGATATATAAAATAGGAAAACTAATCACTAGAGGCACCTTTCGGTGGAATGGCCTAAAGAGTTGGAAGAACTCCAGGGTTAAGCGTACTCACTTGAGAGAAATCCTAGGATGAGTGACCTCCTGGGAAGTTCTCCATTCCACCTATGGGACAAAACCGTGAGGCTTATGGCCAAAGCGGACAATTCTTTTAGTGGTTGGAGCCCGATCGTTACAATTGGTATCAGAGCCGCTTGCGTGTCCTCTTAGGCGATGGTGGGGCAAACCTCAGCGAGGACGCTGAGTCCTGAAAGGGGGGGAGAAAGGTCCCTTAGGCAAATCCCACATTGGCAAAGCACGGAGTTGGTCTTGGGTTCAAAAAGTAATGATATATAAAATGGGAAAACTAATCACTAGAGGCGCCTTTCGGTGGAATGGCCTGGAGAGTTGGAAGAACTTCAGGGTTAAGCATGCTCGCTTGAGAGAAATCCTAGGATGGGTGACCTCCTGGGAAGTTCTCCATTCCACCTATGGGACAAAACCGTGAGGCTTATGGCCAAAGCGGACAATTCTTCTAGTGGTTGGAGTTCGATCGTTACATAGCTAGCATTGGTGTAAAAGTAGATGATGAAGACTAGCCTTCTTACTTTTAATCTGCCTTCTACAATCATATAAAAGTTTAATGATGGTCTTAATAATTTGGAATGAGACTATTCGGAGAAGGTTACTGCAATGATTTTGGACAATGAGATATTCAAGAAAATAGTAGTAGCAATCATGATGGAGCTTTTATTGCTAGTTCTAGTAATGCTAAAAGCAATCCACATGTAACTAATTCAAGAAGAAATAGTAGATCAACCTTGAGATTACAAGTAAACCTTGTAGATAAGGAATGTTAATATTATCATGAGAAGGACCACATTCAATACACTTATAAAAAGATGAAGGAAGATCTTACGAAGTTTAAATATTTCAAGAAGAGTGGTAGGAAAGAAAGGACTACTACAATTGCATGTGATGAAAATAATGACAGTGATGTTTTGAATGTGGATGATAAGGAAAAAGTAAAAAATCTATTATAAGGTGAGTGGTAAATGGATTCTACTTGCCTATTCCATATTTGCTCAAAGAAAGAGCGGTTTGATGCAATCAAAGAGAAGAACGGGGAGAAAGTGAAGCTAGCCAATGACAAGAAGGTGGAAGTCGAAGGTGTTAATAAAGTAAAGATCAAGTAGTATGTTGATCTCATTAAATTGTTTGATAAAGTAAGGTCTGTTTCTAAATTCAAAAGGAACATAATTTCATTAAATAAGCTAGATTTTTTGGGTTATGGGTATTCCTTTCATAATAGAGTCATGAGAGTTAGCAGAGGTACTCTTACAATCATAAAAAGTGAAAAGTTTAGCGCAAATAATCTCTACAAGTTAGAAAGAAACACACTGATTAGAAGAATACAAGTTAACACAAGGGGCATAGTCAATAGTCAAAAGTGCAAGGAAGTACCAAAAAAGAAAATTAACATTTACTAAAATTGTGAAAATTAATTTTATTTGACTTGAAAATGGAGGTTGTTAGGATGCTAAGTTCAATTGGAATAAGATTTACAAATAAATAAGAAGCTTAGAGTTATAATATGTTTAGAAAGAAATTTAAAAATAAAGGGTTTAATTGTTGGAAATTGGGTAAAATTGAATTCATTTAGCATTGAAAATTTTATGCCCAACTTGGACTTGGTTTAATCTATTTGAGATGTTGAAGAGATATGTAGCCTTTAAAGTTGAGAGCAAGAGAGGTGCACTGAAGTTAAGTTTTAAGGCCATCAAATCAAGGAGTTGAGGTATGTGCAAAGTTTTAAGGCCATCAAATCAAGGAGTTGAGGTATGTGCAATGAAACACACGAGTAAACTGTGAGTAATTTTGTTTTTAAGAGATTTATAAGTATTTGAGGATTAAAAAAGTTAATTAGTTTTAGTAAATATTTTTTTCTTTAATATGGATTTGTCGTGGAGCAAGTTTATGCTGAAACTATTTTAAATTTTTTAATTCTTTATTTATGGGTAAATTTTCACAACATTGTGCTTTGTAAGGCATTTGAAAATCTCAAGAACAAAACCCTAACAATTTGTTTCCAGATTAGCTTCTTACCTCGTTACCCTTCTCATTTAGCTTCATCCAATTTTCATAAGCGTTTTAGTTGTACCCACTGCAATGGTCATTTTGAGGTTTTTATTTCTATCTCTCTCTCTCTCTCTCTCTCTCTCTCTCTCTCTCTCGAATATCATAATTTTCATTAGAAGGCCTTAAAGGCCGAACAGGTACACTCGAGAAAACATGGTCCATGGAAAAAAAATAAAAGGAATCTAAATATTACAAAGAATTTAAGCCCAACATAAAATAGGGGACTAAAGCCAATCTCTAAATGCACAGAAACATAAGGACTCAATCCCAACCTAAACCGTAGAACAACCAAACAACCGGGTAAGGAGCCCAATCCAGAACACCCAACATCATCTTCCACCAGTGCCGTAATACCCACATATGCACAGCCGAAAGATCTTCTAGATGGTGTTCATTCCACCAAACCCAAGGCCAAGAATAAGGGTAGAGAAAGCTGCTTTCCGGCAGAAGAAGAGAGCTGGACCCTAGAACTGGAAAAAAAAAAAAAAAGAGAAAACTCTCTTTAAAAGGTAGAGATAGGGCTTCCCGAGCTAGGCATTTTGTGGTAGTGTCTTCGTTTCCTCGCTTCTACTCCATGTGCCGAGTGCCCATTATCAATTGATTGTATGTTGATTTTAACACGATTTATATTCTTGACTCCTATTGGATGTCTCATATGTTAATAGTTCTGTTTTTAATTATTAATTTTAGCTAAATCAGCTGTGCAATTAAATGACAAGTCGTAAGTAAAGATTTACCTATGTCAGATTCATGTGCAAATTCCTGAAATATTAATTCAAACGTGCTTTGCTTATGCTTATTTTGCTGGGATTTGAACTAAGTTATGGCTCCAATGGATTTTCTTTCATATCAGATTCCAAGTTAAACAATTTGATTGGACAATGAATCAATATATATTTAATTCTTCAAAATTACAAAAAAGTGTAACTTTATGGAAAACAATCGTGGGCTCTAGTAGTAACTGAAAGAAAATGCTGAAGTGTTTTTACTTCCTCCATGGAAAAGTAGCTTGAAGTTGGCATTTAATGTTAGGCTATTTGTATGCATAAATAGAATTGAAAATGGCCTCAACTAAGTCCCATATCGCACAATGAATCACATGAACTGGCAATAACAAGAAGCAAAACCGGGAAAATTAACGAAGACCAGAATTTCAACGACCCCCACAAACCTTTGGTCAAGAACATATTGAACAGATAGTGCACAAAATGAACTTGCTTCAAGTTTGTGTACTCGGTGAAGTTGAGACCTGCAAAGTTCATAATCAATTAGGCTTCAGAAAAATTATTTCTTTATTTTGCTTTAATAATAATAATAATAATAATAATTAAAAAATAACAAGAAGAGAAGAAGAGAGAATCGTAAAGAATATTACCTCATCTCAAGATGTCAATGGCAGCTTACAATGATCCTGAACAAAAGAAATACGCCCAAAACCAAGAACTCCTGAGCAAAACTATCGACTGAAATTTAAAACCTGTTACTGCCAGTTTTTCATTGCCATTCGTGGTTCAATAAAACCAAGAACTCCTGAGCAAAACTATTGGCTGAAATTTAAAACTTGTTACTGCCAGTTTTTCATGGCAGTTCTGGATTCAATTGTAGTGATATTGATTAAAAGGATTTTTCAAAGTTTATTCAATGGCCTGATTACATGCCGTATATAAGGAATTGACTTGCTTCTCAATTAATAGGTTAAAGATCAAAATAATGCACCATAACCCTCATTAAATTATTGAGGTCAAAGCACATAAACCCCGCCAAGTAATCAAGAAGTTTCAACCTGGTAGGAAACATAATCATGCTCAAACTATGAATTAACACAAATGGTACAGCACAAAAAAAGAGGTAAACAAAACTACAGTGATATGTTTATCAGATGAATTCTAAGCTGTACAACAGAAAACTTTACGTCTTCAAGTAAAAACTCAATGACACAAAGTCATCACCTCTGAGTCATTCCTCTTTCTATAATCAAATAACCTCCAACTTTTGAGCATCATTTAGAAGACTTTTGAGAATGACATGCACATGTGCTGCCACGTGATTGAGGTATGCAAATCTTTCTGCACAATATGTACAACTCAGTCATCAAGCCTCCAGGACATGCATGCCACCTGAAAGCAGCCACTCCTTAAAAATTATTCAAAAAAAAAAAAATAAAAGAAAGGGGAGGGAAAAGTTAAGATTTTTTTTCCCTTTCTCTAAATATAAGCAAAGCTTGTACTTTCTAGCTAAAAGATATGCTTGGAAGCAACTTCCAGAGAAATTGATTTCTTATAGCCACTAGAATTTATTTCTTGGACTGGATTTTAAGAAAACAATTTAACTGTTACTTCTATGATATTGCAAAATCGCTCCTTATTTGAGTGTGATCCCCTAAAATAATACGAAGAAGGAGATTAGAAAAGATGCAGCCTATAGAAATAATCCAGAATGGACCACTAGTTTTACTAATCAATGCAGAATTAATCTAAGGTAAAAGTAAACACTCTATTTAAGGAAACAAAGTAGACATAATCCTACCAACTCGTATTCACAACAGATTAGAATTTCATGCTGAGAAGAAAATAGCAAAAGTTCAAAGCATGTCTTCTTCCAGAACCAAGCAATGTTTGAACATGAGTAAAATTGCCTTGCCACAGCCTTGATAGATGGTCTACTGAAACAAGTCGCTAGTGAAGGTTTGCTTTTTCGGTGTTTCTCATACAGGTAGAGTGCACACTGAAAAAGTGTAATCCTACTTTTAGGTAAGCTATAGGTTAAGAGCAGAAAGAAGCAGTAGAGGTGATGTCATTTTTCTTTGAAGTTAGACATCTGTGAAACTACTTTCACCTTAAAAGTCATTTTTCCGTGAAGATGCTTTTCATGCTCACATATATCAAAGGTAATTTGATTATGGATAACTTCTTCCTCATAAGTAGGCACAAATAAACAATAGGAACATGCTTCCAAATCAACATATTTTCATACCCTTCAGAATAAAAGCTAAGGAGATGGGCTCTCATCATCTGAACTGGAATAGTCAATCTGCCTTCCTGCAATGGCGGGAAATAATCTCTGGCGACTATTTTCAGATTGCTGACGGTTTTCAAGAGAAGCTGACGATGCTGGAGTCTCCTTTTTAGATGTCCTTCTTGGCATTGTTGCTCTGTCATCTTTGACATCTTTACATGCCTTATCTAACATTACCAAGAAATCACGCACAATTGTGAACAAATGCAAACCTTCATTCTTTCCTGCATTCCCATGAAAATAATCTGCTGTGCTTTGCACCAGAGCCATTATTCTCTTTTGCTCTTCCGATAGCCATGAGATTTCTGACTTTGCATGATCCACAAAAGTAGTCAATGTAACATAGAATTTACTGTCTTCTTCCAAAGTCTTCATCTCAGAATCTAGAAATGCTTTAGTTTTATTCAGTGATTGTGTAAGTTTGGACACTGTAGATGTCAGGGCATCAGCATCTACTGCTGCTGCCTTTTTTACATCTTCTAACTCGGTGCTTAAGCCTGAAACCACTTTAAGGCCCAGGTTACGATAGTGTTCTGATGACTGATTAGAATCCACATCCAAATCCTCTGACTTTACACTACAAACACTCTGGCTTGGCCTTGCTGTGCGGGCAGCACGTATGCCTTCAGAACGGATAATCTCCTGAACAACAAAGTGCAAGAGTGTAGTCTTGCCATCAGTTCCCTTGACATCAGAGAGTTTCAAGAGTGTGTCAAGCTTAAAGGCCAGTGCACCACCCCGATATGTACCATCATTCATGCGGTTACCAGTTTTCAGAACTGCTTCTAATAGTTTCAGAAATAGCCTGCTGTTTCTGAGCTTGTCACTAGCTACCTGTCATCCGAAATGGTTTATAATTATGTAGCCACAAATATTAAAGCAAACTTTAATATTGACATAGGATCTCAGACATGAAAACTATACTGAAGAATGTAACTTCCCTAGCATGAACAGTAGGACAAAATGCCAGGTCCTAACTCTTGACTTTGGGTTAAAAAAAAAAAAATTTAACAAACCAAGGATTAACATACTAGAGTTTATGAATTGGAAAGTTAACTGAAACTATCTCCATATACTTTGTCTCACCTCAAGAGCTGCAAAGGACTCCTTGAGGGTTGATACTTCTTCCTGAAGAGAACTCATGAACAACAATGACTCCATTCGTTTAAAAGCAAATGGGATTTCAACCAAGATTTTGAGGAAACGCTCAGCAGGGCCCAATTGAGAAAGATCACCCGTGAATAACCTAAGCTTCAATTCCTCTTCTGGTGTCAGTGTCATCTTCAACAAAGTTTGGAGGAGCTCTGCTGGAAGTTCAGTACCTAATTCAATAAGTAAAAACATAAGCCATTTATACCCTGAAGCTTCAAAACCAAGTGTAACTATCAACAAACTATGTCCATGCTAATATGAAAAGATATACCAACTTACCTATTGAACAGTTTGAAAGGGAACATAAAATTCTCTGTTAATTTAAAACTTTATATATATTCCTAACACTTCAATTCTTTTTCTTCAATGTATTTTGCTTTCTTGGACCTTCCACTAGAATAACCATAGTGATGGGCATCAATTTTATCATCAAAATGCAAATTAAATGCTAAGGTGGTCTTTAGTGTTGGAAAGAAATTAGAATCATTGGTCCTAATTCATGGGCATGCATAAACACTAAGACCATGGCTTGTTTCTCTAGTCCGAAGCATAATCAAATATATAAATATACCAACCATGTTTATAATTCACAGCCTAAGTGTTAACCAGATTGCTGAAACAAAAATGCTCCAAGGATTGAATAGAGGAAGAGAAAAAAATGGATAACCTTTCTGACTATAAACACAACCAATTGAGAACACCTTTCTCTGCAGGGAGTTGCTCACCAACACTACCTCGGCCAGGAAAATATTCATACAGTTTGCACAAACAGTTGCAATTATGGTTCATGGCCAACTTATGCCAAGATGCCCTCACATGCATACACATGTTGGCCATTTAGTTGGCATGTTGCTCAACTTCCCTAAGAAAGTTATAGGAGTCCAGTTAACTGCATGGAGTAAGAGGAAGTGATTCCCCATGTCTCGGTAGCCAAGATAATCTCTACAAGGAGGCCTAACTGAGCAAAGGTCTGTGGGTCCTGGTTTGGCCTATCATGGGTGGCCCAGGCCCTTTACCTTCATTTATAATCATAACAACTCCTCTTATAGACAAACAAACAAAGGAGGAAAAGAAAGAGAGAAAAGGAAAGGAAAGCAACCATGTGCAAGAATTTGTGTAATGAAACTCATTGTTTGTTACATTTTTCTTGGTGATTGTGGAGGGGATATCTAACTTGAAGCCAGAATATCAATTTTCAAAGCAAGAAGATTGGAAATTTGTTTCACCCATAATCCTACCTCACGACTTCCCCTGTCTCCCTATGCCAGCCTCCGCGTCAACCCCCACATCAAACACCCCACCTCTCCCCACCCCAACCCCACCCCCCAACACACACACACACAAAAAATAAATATAAAAATAAAAACAACAAAGAGAGAGACTAAAATACAAACAATTGTAGATTGGTTAAATATGTTTGTACAAATTTAATGAGCAAACACTATTAAAAATAAAATTCCACTAATATAAAACTATCAAGAAATGTCTAGTATTCATGCAATACACGACACATTTGATCATTTTTAGGGATTTATTTCAAGTGAAAGAAACTAATGAGAGATAGAAAGTCACCATCTCGCAAGGCATCAAGGACTTCTTCTGCAGTCACATTCAATGCACGTAGAAGAATTGATAAATTTTGTGCTTTCCTAGCATCAATGATCTGTATATACTGGATTGAAGGTGCAGATGAATTCTTTTTGCAATCACTTTTGCCCTTAGCTGCAGCATTATAACCAAACAATGATTCTATCATCTCCTCATTGAACCTGCAAAACTGAAGTATTTCATTGCTATATAACAGTGTGGTAAAATTGATTCAATTAGAGGTAGAATGTAGTCTTACTGGAATGATCCAGAGCTGATTTCATGCCAGACCATTGAATGATCAGGGCTGGCCATAACCTTATCCCAGAAGAATGGCTTTAACTTGGTCTTTGAAGATCCAGATGAACTATAATCATCATCTCTCTCACTGGAATCACTGTTTCCCCTACGATGTGGTCCAAGGGCTGAAGGCTTTAAGTTGGCCTTTGGTGGAGGAACAGGTGGAGCACGAGCAACTTTAGGAGGAGGTGGTGGGGGATGAGGACCAGGAGGAGGAGGTGGTGGTGCTCCAGGAGGTGGTGGTACTCCAGGTGGTGGTGGTGCTCCAGGTGGTGGTGGTCCAGGAGGTGCAGAAGATTGTGGAGCCTGTCTCCCAGGAGGAGGTTTTAGAGGAGGAAATGCTTCGCCAGCACTGAATTTTGATAACGGTGTCTCAACTAGTGAGGGACCATAATTTCCATCCTTCATAGACAAATTGCTCTTAAAAGAAGCTGTCATCCTGCTATTTGAGCCGTACTCCTTAAAATTTGAATTTCTGAAACCAGAGGAATTCTGCGAAGAACCTGAAAGGTTGAAAAATTGATAACATGCTTTTAGAAACTATTCTTATAATAATCAATGACAGCAAAGTTAAAAAAAAAATATGCATACTAGCAGAGATATCATTTAAGTGGAGGAGAGGCCTGTCATCTCTTTGTCCATTTCTAGGTCCAATTTTGTTATTTCTGCCCCTACAACATAACCAGCAACAGAAGAGTGCAGCAACAAAACAAAACGTTGTTGCTGCAGTTGCTACAACAGCTACAAAAATTTCATTCTCAGTGTTATCATAACCATGTCCTGTTCGATGTGTACGAGCATGTGATCGTGGTGGAGAATGTATACGAGTTGCATGCGGTGGAGATTGGGGATGTGAATTTTTCATATCTCGCTTATGCTGTAACTTCTTTTGAAAGAATGGATGAGGCAGTTGATTGGAGGATGAAGAACTGCTAGGTGCTGAATTAGAAGGAGCTCGACTGTAACCTGGGAATGTTGCTGAATGGTCTGAAACCAGATATGGAGCAGGGCTTGGTGCTATCTGCCCATGAGAATCACCAGCCAGAAATCTTCCGCGAACACTTGGCCAACAAAAAAGCAACTCAAAACACTCGAACCAATGTGGGGGGATATCCCCTTGGGCTGAAAGGCCAGAGATTATATTTTTTGTCCTCAAGCAATTCAAAAGTTCTTGTTTCAGATAGGATGGCAGAACACAGATAGCTTTGCATACGTATGTTGATTTTGAATTTGTAGTTGCTTCCTGAGGTAAATAGTAATCCAAACCTTCAAAACAATCATTTCTGTTGATCAATGCTTTCCTACAATGGATGCAAGCCAGTTCTGCCTGTGTTTAGAATGTTTCATCAAATTCTGGACGTAATAATCAATCCTGTCTTATAATGTTTCATTAAATTCTGGAGGTAATAATCAATCCTCTCCTAGAATTATTCATACAACTTTTCCCAATTGCCATTTTTATTGTTGACACAGGCATGTCAGTTTTTGATGAAGCTCTTAATCATATTAAACAAAATTTGCTACAGAAAAGACATTGAAAGAGCCGCCTGATTGTATCTACATATAAAGGCAATAACGAGATAGCATATGATGAAAATTGTTTTAAGGAAAGATAAATTTAGCCATGATTCGACTCTTCTCAGTAGCATTGAGAGAATGGCACAACCAGTGACTGAATTTTATATGCAGAAAAAAGCTGCCTGACTTGCAAATGTTGAGAATCCTAGCTAAATTCAACTCAAAATTACAGAAAAATCAGATGCCAAAGAACACTTCCATCAGTGACAAGACCATATAAGTGCCTAACACAGTAGAATTCAATCTCTTTCTTTCGACTAGAAATTATTGAAATGGAGTAGTAGAAAACAGAATCATTCAAAACATCTAAAGGCTTCCTTTGAAATAAATCATTTGTAAGAAAATTCAATTGAAGTCTCACAAAATTATGATTGATTTCTATTTCTTTTAAAATGAAAATATTTTTAAGTTAAAAAAATTGAATTCTTTCATTCTAAACATGAGAATTGATTAAAAAAATCAATTAATTTGAATTCTTGTAAAATTCCAGTTTCAAAACAGGGGGACTACGAAATTGATTTTATATTCATGTTCAACAAAAAATTTAGTTTAGGTATGATGTACTTTGAATGCTGGAAAACTTATAGTCATGAAGGAAACAATGTGTGCGTGTGTGTGTGTATATATCTGTCAAATATTTTCTTCCCTCAGCTTTTTTTTCTTTTTTTTTGAAATTCTTCTCTAAGCTAAATAAACATGCTTTACTCTAAACTGAGATAGTTAGCTGGTATCGCTTTAAAAAAGGAACAAAATACCAGAAAATAGGTATTTCACCAATTAACAATTCTCAGTAAATGCAGTTTAAATTATATAGAGAAAAACTGTGGAAGGGTTTAAATTTTGTTTCATATTCATAGCATTTAAGCAACGAGAGAGAGAAAGAGAGAGAGAGAGAGAGAGAGAGAGAGAGAGCTAATAAATTTTACATACAATTTCTTCTGTTATTTCAGAACAGCCATTGCCAAAAAACATTTCCTCTCTCCTCATGCCTGGTGTACTCCCAATTGCAAACGCGCAAAACAGAATCATCACCAACACAAATGCATTGCCAGCTTTTCTCAATTCCATTGCCTCTCAAATCGCCACCCCATTCGCGCAATACCCTTCTCATTATCTAATCAAATCTGATAATGCTCTTCAAATTATTACATATAATGCAACTAAACATAAACACAATATCTTCTCTCTGTGGAAGAACGAAATGCTACACCAAATGCAGATATCCTTCTTCATCTTTCAAAGTATTGGCATATTAATCAAAAAACAATTCCTGTCAATCTTGAAAACCCGGAATTAAGATTGGAAGGCAAAGGTAAAATCGTACAATAATGAAACTATACTCAGCAGAGCTATGATGGTATTCTTTAAGGATGAAACAAGAAAATGTTAAAGAAAGAGAGAGGAAACTTGTTGATGATAGACGGAGGCAAAAATTGTGAAAATTTAGAACATATTTTCGTATAGAAAATTTAGAAAGTTTCTTCTTTTCCGGGGCAAGGAGAGGCGAGAGAGAGAGAGAGAGAGAGAAGAGAGAGAGAGAGAGAGAGAGAGCTGACGCGCAAAAAGACGTGAGAAGAGTAATGTGGGACACCCATTCTGGTTTTCAAGGTTGTCTTCGCTTTTTCTTGGCCCAATTTTGACTTGGAAGACTAAACTTTGATTATACTCAAACATTTTAATTTTGGATAATAAAATTAAATCTCTAACATTGAATATAATTATAATTGCTTTTTGATTGCCATACATTTGAATATAATTGCTTTTTGATGCCCATAAACCCTAAATTTATGTTTATATTTAATCAGGTTTAATAAATAAATAGTTACTCATATTATTATATTCATCGTTTATGTTACTTATATATCAATTATTATGGCCAATTAGTTATATCTGGAGAAATTTATATCACACTTAAATACTTAGATTTTGGAAATTTGATTATTTAATTTTTAAGTTTTATATTATATTATATTTTAATTTATAAATATTAAGAAATAAATTATTTAATCATTTTAATTTTAATATATAGAATAATTTTATTCTTTTGATTTTAATATTTACAACAGTTTTATCCATTGATCAAAGAATTAAATTATTTTATATATTAAAATTACAGGGACTAAAGTGTAATATAATATAAATTTTGAAAATTAAATAATTAATTTTTTAAAATTTAAAAATAAAAATATAATATAGTGAAAAACCTAAAAACTAAATAATTAATTTTTTAAAATTTAAAAACTAAAATATAATATAAAACAAAATTAAGAACAAAATTATAAATTTTTCTTATATTTATATCCTAATCCTCTTACTCTTTATTTTTTTTTTATTATATAATATACATATTTAGCTCTTCTAAACTTATATCGTAGATCCATCCCTAATTATATTTATATCTAATATCAAAGTTCACCTTTATTATTAAAATTAAAAAGTATGCTCATAGCCAAAAAAAAAATTGTAAATGTTTAGACTCTTAAATTCAATCGACATTTTTCTTATTACTATAATATCCTAAGATGAAGTTTCGATTTTTATATATAAATAATTATAAAATTGACTCCATTAAAACTTCAATTTAAAATCTCATAAAATTAAAACTCATTTATCCTAATATCTTTTTAATCAAGAAGTTTGCATTTTTATTTTATCATGCTTGTTACAAGACTTCTAGCACTTATATGAGGAAATTATTTTTAAAACTTCAATTATATTTCATATAGGGTACACATGGTTCTTAACTCTTTTAAATCAAATTAAAAATAAAAACTTTATTGGAACTGAATTATATGATATTGAATTTTTTTCTATTATTATTTTGGTATAAAACATAACTTATTTTATTCGTACATTTTTTTTAAGATTATATATATATATATATATATATATATATATATATATATATATATATATATATATATATATATATATATACCTATAAACTTTTATATTTTATATTTCTTATATTTGCATATAATGTACAATAAATCTATTTAAGTCTAATATTATCTCTCATTTTCTCTGACTTTTCTTGACAATTTAGTGTTCTATATACATTTAATCAATTAAATTAGACTTTCCTTTTCTTAGGCTTTATCTATATTTGAAAATTTTAATTAGTATACCAAAATTATATTTCTAACATTAAACAATATATATTGGTTTTAAAACATAAATTGTTAATATATTATATAATTATATAATTTATTGAAATTAAATAAGTTATATGATTACAAATTAAATAATATATGTAAAAAATTATTTATATGGTTTCACTGTGTTTATTTTATGAAAAAATTAAAACATTATTTGAAAAGTAAGTTAATTAAATATGAAAAATGAAACTTTAAATTATATATATATATATATATATATATATATATATATATATATATATATATATTCAAACGTGAATAAAAAAATTTAGGGGCAAATGTAAGATTTCCTCCATATATCATTTGATGCATAAGATTATGACTTATTTTACAACCTATTTGGTTGAAATCAGTCATGGAATTCATTTCATTTATTTATAAATTAAATTCTTTTATTTGATATGATATGTATTAAATGTGTAATTCATTTTAAATGAAATAAATATTATGTTAGGTATAAATGTAAAATTCAATTTAATATATTTTTTTAAAAAATATCCTTTTTCTATTTACCACCATTATCACTCTGCTACAGCCATCTCTACGACCACCACCATCACTACTATTCAGTCGCCGCTGCCATCACTACTACCACCACCATCATCGCCACCACTCCACTACTTCCTTATCAATTTACAACAAAAAAAGAAGTAAAGCCTTAAAAAACAAAATCTACTACTATTGCATTAAACAAACTCTCAAAAAGTTAACAATAAACAAAGCAATTGAATATTAGTTAATAACAAGATACAAAATGCTAATCTACTACTTCAAAACCTATCATTATAACCTCACATTAGCATAGCAACAATATTTAGAAGTCATATACATAAATTCTACTACTAACGTGAACTATCACTACAAGAAATTTTTTTTTTTAAAAAAAAAGCTAATAAAATTACCAACTAAATATAAGGATATGTAGTTGGTAATTTCGCAACCAACTAACTCTAAGTTGATTAGTATTTGAATCATTGCCATTAATTACAGATTAAAATAAGTTGGTAATTACTAACTGAAAATATAGTCAATAATTTGCAAATTTTAATTAGTAATTTTGTCGCCAAATCGTAAGGTAGGAAGTTACTCAAGTACTATTTATTGACTAAACTCTTTGTTAGTATTTTTGTTGTTAAATTGTAGGGATTGAGAGGACTTAGTTAATATTTACCGACTAACAGATAGCCAGTAATTACTGACTATAATTGATTTATTCTATAAAATATCAATTATATTTAATTTTAGAAAACTTTACTGAGACTCTTTAGTGGGTAATATTTTGAATTATTTAAAATTTATTTACCTATAGAAAGATTGTAGCTAAATTTTATACATTATTTTTTTTAATTGTACATAATTTGAAAATTAGTGCCATCTAAATATTTTGGTCGATATATTTTTTGTTTAATTAATTACTTGCAACTTTTAATGATCGGTACTTTTTGTTTATAAATTATTTTAATATTTCAAATTTTAAAATATTTTATAATTAATTTGAAAGTTAAAAAATTAATAAAAAATACTAATAATACATAGCAAATAATAATAATAATAATAATAATAATAATAATAATAATAATAATAATAATAATAATCCAACAATAAAAATAATTATTGCATAAAACAAATTAAATATAACATCCATATCAATAAAATAAAGCATACTAACGTTCAATAAGTCAAATATAAAATTCAAAATCCTCAATTTTGTGGAGGTGGAGGCGTTGGCAAGCCTCAGACTAATTTCATCACCTCCTCTATCATATAACTTCTCTTGTGTTCATATTTGTCTCTTTTTGCAACTCTATTTGCAACTTCAATTGATCCATACGATCTATCATAGCTTATCTCTCATCCTTAAGCTATTTCTCCAACTATTATACTCGTTGTTGTAAAGCAGCATTTTGAGTAAAGCTTGATGTTGACGCCCTACTCGAAGATGTTCTAATTGAAGGGTAAAAAGTAGATGCTTCGGATCTAAGGCTATAATCCTTTCATCTCTTATTGCCACCTCTAACAACAACCAAATAAAGATGGTTCTCATCGATGTTGTCGGATGTGATTTGTTTTAGCTCCTCCTTCGCAGCCACTATAACGTCCTGGATGTAATAAAAATAAAAATAAAAATCAATTATAATTGATTCATCATATAATACAATAAAAAATTAATTGAGGTGAAATAAGTAAAAGTATGTCGTACTTGTATCTTCTTGAATTTTTGGTCTGCAAAGTCTCATTTTCATGCTTCTATGTGTGATTGTAGACAAACAACTCAATCAGAGTTGGTTTTGACCCAATTCTTTTCCCTAAACAAAAGATAAATAGTAATCACAAACTAATTACTATATGTGTCACACCTTTCCCCTCTGCAAGGCATAACATGATCCCATAGAATACCTAATGAACTATCGAACTTCACCTACCAATAGCTCATTAAGCACCCTACAAGGGATTTTAAAAACCATTTTTTACTTTTTGAAAGTGGTGAGCATTTTCTTACATTTAATAGGAGTTTAAAAACTAGTTCAAATTTTTGTCCATTTTATTTTTACCCAAATTTTTAGAAAAATATATGCAGAGTGCCGTTTATATTTTAAGAAAACAGTTCTTCAAAAACCTGTAAAAACACTTCCTATAATTCCTTTTATCAAAATCTATCACTACTACAACACAATCAACACAATTTCTTTTCAAACTCCAACATTCCAAACATTTCTCAATTCAATTGTCATCAACTATAGTACTCAATAATTCCATTCATTTTTCATTGAAGTTAAAACAATTTACATTCATCAACCAAAATATACATGAGAAAATCCAAACTAATATTATTATAATTTTCTATACAACTGCTCAATTTTACATACATACATATGACAATACCATGTTTACATCAATTAAAACACAATGGGTATAAATAAAATACCTGTAAAAAAATTTTCAAGTTGTGCTCCCCTATTACTTTAGCAGCTCACTCTGCTGCTATGTCCTTTTTTTTATCTGCAACAGCAAAGAAAGCTATCACTGAGTATAAAAATACTCAGTGGTTCACAATAAAACGTAAAATGCATAATATAAAACATTTATGAATAATTCATAATTCAAAAATCTCATAATCGAATTTCACAATTTTTCAAATCACATTCATAACAAATCACAATTCTCAAAACTTAATATAACACAAATTTGATCAAACAATTTAATAAACACAGTGTTGCCAATCAATAACACAATATAGGCCATGGCACAAAATTTCTGAACATGCCATGTGTACATCACGACAAGGCATACTCACCGCACTAATCGAAATCAATAAGGGAGGTGGCTAGCTAGCTAATGAGTACGCATCCAAACTCACTTCCTGACTGGGAAGCCAAAGAGGGAGGAATATAGTCATACTCACCCCATAAATGGAGGAGGAACATAGTGATATTGCCACGCCAAGTGTGAATAAAAAATAATTTAAATCAAGTTATTCAAATATTTCACGCAAAACACAAATCAATTTCCAATTCAAATTTCCATTCATAAAATGGCAACACAGCATTTCTCGAAACTCATAATTAGTATAACTAATTCACAATGCATAGCTAAATAAGTTTTCAATTAGAAAATGATAAATTAAAGTTTATTGTGTACAAACCTCTTTTGTCGACTCAATTTACTCAAACTTTCGTTTCTCCTTCAAAGATCCATTTCCAACTAAAACACATAAATTTTAAGTGCTTCAGTATTTATTTCTAATACTTAAATTCCAATAATGAATTCATATATACTTAATTCTAGCCCCAATATGCTTAAACTAACATTCTTGAAAATTTTCATTTCGAAGTTACTATTTACGATACTATTCAAGTCAATTTATTGACTTTCTTATGCTTAATAAGTTTATTAGTTCTGATTGCACCCATATACCACATTTTAGGTGTCAATTTTGTTGGCATTGATTGCCAATTCAATTTCTAAGTCTCCTAAGAGAAATTACAATTTTTCAATTTTGGTCCCCCGTTTTCTACTATTCCATTGGTCTGGTTACTGTGAGTATTTGGATAAGTATCCTTCATCAAAGTTGTTCCTTATTGTCTTAACTTTAATTTTCTTTTTGAATCACTCTATTTGGAGTTTTGTAGCCCAAGTTATGCCTATTTTTCTAAGGCTAGTTGGATTTGGTGTTACCCAGAATTCTGGGCAATTTTCTGGATATTGGCAGTTTTTGGTGTGTTGATTACAGGTGAGTTTTTGAATAGGTTATAGTCAAAATTTGGGTTTGTTTTCTTCATAAAAGTTCTAGTTCTATGCATCAGCTTTCCATCGGTATAAGATTCAGGTTATTTGGACTTTCCTAGACCAAGTTATGGTCATTTACGTAACTACTGTTTATTTGGTCATTTTTGCACAGGTCAGTGTGCCCAATTCCAGATTTGGCTTGATTGTTCACTAAGTTATGATTACTTTTTGGGCATAATTCCTGAATGAAAAATGTGTCATTTTGTATCTATTTTCATTCCCAATTTGCCTCACACCAATTGGGTTGCTAAATTTTCAGTTTTGGTCCCTGAAAGGGACCTAGGTCAAGTTGCCTATAGATTGACCCTCACCAATCCGAATTTAAACTTGTTTCCAAATATTCATACACATCAAAAATGGTCACAATTGACCATTTCTCAACTCAAATAAGGTCAACTACATCATTTGGCCAATTCTCAAAATTTTCTTCAATTATTCACATGCTCAAAACCCTAGCTACACATAAAATTCAATCTAATGCATTTCAAAGTGTACATTCATAATCTACACACCTAATTCACCTCAAATAACCATTTAAAACCATCAAACTCATTCATATCAAACCCTAACCCTAGCTGGACGAAATTCCATATTTCTTCCCCAACAATTGTTTTTGTTTGATTTTAAATTAATTTCTAAGTTTAACTCATGCACATGAGTATAAATCTAAAGAAAAATTTGGAATAACTTCACTAATCTTGTTTAGACAAAACTTCCTCTTCTCAAATCTTCAATTCCTTTCTTCTTTTTGCTCCTAAGTTGTTTAGTAAGATCCAAAGACAAGATTTAATGGGGGAGTTTAGGGATTTAATCATTGGGTTTAGGGTTTCTCAAGCTTAAGTGGAGCTTCAATGGAGTTTTGGAAGAGAAATGTAAGAGAGAGATGGGCGGCTGAAATGGGTAGAAGAAGAAGTGAATTTTTTTTTTTTTTCATTTATATCTTTAAATTAGCTATTTGACTTAGTCTAAATTTGTAGGCAAAAATAAATTAATTTTGACATCATCTAAGTGATGTAATAACACTTTTTTCCTTTTTTTTTTATTTTTCCATTAGTTCTGTAATTTAATTCCCGATTCCAAAATTTTCTTTTCTCCAATTTTATTAGACAGTTAGTTCAGGAGTCAGCTCTAGGGGTGAATTGACCAAATTTCCCCTCGCTGGTTCAATCTAGTTTGCAAGTTATTCGATATTTCTTCCGGATTACTGACCTAATTATTTGATCTGCTTAACCATTCTTTTTCGTGATTTTCTCTTTACCACTGTGTTTGCAATAGTCTTAAGGACCGCGGCGTCACATTTTACAGTTTGAAATTTGAGTTTAGACTGACCTCGCAGTCATTCACGAGAAGGTCACCCATCGCTGTGACTCCCGGCTCATTTAACTTCTTGTGTTCTGTTTTTCTTATTTATACTTAACTATTTGGCAATTACTAATTATTTATATTCAAGGCTTATCTAGGTGTCTTAGATGTGGTTCTACTTTCCTTACTTGTCCGGACCGACACTGGTCACCGGAACAGTAACATATACCAGGCTATGCAAATAGGGGTGTTACAATTCCCCCCCCCCTCCCCCTAAAAGAAATTTCGTCCTCGAAATTGTGTCTACTATCTGTCTTCAAATAGTCATATGTGTTGTTTTCTCATGTTTTTCTCACATTTCTACATTGCTTCATAGTTTAAATAATAGTCCATAGCACTTTAACCAATACTATTTACCAAATCATTGGTCCTCTGACCATTCTAGTCAATAATCTTGCTAATATTTGTAACACTTCTTTATTACATCTGAAATAACTATTCAACTTTTTTTACTTCCATAAATCTTTTATCTATCGATATTCAATAATTTATCATATTCTAGGTGATGTCTTTCGCTAACAAACTCTTCCAAAACTGATTCTAAAAAGACTAGTCACTAACATATAAAAATTGATTTTTATACATATACATATCTTAGTTAAGAATTGAGAAAATACCAGCAACAATGTCAAAAGTCTCATCCTCATCCCTCTGTCACATTGTGTATACTCTAACTGGAGCATCACCTTGTCTTGGCTGATTCACAGTACTCTAACTTCCAGGTGTACTACCCCTACCTCTGCCTCTGCCTCTACTAATTGCTGGTGAACTCTTTGGGATAGAAACTTGGGCTGATCCTTCTGACGTGATAAATGATCCATAATGATGTGGACTTACGCAATCCTTAGCAAAATAACCAGTCCCTCCACAATTGAAACATGCTCCTATAGCTCTATAACATACTCCATTATGTGGTTTACCACAAGTCTCACAAAGTTGATCCGACAGCATATTTCTGTGTGTCTGCTGAGTTTACTGACGGATTGGGGTGGTTTTTGTCCAGAAGATCTACCTCCACCCGATTCACGCGAGCTAGATCCTCCAAAATGTTTCTCTTCCTCAAACTACTTTCTGTAGTTTGACCAGTAGCTTTTTTTGTTTTCTCTTTCTCTTCTGTACTCTTTTTCACTGCCCCTTCTGATTCTATCATTTTCAGTTCCAGGGCTTGTGAAATCAATTCAGAAAAATCTGGTATCAAAACCCCACCACTTGCATTCTCAAAGTAGGCCTCAACTCGGCCTCAAACCTCTTACACCGATCTCTGGGAGTGGTGACCAAGCTTCTGGCATAGTGGCTTAGTCGAGAGAAATCTCTTTCATACACTGCTATAGTTCTGTCCCCTTACTTCAGACTTAAAAACTCTTGTAGCTTCATGTCTACATAAGTATCGGGGACCCATTTCTGTCTGAATTCTCTCAAAAAGTCTGTCCAAGTGAGAATAGGTGGCTCAACAAGGCTGTGGGGGATGCTCTTCCACCATTCATATGCATCCCCTTACAGAAGAGATACTGAATATTCAAATTTTAATTCCTCAGCACATTGCAGCTTTCTGAATACCCTTTCCATCTGTTCTAACCACTGTTCTACCTCCAGTGGATCCATAGTGCCCTTGAACTCGGCAGCCCCAAATTTCATTAATTTTTCATATTGCTGAGCCGGGGGCTATGGTTGTGCTGCAGGTGCTTGCATCTGAGCTTGTGGTGGCACATTTCCCGCCATTTGTTGAAAGAACGCATCCATCTACTGTGCAAAATGAACAGGAAACTGCGGTGCTTGAGGAGGAGCTGGAGTGGCTGACACACTCACATTCTGGAGTGCTGGGGCTTCTCCTTGGGCCTCAGCCTTGACAGATTATTCTATGGAATGATCTCCTTCTTCCATTCCGCTTTTAGAAATTTTCTACTCACTGATAACAAATACAAGAAGGTTGACCTCCGTTAGTGCATATTCATGATGTAAATATGTCATATGTGTCAAACATTTGAGCAGTTGTATTTACCGATAAAATATTTTAAATTCACAGTTCAAAATTTATTTTAAAATTTGGCTCTGATACCACTAAAATATGTCATACCTTACCCCTCTGTAAGGCATAACATGATCTCGTAGAATACCTAATGAACTACCGAACTTCACCTATCGATAGCTAATTAAGTACCCTACAAGGGATTTTAAAAACCGTACCCTACAAGGGATTTTAAAAACCATTTTCTTACTTCTTGGAAGTGGTGAGCATTTTATTACATTTAATAGGAGTTTAAAAACTAGTTCAAATTTTTGTCCATTTTATTTTTACGCAAATTTTTAGAAAAATTTTGCTAGAGTGCCGTTTATATTTTAAGAAAATAGTTCTTAAAAAACCTGTAAAAATACTTCTTATAATTCCTTTCATCAAAATCCATCACTACTACAACACAATCAACACAATTTCTTTTCAAACTCCAACATTCCAAACATTTCTCAATTCAATTGTCATTAACTATAGTACTCAATAATTCCATTCATTTTTGTACTGGTCAGCGTGCCCAATTTCAGATTTGGCCTAATTGTTTACTAAGTTATGGTCACTTTCTGGGCATGATTCCTAAATGAAAAATGTGCCATTTTGTGTCTATTTTCATTCCCAATTAGCTTCACACCAATTGGGTTGGTAAATTTTAAGTTTTGGTCCCTGAAAGGGACCTAGGTCAAGCTGCCTGCAGATTGACCCTCACTAATCGAATTTAAACTTGTTTCCAATGATTCATACACACCACAAATGGTCACAATTAACTATTTCTCAACTCAAATAAGGTCAACTACATCATTTGGCCAATTATTAGATTTTTCTTCAATTATTCACATGCTCAAAACCCTAGCTACACATAAAGTTCAATCTAATGCATTTCAAAGTGTACATTCATAATCTACACACCTAATTCACCTCAAATAACCATTCAAAATCACCAAACTCATTCATAACAAACCCTAACCCTAGCTGGACGAAATTCCATATTACTCCCCTAACAATTGTTTTTGTTTGATTTTAAATTAATTTCTAAGTTTAACTCATGCACATAAGCATAAATCTAAAGAGAAATTTGGAATAACTTCACTAACCTTGTTTAGACAAAACTTCCTCTTCTCAAATCTTCAATTCCTTTCTTCTTTTTGCTCCTAAGTTGCTTAGCAAGATCCAAAGACAAGATTTAATGGAGGAGTTTAGGGATTTAATGATTGGGTTTAGGGTTTCTCAAGCTCAAGTGGAGCTTCAATGGAGTTTTGGAAGAGAAATGTAAGAGAGAGATGGGCGACTGAAATGGGTAGAAGAAGAAGTGAATTTTTTTTTTCATTTATGTCTTTAAATTAGCTATTTGACTTAGTCCAAATTTTTAGGCAAAAATAAATTAAATTTGACATCATCCATGACGTCATCTAAGTGATGTAATAACACTTTTTCCTTTTTTTATATTTATTTTTCCATTAGTTCTCTAATTTAATTCCAGATTTCAAAATTTTCTTTTCTCTGATTTTATTGGACAACTAGGTTAGGAGTTAGCTCTAGGAGTGAGTTGACCAAATTGGCATTCGCTGGTTCAATCCGGTTTGTAAGTTATTCAATATTTCTTCTAGATTCCTGACATAATTATTTGATCTGCTTAATAATTCTTTTTCATAATTTTTTCTTTTGCACTGTGTTCGCAATAGTCCTAAGGATCGTGGCTGTCACACCCTACCCCTCCGTAAGACATAACATGATCCCGTAGTATATCTAATGCATTACCAAACTTCGCCTACTGATAGCTCATTAAATACACTACAAGGGATTTTAAAACCTTTTCTTATTTCTTTTTATAGTGGTGAGCACTTTTGACAGGTATTAAAAATTTTTAACTGAATTGAAACAAAATAACAAATCTGAGTATCAATAATTTCTGTAAAAATTTTGGCAGAGTGCCATTTTTATTTTGAATAAAACAGTTCTTCAAAAACCTGTAAAAAGCACTTCCAATATATTTCTACAATCCCAAACTACAATAAATTGTTCAACACAACAAATTTCTCAACATTATTAACTCAGTTCAAGAATCAATTTTTCAGTGTTTCCAAAAGCTGAGACAAGATAATTATATCACAATATTTTTACAAGCCAAAATAATTTATAATTTTAGTTTACAACTGCTCAAGACCAATTACAATATATACATATAGTGCACATACATTACAACAAAAACTACAAAATATGGTATACTCAATATACCCGGCGAAATCTCAAAATGTAGCATAAGCAGCCTACTCTGCTGCTCTGTCCGTCTGTCTACCTGCGACAGTAATGAAAAAGCTATCGCTGAGCCAATATATCAGTGGTGCACAACATTAAGAAAATACAATTTAAAATCATAAACCATAAATCATATGAACTGTGGATACTTAAAATCATAGTTAAATTTAAAAGACAGTGAATGTCATAAAGAATTAAACTCCATTTCACAATATCAGAATAAATAGCAATAAATCACACACATAGCTTAATAATGATTCTATAGTCCAATTCATCCCAAAAGCCAATGGCTAGTGAGGAATAACATAGCTAGCTAGCAATAATATGAGTACTCATTCTATTCGTCCTCAACAGGCACACACCTCAGCACTTCAGCCAAAGAGGGAATTAAAAGTCAATTCGTCCCACTAGACAAGCTAGCGAGGAATTCAATCAATATACATGATAGCTGTGGTTTCAAACCATTTGCAATGTTTTTCAAGCAATAAGAATCCATCAAATATAATTCAAACAAATTTTCACAATTTAAACAATAACAGACAAATTGTCATAATTTATTTCAATTGAAAATTCAAAAGAAATAACTATTGTGCACAAACCTCTAAAGAGTAACCTCTTGGCCCTGACTCAGTGTTTCCTTCACCTTCCCTGAGTCTTTGCTAACTGAAACATAAGATTTAAAGTGTTTCAGTACTCATTTAAACTGTCTCTGATAATAAGGTTCAATAATTAATTTATTTAATACTATTGCTTTCCTTAGTCAACTTATAATATTGACCGTTGATGCACTCTAGGTGAATTAGGTTTAATGTTACCAATATGTCATATTTTGCATTTCAATATGCTACCAATATAGTGCAATTTACCATTTTTACAAGTTGGCATTCATTGCCAAATTATTTCAAGCATCATTGTATGTAAATGTTAAGTTCTCAATTTTTGGGTGCTAGATTGGTCTTGCTTAATCTATTTCTCTTGGTTTTTAGCTTCTTGTCAGAGAAGCAAAATTGTAGCTCTATGTCTTATTGCAGTCAGGGCAAAATTTCAGGTCATTCTGAGTTGTATAGACCAAGATATGGTCAATTTACTAAAGCTGGACAGATTGCACTAAAATGACAACTTTAGGTCATTTTTAGGTCATTTCTGGTTCTAGCAATTTTTTATACCCGAACTTGTGCAAGAATTTTGACTTGCTTATGATCATTTATGGGTTTTGGTGTCCTCATAAGAGTTGTAGATCTATGTCTAATCTATTCATGGTAAAAATTTCAGGTCATTTGGACCTATTTTGAGTGAGTTATGGCCAAAACACTAACTGCTGCCCAAATGGTCAATTTTCAAACTTTCAAGTCACTAATCCAGATTTGGTCATTTCTCAAGTCACTTTTTGTACAGAATTTAGGTAGGCTTTCTTCATGAAAGTTGGCACATTTTGTGCCTACTTTCACCTCCAATTAGCCTCATACCAATTGGAGTCACACACTTAGGGTTATAGGCCCATTTGCACACTGCCCTCTATATGCCTTTCAAACACCAAACCAACACACATTCACCAACTATCTCCTCACTTCTCCATACCATTCTGCATTTGGCACTAACCAAAACCATTCAATTCTCTACATTATAGGTCAACTTGGACAGAATATAATCACTTCAAAATATACCAATTGCAGTCACAATTCACAAAGTTCAATCCCAACAATATATACACATAATTACTTATAATTATCACACATATTTTCATTATCAATTTACATACCTTATCACTACTATTCCACACACATATATGCTGCCATTTTTTGTACAATATTTCAACAACATTTCATGAACTTAAACACTTCAATCTTCATCATGAGGCTGCCAAAAATTTACACGTACACATCAACTTTCATTTTCACTTTTTAAGCCTACCATTCAAACTTTACACATGGAATTCAACTTTAATACAATTAAACACTTAAATCAATACCCCAAATCACTTAATATATGCAAAAATCATCTGTACATGATGAAGTTCCATGGCTTCTGAAATGCTCCATCACCAATAATTCATCAAACCTCAAACTTCTTCCATAATTCAACTACCCATAACCTTAGTTACACTTTTAATGAAACAAGAATTGAAAATAACCACTTACCTCTTTTGAAGCTTCTTTAAAACTCATCAAAACTTATTTTTCTTGCTCCCTTATTGCTGCCCAAGGTGTGTAGGTAAGGTTTACTGAAGGAAACTAGTGAAAAAGGGGACTTGATCAAGGTTGCATGGAGGTCCTTCCATGGCCGGCAATGGTGATTTGGAATGGAGCTTGAATTCGGCCAAAGTGAATTTGTGAGGAAGAAGATGGTGTTGAGCTGTCCACTAAGGCATTATATATGGCCACTTAATACATAGTTAGTGGAGCACTAAGTTAGCTTAATGATTAATTAATTTCCAATTTGCTTCATTTACAATTAGGACACAATTCTTTCACTATTTACATTAGTTACCACTCTTTTAATTTTCATGACATTTTCAAAGTTTAATATTATTTATTTTTAATGGACTTTTAGGTGAAAAGGCAACTCAGGATGTCAAATGACCACAATGCCCCTATTCGGGTTGCATTCCTGATTTTTCGGTAACACCGAGTTTTGTCGTTTTCTCGATTTCTCTTTTTTTAATTGTACTAATTAATTAATTTTTTTTTAATATTTCTAATGTCATTTATACTTCAATAGATGTTTATTTAAGTCTTAAAAATATTTTCCAGGGTTCCCCACAATCCAAGGCTAGTTAATGGTCCACGCCGTAACTTCCCAGTGCAGTCACCCATCGCTACAGTTTTTGACTCATTTAACTTAGTCACATTTCATTGCTATTATTTTTCCTTTATTTTTATTGTATTTTTCTTTCTTGTATTTTATTATTTTATGTCTTCTCACTAACATTTAAATATAGCTCTAGGCATCCTAGCTGTCCGGATAGACACTGGTCACCGGAACAGTAGAACGCACTACCAAACAAAGGGGTGTTATAATTCTCCCCCCCCTTAAAATAAATTTCGTCTTGAAATTTTATCTGGCATTAGTCTCTAAACAGCTGTGGGTGCTGTCTCCTCATGTCCTCTTCATGTTCCCAAGTAGCTTCCTGGCCTATATGATGGTTTCACAGTACTTTCACCAAGGGTATCTGTTTATTCCTCAGCTATTTCACCTCATATGCTAGAATCTCTATAGGTTCTTCTTCATATGAGAGGTCTGGATTTACCTCAATCTCTTCAACTGATAGTAAATGAGATTGGTCAAATCTGTACCTCCTTAACATGGACACATGAAAGACACTGTGTATCCTTTCTAGCTCTGGAGGTAATGCCAACCGATATGCTAAAGGACTCACTCTCTCCAGAACCTCATATGGTCCGATGAAATGAGGACTCAGTTTCCCCTTTCTGCCAAATCTCATAATCCTCTTCTAAGGAGAAACTTTAAGGAATACCTTATCACCCACTGCATATTCAATATCTCTTCTCTTTAGATCAACATAGGACTTCTGACGGTCTAATGCAGCCTTGAGTCGATCTCTGATCAATCTGATCTTTACCTCTGTCTGCTGAATAATTTCTGGCCCAATCATCTTCTTTTCACCTAGTTTATGCCAACATAGGGGAGTTCTACACTTTCTGCCATACAAAGCTTCATATGGAGGCATCCCAGTGCTTGATTGGTAGCTATTGTTATAAGCAAACTCAATCAAAGGCAAGTGTGTATCCCAACTACCTTCAAACTCAATCACACAAGCCCGTAGCATATCCTTCAATATCTGAATTACCCTCTCAGACTGGCCATCTGTCTGTGGGTGGAATGCCGGCTAAAGTTCAATCTAGTTCTTAGGGCTCTCTGAAGACTACCCTAGAATCTAGAAGTGAACCTAGGATCTTTGTCAGATACAATCGATACTGGCACTCCATGCAATTTTACAATCTCATTTATGTACAATCTGGCCAATCTCTCCAAACTATAGTCCATCCAGACTGGCAAAAAGTGAGCAGACTTGGTCAGTCTGTCAACTATAACCCATACTGCATCATGACTATTCTGTGTCCTCGGAAGTCCCATCACAAAATCCATAGTTATCCATTCCCATTTCCACTATGGTACTGGAAATGGATATAACAAAACAGCTGGAACTTGATGTTCTGCCTTCACTTGCTGACAAGTTAGGCATTTGGAGACAAAATTAGCTACATCTCTCTTCATACCCATCCACCAGTAATGCTCTTTTAGCCCTCTGTACATTTTAGTTCCACCAGGGTGCATAGCAAAAGGAGGCTCATGTGCTTCATTCATAATGATCTGTCTCAATTCCACATCATTAGGAACACACATTCTACCCTGATGTAGCAATAAACCATCATCTCTCACAGAAAATTCAGGTTTCTTGCTCTGCTGGACTTCTTTCAGTAACTTCTGATATTTTTCATCATTCTGAGCAGCCATTCTGATCTGATCTATCAACACTGGCTGTACATGCCATGCAATTACTATTTGTCCCTCATTATCAATCTGCAAACTGGCATGCTGTGCTTTTAATTCATGTACCATGGACAAAGGAGAAACTCTGAGACTTGCCATAGTCTTGCGACTTAAGACGTCAGCCACCATATTTGCTTTCCCTGGCTGATAGTCTATTAAACAATCATAGTCTTTAATCAGCTCTAACCATCTCCTCTGCCTCAAATTCAATTCCTTCTTGGTGCCCAGGTATTTCAAGCTCTTGTGATCTGTGTAAATGTAGCATTTCTCCCTATACAAATAGTGTCTCCAGATCTTCAGAGCAAAAACAATAGCTGTAAGCTCCAAGTCATGTGTCGGATAGTTCGTCTCGTGCAGTTTCAGCTGGCGTGATGCATAAGCAATAATATTCTGATCTTTCCTCAGTACATAGCCTAACCCATTGTGAGAAGCATCACTATAAACTGTGTATTCTTTACCCGGTGTAGGTAAAGTAAGGACTGGAGCTTCAGTCAAACACTTCTTCAACTCATCAAAACTCTGTTGGCATTTATCTGTCCACTGAAATTTTACATCTTTCTGAAGCAACTTGGTCTGTGGAGATGTAACACCCCTATGTTCGGTAGTGCATTCTACTGTTCCAGTGACCAATGTTGTTCGGACAGTTAGGATGCCTAGAACTACACTTAAGTATTGATGAGGAGACATAAAATAATGAAATACAAGAAAAGAAAATACAAGAAAAACAAAAGGAAAAATAATAGCAATGAAATGTAACCAAGTTAAACGAGCCGAGAACCCTAGCGATGGGTGACCGCACCGGGAAGTTGCGGCGTGGACCGTTGACTAGCCCTGGACCGTAGGGAACTCTAGAAAATATTTTTAGGACTTAAATAAAGACCGATTGAAGTATAAATATCATTAGAAATATCAAAAAAAAAAATTAATTAGTACAAAGAAAAATGGAAAATCAAGAAAACGACAAAACTCAGTGTTACCGAAAAATTGGGAATACAATTCGAACAGGGGCATTGTGGTCAATTGACACTCCGAGTTGTCTTTTGACCTAAATGTCCATTAAAAATAAATGATATTACACTTGGAAATGTCATGAAAAATTAAATTGGTGGTACATAAATTAAATAGCAAAAGATAGGAGTTAAATGTGGGAATGTGAAAACTTTAGAATAAACAAACATTAAACCTTACTTAGTGCTCCACCAACTCCATAAAGTGCTCCACTCACCTTCTTCAACCTTGCCAAGACAAGTCGAAAATTGGTGAAGAAGTTCCTCTATGGCCGTCCATGGCCAAGCTTCATTCTCCCATGATCCAAGCCAATTTCCTTGCATTTTCATTCACTAAAATTGTTCTACACAACTTGGGCAGTAGATAGGCAGCAAGAAAATCAAGTTTTGGTGACGTTTTGAAGAATTTCAAAAGTGGTAAGTATGTATTTTTTATGCTTGTTTCATTAAACCTTGAATGGATGTTATGGGTAGTTGAATTGTGGAAGGATTTTTGAAGTTTGATGAGTTAAGGGAGAGGTACATTTTTGGCAGCCATGAAACTTCAATAAGAGTAGTTTATCTTTGCATGTAAATGGTAGATTAAAGTATTGATGTAAGTATTTATGTGTATAGGAATAAATAGGATAATGTATACTTGAATTTCATGTGTAAGGTATGATTTTGGAAGCTTGAAAGCTAATTGAAAGAGATGTACAAATCAGCAACTTTGAAGTGTAGGTTAAAATGTGTTGTTTCATGGTTTGGTTTATGGAATTATATTGTTGAATTATGGTGCTTGTTATGACAGAATGTATATGTGTATAAAAGTTTGAATTAGGACATGTAAATGAGCTATGTCATGTGGTTAAATTATTTGTAATTGGACTTGGAAAATTTTGTACTATAATGTACATGTTGAGAATGGTTATAAGCTGCCAAAATGACAAAAAATGAGTTGCTAAATGTGTTTATGTTATGGTACAAACCAGAAATGGCATGGGAGAGTGACTTTGTAAGCATAGGATATGTAATTGGTAAAGGGTGAATAATGCACAATAGGGCAGTGTATGTTTTGGGCTTAGAACCTTAAGTGTGTGGCTCCAATTGGTATGAGACCAATTGGAGGTGAAACTAGGCACAAAATGTGCCAACTTTCATGAAGGAAGCTTACCAAAATTCTGCTTGGAAGGTGACTTGAAAAATGACCAAATCCGGATTAGTGCTTTGAAAGCCTGAAATTTGACCATTTGGGCAGCAGTTAGTGTTTTGGCCATAACTCACTCAAAACAGGTCCAATTGACCTAAAACTTTTACCATGAATAGTTAAGACATATATCTACAATTCTTATGAAGACACCAAAGCACAGAAATGGCCAGAACCAAGCCAAATAACTTGCACAAATTCAGGTCCAAAAACTGGCCGAACCAAAAGTGACCTAAAAATGACCTAAAGTAACCATTTTGATACATTCTGTCTAGCATTGGTAGATTGACCATAACTTGGTCTACATAACTCAGAATGAATTGAAATTTTGCCCTGCATGCAATAAGACATAGACCTACAAGTTTGTAGTTTTGACCAAAACCCGAAAACCGAGGGAAATAGGTCATCTGGCTAGGTCAAATTAGTATATCGGAATCCGAAAAATTGTAATAAAATGCATTATACATGAAAATGAATTGGGTAACATGTACCAACACTAAAAAGCTATTAAATATGACATATTGCAGTTAGTGTTTTGGCCATAACTCACTCAAAACAGGTCCAATTGACCTAAAACTTTTACCATGAATAGTTAAGACATATATCTACAATTCTTATGAAGACACCAAAGCACAGAAATGGCCAGAACCAAGCCAAATAACTTGCACAAATTCAGGTCCAAAAACTGGCCGAACCAAAAGTGACCTAAAAATGACCTAAAGTAACCATTTTGATACATTCTGTCTAGCATTGGTAGATTGGCCATAACTTGGTCTACATAACTCAGAATGAATTGAAATTTTGCCCTGCATGCAATAAGACATAGACCTACAAGTTTGTAGTTTTGACCAAAACCCGAAAACCGAGGGAAATAGGTCATCTGGCTAGGTCAAATTAGTATATCGGAATCCGAAAAATTGCAATAAAATGCATTATACATGAAAATGAATTGGGTAACATGTACCAACACTAAAAAGCTATTAAATATGACATATTGGTAACATTAAAAACTAATTCACCTAGACTACATTGAGGGTCAACATTTTAGATTGACTAAGGAAAATAATAGAATTCAATAAATTAATCATTGAACCTTATTATTAGAGACAGTTTAAATGAGTTCTGGAACACTTCAAATTGTGTGTTTCAGTTAGCAAAGACTCAGGGACAGGGAAGGAAACACTAAGTCAGGGCCAAGAGATAGTTATTAGAGGTTTGTGCACACTTTTGAATTTTCAATTGAAATAAATTATGACTATTTGTATATCATTGTTTTAAATTGTGAAAAATTGTTTGAATGATATTTGATGGATACTTATTGATTGAAAAGCATTGTAAATGGTTTGAAACCACAACTATCATGTATATTGATTGAATTCCTCACTAGCTTGTCTAGTGGGATGAATTGAATTCCCTCTCTGGCTGAAGTATTAAGGTGTGTGCCTGTTGAGGACAAATAGAATGAGTACTCATATTATTGCTAGCTAGCTATGTTATTCCTCACTAGCCATCGGCTTTTGGGACAAATTGAACTTTGGAACATGATTAAGCTGTGTGTGTGTTATTTATTGATATTTATTGTGATATTGTGAAATGAAGTTTAAATTCTTATTGACATTCATTGTCTTTGAATTTAACTATGGTTTTAAGTATCCACTATTTATATGATTTATGGCTTATGATTTAAAGTTGCATTTGGTTAATGTTGTGCACCACTGAGACAATGGCTCAGCGATAGCTTTTCATTACTGTCGCAGGTAGATAGACTGACAGGGCAGCAGACTAGGCTGCTAGTACTACACTAAGAGATCATCGGGTATATTGAGTATACTATATTTTGCATTTTGTATTGTAATGTATGTTCACTGTATGTATATAGTGTTCTTGGTTTTGAGCAGTTGTAAATTAAAATTGTACATTGAAGTTGTAAAATAAATTGTAAATTATTTTGGTTTGTAAATATTGTGATATATTTCCTTTATCTCAGCCTTTGAAAACACTGAAAAATTATTGTGGATTTGAGTTGACAAATGTTGAGAAACATATTGTGTTGATTAAATGTTGGAGTTTGAGATTGAGAAATATATTTGAAGTGCTTTTTACAGGTTTTTGAAGAACTGTTTTATTCAAAATATAGATGACACTCCACCAAAATTTTTACAGAAATGACTAATAATTCAAATGTGTTAGCTGTTTCACTTCAGTTCAAAAATTTTTTTAACCATGTAAATAGTGCTCACCACTGTAAAAAGAAATAAGAAAAGTTTTAAAATCCCTTATAGTGTATTTAATGGGTTATCAGTAGATGAAGTTGGTAATTCATTAAGTATACTACGGGATCATGTTATGCCTTACAGAGGAGTAGGGTGTGACAGGAGAAGCTAACATAGAAAATTTGACACCCCTTACCCGTCTACAGTGTAGCCGAGTAAGATATGCCACTTAGTGTGCCGGAGCACCAATTCATATTTCCATTACAATTTATCCATTTTAATTCATTTATTTACAATTTTTGATAAATCCAAATTTTTTTCACAAATTTTATAGAAAATCCGGCAGAGTGCCGTCTGTAAATTGAAAAAACAGTTCTTCTGAATCTGTTTAAAAACACTTCCATTATAATTTCCAAATCCAGACTCCATTATACACACACATCTCAACTCAATCTCAAAATCTTAATACTATTTTCAGAAATTTTCTGTTCACATCACCACTTGAAGCACATTTATAAATATTTCTCAACATTTCCTTTTTCAACATACATAATACAGAAAATTTCAATAACATGAAATTTCATATATTTACATTATCAAATAATTTCAAGAGTTTATAGTTACAATCCAAAACTAATACAAACTACAAAATACAAAATGTTACCCCAAAGTCCTAATGTCCTACCATGTGCACTGCAGATGTGAGGTGACTCTGGACTCCGGATGCAGGTCTGAAAGTTCACCCGGTCTGATGTTTGCTGGGCTCCCTAGCTAGGTCTCCAGTACCTGCGCGTGGCAAAAGCGACGCGCTAAGCAATTCTGCTTAGTGGTGAAAATAAAAAATAAAATAAAATAAATAAAATAAATATGCAAAATGTATGATTACATTTTTTGGTTGACTTAATTTTTGATATTTATTGCAGTATTATTCGATTAAAATTTGGTAAAATTTATTATCATTGCCCTAGTAACCCATACTAGTCGACTGGACTGGATAAACAGGTAAACTGGCACTGGGTACTAAGTACCTTGGACCATCACACCATCGATCACATTGTGTCTCCTGGTGTGCAACAAAATAGCTAATAAGCTGTAATAATTATCAGGGATAAAATCCGAGTGTAACAACTCAAATAACATAGCCAAAGGCTATTATGTCACAGAATGGCATGAAGCCATATGCAGTACTGCTAGCAGAACCCTATTGGCATGCCAACCTATCCAAACCAATCTTGCTAGGTGTACTAGGGCATGTTACACTTTTAAATTGTATAATTCTAGAAATTTAAGTTTAGGTGTTACTATTCATTTCATTAGTCAACTAAAATGTTGACTTTTGCATAGGCAATAGGTACATTGGTTCTAATACTCCCAACAAACCATATTTTGTATTCTAAATTTGTTGTTATTGGTTACCAATACGATTTCTAAGCTTAATGATAATTGGACAGAATTTTCAATTTTCAAGCTTTGTGTTTACTGTTCCATTAGTCATTTTTGTAGTGGGAATTTAGCAAAATGATCAACATGAAAGTTGTTCTTTATTTTGTCTAGTTGCATTTATTTTTTTGAATCACTCCATTTAGAGTTTTGTAGCTCAAGTTATGGCCCAAAAACCACAACTGGCCGGATTGAAATTTTTTCAGAATTTCTGGATTGACCAAATCTATAGTATTAGGAGCAGTGATTGCAACTCAACTTTTGAATATATTGTGGTCATAATTTGGATTAGGTTTCTTCATGAAAGTTGTAGGTCTATATCTCAGCTTGTTGTTGGTAAAAGTTCAGGTCAATTGGACCTTTCTGCGCTGAGTTATGGCCAAATGACTCAACATTGTTCATTTGGTCATTTTGCCCAGGCAGAATGTAGGTCACCCAGATTAGGGCAATCTTTTGGTCAGCTTGGTTTAGTTTTCTGGGCATGGTTTATTCACCAAAGTTGTGCTATTATGTGTCTAGTTTCATGTCCAATTGGCCTTGCACCAATTGAACCTCTACAATTCAAGTTATTGCTGCCCAAACCTGACTCAACACTGTTCATTTGGTCATTTTGCCCAGGCAGAATGCAGGTCACCTGGATTAGGGCAATCTTTTGGTCAACTTGGTTTGGTTTTCTAGGCATGGTTTCTTCACCAAAGTTGTGCCATTATGTGTCTAGTTTCATTTCCAATTGGCCTTGCACCAATTAAACCTCTACAATTCAAGTTATTGCTGCCTAAACCTACTGGACTCATGCCCAGTCCTGCAGGTCACCAAGGGCAGCCACACCAAACTCAAATCCCATTACACAACACACTTCATTTTTTATTCAAACAAAACTAAATGGTCACTAATTGACCATTAAAAACTACTTTCATCATCACATGATCAAAGTCTCATTTTCCACCCTAAACCCTAACTCACACATTACAAATCATGCATTATCATTGCATTTCATCAATCCACTTAAGAGATACATATTGAGGGCAGCCACACTACCATGTTAGCTTCACAAAAATCATCACCATCTTACCCTAACCAAGGCTGCCAAAATTATGGGTTGGCATACGAATGGTATTCAACAAATTTTCTTTGTAATTTACACTCATTCAAAGTCCTTAAACATGAATTTAAAGTGAAAACCAAGGTTAGGTCACAAACCTCTAATGGAGTGAGATTTCCCACTTGCTAGGGTTCCTCTTTTTCCTTTCTTTTTGCTCCCAAAAGACTCTCCAAGCTGTAAAAACACTTTTTTGTGTTGGGAGTATAGGGTTTAGTGGGACAAAAGCTAGGGAAATCAAGCATTGAAAAACTTGCTCAAGGTTGGCTATGGAGGAGGGGTGGCGGCAAGAAGAAGAATGGAGAAGAGAGTTCTGATTTTTTTTTTTCATTTTTCAGCCCATTTTGTCTCTTTTAAGTAAACTTATGCCATGTGTCAACATTGGATTGGTTGGGAGAACTTTAATGACATCATTATGATGTCATAATTCCATTTTCTTTTATTTTCTCTCCTTTTCTTGTCTATTTAATTTCAATTAAATTTTTAACAATATTTATTCATATTTTATGCTATATAAATTATTTATTTAATTGGACAAGTTGGCCAAAAATTGTATCTGAAGACGAAATGACCAAAATGCCCTCTTTTTGGCTTAGTGAACCAAAATTGTCTGTACCGATTGAAAAATTTTTCTATGTATTTTCTTAGCATTCTAATGCCATAAGAACCTCAATGACTCATCTCTGAGGTTTTGGCTCGTTTAACCTTAGTGTATTTCATTTCTAAAATTTTTTCCTTGATTTTTATGAGCATTATTTAGTTTCTTTATAACTCCTCACTCTAGTCTATTTATTATTTTAAACATTCTAGCTGCTCGGACTGACATTGGTCACTGGAACAGTAGACTGTACGGATTAGCTAAAGTGAGGATGTTACAGAAAACCCTTTCACAAATCGGCGGTAATATCTAGCTAAGCCCAGAAAACTGTGAATTTCTGTGATATTCCTGGGTGGCTTCCAATTAAGGATAGCTTCTACCTTGCTGGAATCTACCTTGATCCCTTCAGCTGACACAACATGTCCTAAGAAAGAGATTTCGACAATTTGGCATATAGCTGTTTCTCCCTCAAAGTTTGCAGTACAATCCGCAGATGTCTGTCATGCTCCTCTGCATTCCTCGAATATATCAAAATATCATCAATAAACACCACCACAAACTAGTCTAGATATAATCTGAAAATAGTGTTCATCAGATCCATAAAAGCAGCTAGAGCATTAGTTAACCCGAATGGCATTACCAGAAACTCATAGTGGCCATATCAAGTTCTGAAAGCAGTCTTTGGATTACTCTGCTCTTGCACTTTTAACTGATAATAACCAGATCACAAATCAATTTTGGAGAATACAGCTGCACCCTTCAACTGATCAAACAGATCATTAATGCGAGGCAATGGGTATTTGTTCTTTATTGTCACCTTATTCAATTGCCGATAGTCAATACATAAGCGGAGAGTGCCATCTTTCTTCTTAACAAATAATACTGGTGCTCCCCAAGGTGACGCACTAGGACGGATGAAGCCCTTTTCAAGTAATTCTTGCAACTGTACCTTCAACTCCTTCAACTCTGCTGGTGCCATTCTGTATGGTGTTATGGAGATTGGATCCATACCAGGCATAACATTAATCTCAAACTGTACCTCTCTTTCTGGAGGTAACCTAGCAATTCATCAGGAAACACATCTGGAAAGTCATATACTGTAGGGATGTCCCTCAATGCTGGACTCCCCACTTGGGTGTCTACCACATGTGCCAAGTATGCTTCACACCCCTTTCTAATAATTTTTCTGGCTAGTGTAGCCGAAATGATGTTTAATGGCAATAACTGCCTCTCCCCATGTATTACCACTTCACTATATTGAGGGAGACCAAAAGTGACTGTCTTTAGTCTACAGTCAATCATGGCGTGATGCCTGGCTAACCAATCCATGCCCAAGATGATATCATAATCTCTGAAGGGCATTTCAATGAGATCAGACAGAAAAGTGTATCCTTGGATCACCAAAGGACAATCCCTATGCATTTTATTGACCTTGACCTCTTGTCCTAGCGGACTTATTACTAGTACCTCAAAGTCCATTTTCACACACGGAACAGCAATGCAATCAATTATGCTACTACTCACATAGGAATGGATAGAACTCGGATCAAATAACATAAACACATCTTGATTAAAAGTTGAGAAGGTACCAGCCACAATGTCAGATGTCTCAGCCTCTTCTCTCTGTCTCATTGCGTAGACTTTGACTGGAGCACTGCCTTGCTCTGATTGATTCGCTGTGCCTTGGCTGTCTAGGTGGTTATGAACCTCTGGTGGCAGGATTCTGAACTGACCCTTCTGCAGTAGTAGGAGGTGGCCTAACTCTACGGGCACTAGTGCTGTCCTTGGCAAAATGTCCTGTGCCTCCATAGTTATAACAGGCTCCTGTGGCCTTATAGCATACCCCACCATGACTTCTACCATAAGTTTCACATTGACGGGGAGGGTAGGAACTTCTGGTAGTCTGCTGACCAGATGAAGGAGGTTACTGTCCAGAATATCTTCCCCTACTAGACTTTTTACCACCCCTGCTGTGTCCCCCGAAGTTCTTTCTCTTCCCAGTAGGACCACTGGAACTCTGATCTGCTGACTTTCCCTTTTTTTTTTTTTTTTTTTTTCTGTCTTCTCTAATTTCTTTTTCTTTGGGGCTACTTCTGACTCAATTCTTTCTAATTCCAGTGCTTGAGAAATGAGCTTAGAGAAGTTAATATGTTTGAATCCGACCACTTGTAATCTGATACTGGGCTTCAAGTCGGTTTCAAACCTTTTACACCTTTCCCTGCTGGTGGCAAGGAGACTTCCTGCATAGTAGCTCAGGCGGGAAAATTCCCTTTCATATTCTGCCACTGACCTACTTCCCTGTTTCAGACTTAAGAACTCCTGTAGCTTCTGTTCCACATAGGCATCTGGGACATATTTTTGTCTGAACTCCCACAAAAAGTCATCCCAGGTTAGTACTGGAGGTTCCACCAAACTATGAGGAATGGTTTTCCACCAGTCATATGCATCCCCCTATAGTAATGACACTGAATACTCAAATCTGAGCTCCTATGTACAATGTAGTTTCTTGAACACCCTATCCATTCTCTCTAACCATTGTTCTACCTCTAGAGGATCTACTATCCCCTTGAACTCAGTAGCCCCATATTTAATCAGCTTGTCATACTGCCTAGCTGAAGACTGTGGTTGTACCACTGGTGTCTGTAGTGGGACTTGAGTAGGCATGTTATCAGCCATCTGTTGGAACATTGCAGCCATCTGCTGTGCAAATTGAGCAGGAAACTGTGGTACTGAGGCGGCTGGTGCAGCTGATCCACTCACATTGTGTAGGGCTGGGGCATCCCCTTGTACCTCAGCCTTTATTGATTGATCGACAGAACGATCCCCTTCTTCCATAGTCAATTTGAGGACCTTAGACCTCCTGAACAAATAACACAAGGAGATTTCCTCCTGTTAGTGCATATTTATAATTTAATGTACTGTATGTATCAAACAATGACATTGAGCAGTTGTACTATGAAGAAAGAATATTCAAATTACAGGTAAAAAAAGAATTAAAAAAAAAAACTGGGCTCTGATACCACTAAAACATGTCACACCCTACCCCTCCGTAAGGCATAACATGATCCCGTAGTATATCTAATGAATTACCAAACTTCGCTTACTGATAGCTCATTAAATACACTACAAGGGATTTTAAAACCTTTTCTTATTTCTTTTTACAGTGGTGAGCACTTTTGACAGGTATTAAAATTTTTTAACTGAATTGAAACAAAATAACAAATCTGAGTACCAATAATTTATGTAAAAATTTTGGCAGAGTGCCATTTTTATTTTGAAAAAAATAGTTCTTCAAAAACCTGTAAAAAACACTTTCAATATATTTCTACAATCCCAAACTCCAATAAATTGTTCAACACAACAAATTTCTCAACATTATCAACTCAGTTCAACAATCAATTTTTCAGTATTTTCAAAAGCTGAGACAAGATAATTATATCACAATATTTTTACAAGCCAAAATAATTTACAATTTTAGTTTACAACTACTCAAGACCAAGTACAATATATACATACAGTGCACATACATTACAACAAAAACTACAAAATATGGTATACTCAATATACCCGGCGAAATCTCAAAATATAGCACAAGCAGCCTACTCTGCTGCTCTGTCCGTCTGTCTACCTGTGACAGCAATGAAAAAGCAATCGCTGAGCCAATATCTCAGTGGTGCACAACATTAAGAAAATATAATTTAAAATCATAAACTATAAATCATATGAACTGTGGATACTTAAAATCATAGTTAAATTCAAAAGACAGTGAATGTCATAAAGAATTAAACTCCATTTCACAATATCACAATAAATAGCAATAAATAACACACACAGCTTAATCATGATTCCATAGTCCAATTCGTCCCAAAAGCCGATGGCTAGTGAGGAATAACATAGCTAGCTAGCAATAATATGAGTACTTATTCTATTCGTCCTTAATAGGCACACACCTCATCACTTCAGCCAGAGAGGGAATTCAAAGTCAATTCGTTCCACTAGACAAGCTAGCGAGAAATTCAATCAATATACATGATAGCTGTGGTTTCAAACCATTTACAATATTTTTCAAGCAATAAGTATCCATCAAATATAATTCAAACAAAATTTCACAATTTAAACAATAACAGACAAATTGTCATAATTTATTTCAATTGAAAATATAAAAGAAATAACTGTTGTGCACAAACCTCTAAAGAGTAATCTCTTGGCCCTGACTCAATGTTTCTTTCCCCTTCCCTGAGTCTTTGCTAATTGAAACAAATGATTTAAAGTATTTCAGTACTCATTTAAACTGTCTCTGACAATAAAGTTCAATAATTAATTTATTTAATACAATTGCTTTTCTTAGTCAACCTATAATGCTAACCCTTGATGCACTCTAAGTGAATTAGGTTTAATGTTACTAATATGTCACATTTTGCATTTCAATATGCTACCAATATAGTGCAATTTACCATTTTTGCAAGTTGAAATTCATTGCCAAATTATTTCAAGCATCATTGTATGTAAATGTCAAGTTCTCAATTTTTGTGTGCTAGATTGGTCTTGCTTAAAGTCCTATTTCTCTTGGTTTTTAACTTCTGGTCAAAGAAGCAAAATTGTAGCTCTATGTCTTATTGCACTCGGGGTAAAATTTCAGGTCATTCTGAGTTTTATACACCAAGATATGATCAATTTACTAAAGCTAGACAGATTGCACTAAAATGGCAACTTTATGTCATTTTTAGGTCATTTTTGGTTCTGGCAGTTTTTATACCCAAAATTGTGCAAGCATTTTGACTTGATTATGGTCATTTATGGGTTTTGGTGTCTTAATAAGAGTTGTAGATCTATGTCTAATCTATTCATGAGAAAAATTTCAGGTCATTTGGACCTGTTTTGAGTGAGTTATGGCCAAAGCACTAACTGCTGCCAAAATGGTCAATTTTCAGGCTTTCAAGTCACTAATCCGGATTTAGTCATTTCTCAAGTCACTTTTTGGACAGAATTTAGGTAGGCTTTCTTCATGAAAGTTGGCACATTTTGTGCCTAGTTTCACCTCCAATTGGCCTCATACCAATTGGAGTCACACACTTAGGGTTATAGGCCCATTTGTACACTGCCTTCTACATGCCTTTCAAACACCAAACCAACACACATTCACCAACTATCTCCTCACTTCTCCATACCATTCTGCATTTGGCACTAACCAAAATCATTCAATTCTCTACATTATAGGTCAATTTGGACAGAATATAACCACTTCAAAATACACCAATTGCAGTCACAATTCACAAAGTTCAATCTCAACAATATATACACATAATTACTTATAATTATCACACATACTTCCATTATCAATTTACATACCTTATCACTACTATTCCACACACATATATGCTGCCATTTTTTGTACAATATTTTAACAATATTTCATGAACTTAAACACTTCAATCTTCATCATGAGGCTGCCAAAAATTTACACATACACATCAACTTCCATTTTCACTTTTCAAGCTTACCATTCAAACTTTACACATGGAATTCAACTTCAATACAATTAAACATTTAAATCAATACCCCAAATCACTAAATATATGCAAAAATAATTTGTACATGATGAAGTTCCATGGCTGTCGAAATGCTCCATCACCAATAATTCATCAAACCTCAAACTTCTTCCATAATTCAACTACCCACAACTTTAGTTACACTTTTAATGAAAGAAGAATTGAAAATAACAACTTACCTCTTTTGAAGCTTCTTTAAAACTCGCCAAAACTTATCTTTCTTGCTTCCTTATTGCTGCCCAAGGTGTGTAGGTAAGGTTTAGTGAAGGAACCTAGTGAAAAAGGTGACTTGATCAAGGTTGCATGGAGGTCCTTCCATGGCCGGCAATGGTGATTTGGAATGGAGCTTGAATTCGGCCAAAGTGAATTTGTGAGGAAGAAGGCATTATATATGGCCACTTAATACATAGTTAGTGGAGCACTAAGTTAGCTTAATGATTAATTAATTTCCAATTTCCTTCATTTGCAATTAGGACACAATTCTTTCACTATTTACATTAGGTGCCACTCTTTTAATTTTCATGACATTTTCAAATTTTAATATCATTTATTTTTAATGGACATTTAGGTCAAAAGGCAACTCGGGATGTCAAATGACCACAATGCCCCTATTCGGGTTGCATTCCCGATTTTTCGGTAACACCGAGTTTTATCATTTTCTCGATTTCTCTTTTTTTCTTTGTACTAATTAATTATTTTTTTTTATATTTCTAATGTCATTTATACTTCAATAGATATTTATTTAAGTTTTAAAAATATTTTCCAGGGTTCCTCGCAATCTAGGGCTAGTCAATGTTCCATGCCGCAACTTCCCGGTGCGGTCACCCATCGCTACGGTTTTTGACTCGTTTAACTTAGTCACAATTCATTGCTATTATTTTTCCTTTGTTTTTCTTGTATTTTCCTTTCTTATATTTCATTATTTTATGTCTCCTCACTAACATTTAAATGTAGCTCTAGGCATCCCAGCTGTCCGGATAGACACTAGTCACTGAACAGTAGAATGCACTACCGAACATAGGGGTGTTACAGCGGCATCACATTTGACGGTTCGAAATTTGAGTTTAGAACTACTTCACAGTCATTCCCAAGAAGGTCACCCATCGCTGTGACTCCTGGCTCATTTAACTTCTTGTGTTATGTTTTTCTTATTTATACTTAACTATTTGGCAATTACTAATTATTTGTGTTCAGGGCTTATCTAGGTGTCTTAGATGCGGTTCTACTTCCCTTACTTGTTCAGACTGACACCGGTCACCGAAATAGTAACATATGCCAGGCTATGCCAATAGGGGTGTTACAATATGTATATATATTCATCAAACCATTCAACATCTTTAGCTACCTTTGACCTAAAGAATCAAGCTTTATTTCATAGGATGGACGACAATCCTATAATTGTAGACTCCTGTAATGTCTTTGGTGTAGCCTTTGGGCCGACCACTAATTCGTCGAATTGCACCAACTACTGTGATTAAGGTGTCGAAGGTTGTCCTCCTTAAGATGGCATAGGTGTTCTTATGTTAATATCACAAGAAGTACATGCTTTGTGTCTGCTCCTAATCATATTTGTAAATTAAATAAAAATAATAAAAAAAGTTAATTTATAATAAAAAAATATATATTATGTTTCTATCAAAAATTTGGCAGAACCTCCCCCAAGAAATGGTTTTTTCCAAAATTTTAATAACACAGCCTACATAATAATAATAATAATAATAATAATAATAATAATAATAATAATAATAATAATAATAATAATAATAATAATAATAATAATTAAAAAAAAAACAATGCCATCCTGGCTTACACATTTACTACAATAACATAAATTGTAAAGTTCATTAATAAAGTTAAAAAAATAACAATTCATAAAGTTAAATGGTAACATAATAGACATCAATAGTATTATAACAGATAATAGTACAACAAATATAAGTTGCAATTAAATTAAATTGAACATTTTTTTTTCGAGAAAATTTGAACATTGCTTTTGAAATATTTATAATACAACAAAATGACAATAACATTTGCAAAAAGTAACATATTTCATAAAGTTATACATATGTAATTTCATTATCCATTACAATATAATTTATTCACTAGCATCGTTATATTCATGAAGTTCTTCTTATTCTTCTTCATCACTTTCTGTTGTATAATTTAGATCTATCTCATCCAGTAATTCCTCTTTTTCAATAGTTGTAAGCTATGGTGGTTCACCACTTGGATCATCTAGGGATCTAATCTGTTCATCTTCTACTTTTGTATCAATTTATAACACTCCAACTACTTCATCTTGAAATGCCAGGTCAGACATTTGCTCTGTTAAATTTGTCTAAGGCATGATGATAATGGACCTAGGCTTGACTTTACACCACTAAAAGAAAGGTGGTCTTTGGAGGCAGTTTTTATTTTTATTTTTTTTCTTCTCTTAAGGCTAGGGGTTGTTTAAACCACCCCTACAATTTCTACAGGCAGTTTATAGAACTGCCTCAAAACTACCTCCATTGTCACTATCTCTACCGCTTAGCGGCGGCTTCATCAAGGGCTGGGGTAGGCCATCTTGTAGGGGTGATCGGCTAAAGGCGGTTTAAATTGCGCCTACACTAAGAAAAGAGGTAGTTTTCTCTACCACAATACTTATTCGATCCATTATAATTGACTGTAGTAGAGATGGTTATTAATACATGTAAGGGTGGTTTGAATTGTCTCTAAACTATTTGATCCAATTTTAAATTTTCAGTAATTATTTTACAAATGATGGCTTCCAATTTTTCTGTAATATGATCTTTTTTATTTATAAGGTTTAGCAGACATTTTTATAGTATTTTTTGCAACTAAATATTTTAGTAAATAAGAATATAATAAAGATATGAATACAATTTTAAAAAAACTAAATTTATTATATAACAAAATTAACAATATATAATTACAACTTATAAATTCTTAGTAATACAGGAAAAGAGAAAGGAGAATAATTAGAGCAAAGCATTTTATGAAATGCTTTTAATACTCCATCATGGGTGAACATTATTACTGTTTGTCCTAAAATGAAATTTGCAGGGTAACTAAAACTATTAGGGTATCTCTTGATCTGCCCTTGATGATAAAGATGCCTTTTATGCATAAGTCTAAGTTTATTTGCTCCATGCAATGCAAAACCTTGAAGCTAATTGCATTTCTATTGAGTCTAGATGCTCAGCAGCATGTAAAAAGAAATATTAGAGCAACATTGAAGCTAATCTGGGGCTAAATATGACAAATGATCTATCTATTAAATACCAACATAGAAAACAAAAAATAACAAAAAAAAATGTCAACATAAAAAAATAAGAGAAAATAACATCACAATTTCACACAACCATGTTAGGCCCACTTCTATACTAAGAACACACAATTGCAAGGGCTGAAAATGACAAATGATCTATACATTAAATATCAATATAGATAACAAAAAATAACAAAAAAAAAAAAAAATATCAACCTAAAAAAAAAAAAGAGAAAATAACATCATAATCTCACACAACTATGTTGAGCCTACTTCTATATTAAGAACACACAATTGCAAGGCAGAATGTTCCCCAAAATTTTCCTTTATTAATTTTTAAAATAACTAAAATTTTCTCTTTTTATAATAAATATATTATAATATGTGGAGGAATAGACAATATGTTTATGAATAAATAAATTCACTAACCTTGTGAGGAAGGGTGACATTCACTAGCTTTTTGAAGAAAAGGATGGAAAATTCAAAAATAGATACTGGGAAATCATAGAAACTGAAAATTCTACATTGAATAATGGGCAAATAAATTATTAACTCAAGAAGAGAGAAAGAGCCTGTGAAACTGTAACACCCTCATACTAAGTAGTCTATAATTTTATTGTTCTAGTGACTAGTGTCTGTTCGGACAGTCAGGATGTCTAGAACCATACCTAAGCCACCCAGAAAAGCCACAAGTAAAAATTAATAGAAGCCACATGAAGGTGAAGCAGAAATAAGAAAAACAAAGCATAAAAGGTTAAATGAGCTGAAGGTCCCGGTAATGGGTGACCATACCGGGAAGTAACTGCGAGCTCAGTTGCTGCCCTAATTTCGTGTGGGACCCTGTGATACCCCAGGCCTAGGGATAATTGCGAAGTTAATGATAATGTAAAAACCATAAAAAAGAATAAATAACAAGTTTAAATAATTGAATCAAAGAATGGGAAGTAACCTAGTGCTATTGGAAAAACTGATCAGATCGATAAAGGGCAATATGGTCAATTCACACTTAGAGGTGACTCTTGGCCTAAATGTCCACTAAAATGTAGAAAATTAAAATTATGAAAAATAAATTAAAAGTGAAGAGGTGAATGGAAGAAAGGCAAAAGGGAAAAAGAAAAATAAGTGCTTTATGACATCATGCATAAGTAAGCATGACACAATAAAAAAATTTATAATTTAAAGTAATTATTTGGATAAGTTAAAAAGGGATAAATGTAAATAAAAAACAAAAAGAAATTGGGTCTTCTTCTTCATAGCTTGCTGCCCCACTTTTTGTAACACCTCGAACCTCCGAGTTATGAATAGTATAATTTTTGATCCGTGACCAGTACTATTCAAAGACACCTTGAGGACCAAAAAAAAATAGAAAATTAATTGAGATAGACATAATAAAAATTCAAGTGACCTAAAAATATAAGGATTCACCAGGTATATTGTAAAAGAGGGATTATGACCCGATAAGGGGCATTTTGGTCAATTCACTTTAAGAGTTGATTTTTTTGACCAAAAGGTCAATTTAATTAAATAAAAATAAATTATTGAATTATGAATAAATATTGAGGAAAATTTAGTATAAATATAAAAAGAAAAGAAAGGAAATAAAATTGTAAGTTTTATGACATTTTTGACACAATTAAAATTTTTAATTGAAATAAACTAATTTTGAGAATAAATATATATAAAAGATAAGACAAATTAAAAAGCCATTTCTTCCCTTTCTTTCCCATTTAGTTACCACCTACTCTCTCTCCTTCTCTCTTTCTTTATTTCTTCTTCTTCCTTCTTTCTCCATTGACATCCATTCTCAAAACTCAATTCCTTGCTTTTCCTCCATGGGTTTTCCATCTAATTGATAGAGAGCATCAAATTAATCTTTGATTTAGAGATTAAAAGCAAGGGAAAATAAGAGATTAGAAGAGGAACAAGATTTGGAAGAGATTGGAAGCGGGAAAAATCATCAAGTGAGGTACGCTTTCTCTTTCATGCTTGATTTACCAAGTATGCTTTAAATCAAGTTTAGGTGTGATGAAATAACATGAGAAATTGAAAGGAAACATGTATGGAAATCTAAACTAGGGTTTTGGCCAACTTAGGAAAAATTAAGGTTTTTATGTATTTTAGTTAAATTGATGATAAATCTAAGTTAAATTAAAGTAGTATGCATGATTGGGAGTAGTAAGATTTCATGGGATTGCATAAATTGAATTATGAAAGATTAAGGTTCATGGAGAAATTGAGTTTTGGTGCTAGAGAGTGAAATTGGTGTGTGTAGTGTTAAATTATGATCATTTGAGATTTATTTAGTTTGAATTGACATTGGGTTGATGAATGGAAGTAATGAAATGGTAGGATTAGGGAAAATTGCAAACTTTGGTGTTTAAATATTATGGGGTTTGTGCTAAGAAGTGCCATTGATGTGTCAATACTAAATTATAGTCATTTTGGGTGAATTAAATGTGAATTGAGGTTGGTTAATGGAAGTAATTGAAGAAAAGAAAAATTGAACTTAGGGCAAAATTTTGCACACTAAATTTAGTGTGTTTGGAAGCCCATAACTTAAGCTACACAACTCCAATTGGTGTGAAACCAATTGGAAACGAAACTTAAGACATAGGGCTAGAATTTTCGTGAAGATACCCTGCCCCGAAAATGACCTTAAGCTATCCAAAATGAGCCTTGAACTTAGAGACAAAATTCTGGAACTTGCAGAATTTGACCATATGAACAGTAAATTTTGCATAGCCATAACTCTCTCTAGAAAACTTTGATTTAGGCGATTCTTAAACCGATGGAAACCTAAGACATAGTAGAATATTTCATATGGAGAACTTGAGGCCAAATTATGGACTTAACCCAATCAAACTACTAAGTAAATTTGAATCATCGAATCTGCAGAAATCTGGAAATCTGCAGATGTACTATATGCACAGTAAATTTTGCATGGCCATCACTCTCTTTAGAAAACTCTGATTTAGGCGATTCTTGAACCAATGGAAACCTAAGAAATAGTATAACATTTTGTATGAAGAATATTAGACCAAATTATAGACTTAACTTGATCAAATTGCTGAACGAAGTTGGATTGATAAATCTGCCAGAACTGAATCTGCAGTATAAATAGTGACATAAACGGTAACCATGTTTTGGTCATACTTGAGCTACACAACTTCGAATTAGGCAATTCAAAAAGGAAAATAAAGTTAAGAGCTAGATGAACAATTTTCATGAAGAACACCTCACCAAATTATGATCGAAATTAGGTAAAAATTAGGTTCAAAGTTTAGGGCACGAAGTTGTCCAAAACCAAAACTCTCAAAATTTGCAAAGCTAATTTGGGATGCCTTAGATATTCATGTAATGAGTTCTTGGCAGCAATTAAGATGCGTATTGAGACATTCTATTTGTGTATTTTCAATGGAGAAAGAGGTTGGGACGGACAAGGAATAGTGAGTAAAGAGAAAGGAGAGCATTGAAGGTTTGTGCATAACTAACATTTTCTTCTTTTTTAAACTTGTAAATTGCTTGGAATGTATTAAATTGAATGAGTTTGCTTTGAACAAGTTTACTTTGACTAAAATATGGATTTCTCTTACATTTAAGAAATTTGGGTGTTGCCACCTTTATATGGATATTATGATGAATTTAAATGTGTTTATGGGTTTATAAATGGTGGGAAATTTTTGGAAACTGTTTTGAAACCATAGTTAGCATGACAGTCCCTTTCGAAACTCCCCAGTAGTAACGGCTACTTGGGGTTGATAATTGATATTGATTATGTCTCCCATTAATAACGGTTAGTGGGGTAAGACTACATGAGTACTCATTAGCTAGCTAGCCCTTCCCTCATTAATAACAGTTAGTGAGGTTGAGATTGATTTATCGTGGTGTACAACACGGCACTGATCATGAAATTTTATGTCATGGCCTAAACTGTGTGTTGATGTTAGCAATACTAATGCTTCGTGAATTGTGATTTATGAAGGGTGATTTCTCTTTTGAAATGTTATTCCAATAAATGGCTCTTATGGACTTAGAACTATTGTGAAGTTTTCATGCTTAAGAAAAATTTGATTTATTATGCTTTGACAAATTGTATTTTACCTTAAGTTTTAAAGTTATTAGTTGTGCACCACTGAGTGATATACTCAGCGATAGCTTCTTTATGCTGTCGCAGGTAAGGGAAAGGAGAAGGCTGCTGAGTGAGAGACTTGGAAGCAGCATTTTAGTATTGATTGTGAGTATTTACGTTAGGTATACCCTTGTGATTCCTTTGGATATATTTTGTACCTATATGTATGGATGTACGGACATTGAGTAGTTTGTATTAAAAAGCACTACATTACTAAAGTATTTTGAGTTTGTAACTATTTGTATTGTATTTTGAAGCTTATGGAAATGTAACTTTTGCAATATTTAGTCTATCATTATTTCCAATGAATATTTACATTGAAATTTAACTATTCCCATGCAGTTTTCCGCAAAAGAATTGATAAGATCAAAAGATATAATTTGTTTAAAATCCCTTATAGCATAACTAATGGGTTATCGATAGGTGTAGTTCGGTAATTCATTAGGTATGCTACGGGAAAATGCCATGCCTTACAAGGGATAAGGTGTGACACTTTCTCTCTCTCACTTTCTCAAATTTCTTCCATTTCCACCAAAAAATTCAAGCTTAAATCCTCGTTTCCCTCTATAAAACTTCCCCTAAATTAGTAGGAAACCTTAGGTTGAACCTTGATTTGAAGATTTGAAGAAAGAAAGATAAGAAAAAGAGAAAGAATTTCATAATTTGAAGAGCTCCACTTAAGGTAAGCTCTCTCTAGCCAAATTGATAGTGTATGCTTAGGATTAAAGTTGATTATGGGATAATTAACATAATAAAGCAAGAAATCATGCTTAGTATGAGACTAGGGAATTTTCGCCAGCTTGTGAGGGTGATGGATTTGATGAGTTGATTTAAATTAAACATAATTTGTGATGTGTTATAAGGTGTTGAACATGATTAGTGAAGTAAATTTGCATGAATTGTGATAATTGGAGAATTAGGGTTTATGATGATTACAGTTTTAGGAGAAATTGGAGATTTTGAGAATTGATGACTAGTTAATGTTTTAGTGCTCAACTTTGGTCAATTGGTGTGCATATGATTGTGAATTGATGATTAGAATTGAGATAGGTTATGAATGCGGAATGGTTAGATTCTTGACAGCCTAACCTCTGTCCATTTAAGAGGTTATAAGTTGAATTGTGCTGCTTAAATTGGTGTAAGGCCAATTGGAGATGAAATGAGGGTCATAATGCTACATTTTTTATGAAGGAACCTTGCCCAAAAAGTGACCACAAGTTAGTCTAAAATTAGGTTGAATCCGGAAATGGTGCCCTGATTCTGGGCAGAATTGACCAAATAAACAGTACATGTTCAAATGGTTATAACTTTACGTAGAGAGGGCCAAATGACCTGATTTTTCAACCATTAGAAATTTTAGACATATTAGAACAACTTTCACGAAGAACATAAACCCAAATTCTGACCATAACTTGTTCAAATTGCTAATCAAATTTAAGTAATCAAAACTGCCAGAACCAAATTTGCCCAGAAAATCTAGAAATGTACCAATCCGGCCAGTTATGGTAAAAATGCCATCACTTGAGCTAAAAAACTCAAAATGGAGTGATTCAAAAAGGGAATTAAACTAGACACATTAAGGAACAACTTTGGTGGAGAAATTTTAGCTAAATTTCCACTGTATATTGGTCTAATAGAATAGTAAACATTGGAGACAAAAACTAAAATTTTAAAAATTAATACTAATAAACCTTGAATTGCAATTGGCAACAAATGCCAACAAAATTGTGACCCAAAATGTGGTAGGATCATGTGTTTAGAAATTTTATACCTATTAATTATGAAAAAGTTAATATTTTGAATGAATAGTAATGTAAATAGTAACCATAAACATACCAAATACAAAGAACTTAACTCTTAGGAGAATTTATAAGTAAAATTAAGTATGCAAAAATTCAATTGTTGGATCTATTATTATAAATGGTTTGAAAGGCTATTGAAACACTTTAATTATGTGTTTCAGTTGGAAAGGAGCCACCCAAGGAAGGGAAGGATTAAGTTAAGAATAGGGAAGTCAAATAAGGTTTGTGCACAACTATTCTTTTTTCTACGTTTTAAAATTGAATTTGATTTGAATGAACTTTAGATGAATGAATTTTTTTCTTCTTTGCAATTATGGACTTTAAAAATGTGGAATTGACTTTGTATGATTTAAATACAAATACCATTGTGTACTTAAGAATTTATTGTATTGTTTGAAAATTGTGAATTGTACACTTGATGTGTTGCCAACCTTGTGCATGAATTTACTATAATTGAATGTGTTTATTTATTTTATAAATGTATTTTATGAATGAAACTTCTTTAAATATGTTTAGAAATCACAGTTGACATGGCAATATGCTTTGTGTTCTCATTAGCTTGTCTAGTGAGATATCTCCTCCACTTATTAGAGTTGAGTTCCTTCCTTTCTGGCTTGCCAGTTGAGGAAGAGTTTGGATGAGTCCTTATATATACTAGCTAGTCTTTATTCCTCCCTTTAGCCTCGGTTATTGGGAGAGTTTGCTTTGTCATGGTAAACAACGCGGTATTGATCATGAAATTTTGTGTCATAGGTTCAACTGTAAAAATTGTTAGCAACACCCTTAAACTGTGATTATATGATAAATGTTTTGTCAATGATTGTAATTTATTATGGTGATTTCCTGGAAATAGAAGAATTTAAATAACATGTGATTAAAAACAAAGGATTTGTTTTTGATTGATAAATATTGGATTACTTTTATGGATCAATAAAATGTGATTTGATATGTTTTGATAAATTATGCTTTATATTGAGTTTTAATTTATTTGTTGTGCACCAATGAGTTCATCGCTCAATGATAGCTTTTTATGCTGTCACAGGTGAAAGAGAAGATATAGTAGCTGAGTGAGGACACTTGAAGCTGTGAATTGAAGTTGTCTACGGATATAGCATAGGTATACCCTTGTATATTAAGTTTTGATGTACTCATGTAAGTATATGTATAAAATTTCATTCGAGCAGTTATACAGAAACAGTTGTAATATTATTTTAGGACTTTAATCAAATGTACATTATGGTAATATTATTTCTTTTGAGTTTAATAGTTTGAATTTTTTTTTTGTAATCATAAATCTTATTACTTTAATGAGTGTAAACATTTAAATTTCCTTTTGAGTCTTGTAAAAAGGGAATTATTTCCTTTATAATGAAATTTGCTGAAAACGAAATGAGATGATTTGATGTTGATTGAGTTTGATCGCGTCGAATTGTGGAAGACATATTTTTATGAATTAATTTTCACATGTTAGAAGAACTGTTTAATGGTATTTTTACCTGTCACCACACGAATTTTTCTTAAAATTTTAAAAATGCCCAATTAATTCTAAATAAGTTTTATGAAATATTCCTGAATTGAAAACACTGAATTGAAAATTTTAAATCCATGCCTAACTTAAAAATGAATTGTTTTGTCAAAATCCCTTGTAGCATATTTAATAGATTATCATTAGGTGAAGTTTGATAATTTATTAGGTATACTATGGGATCATGCCACATCTTATGGAGGGGTAAAGTGTGACATGTTTTAGTAGTATCAGAACTAGTTTTTAGTGTAAGTTTTGAATTGTGAATTTGAAATATTTTTTGATAAGTACAATTGCTCAAATGTTTGATATATATAGTACATTTACATCATGAATATGAATTGACGGGGAGAAATCTCCTTGTGTTAGTTGTTCATGGGATAGAAAATCCTGTGAATAGATATGGAAGAGGGGGATAAAAAGGTAAAGCAATCTATTGCAGCTGATGTACAAGAAGAGGCCCCAGCTTCTTGGAGTGTTGGAGGCCCGGTGGCACCAACCCCACCTATACAAATTAATGCACAAATGGCCTGGTCGATGGCCACTTTCTTTCAACAAATGGCTGATAATTTGTCGGCCCAAGCCTAAGTACAAACCCAACCCCATAAAGGTAGCATGAACAGGGAAAGGGTGTGAAGCCTGCTGCCCAAAGTTCAGGCAATAGCTTGAGGAATAGAAAAGATTTTGAGGGACCTCTTGCTTATAGGTATGACAGAGGCGGATCTTCTGGGCAGAGGCCACCAATATTTAATCGACAAAAAACCAGGAGTTTTTTTTTCTATCCGCACCTGTGATGTATGTGGCAAGCTACATGGGGGTGTCTACTATAAGATCAATAAAGCTTGCTATAATTGCGGCAAAATTGGACATTTCGTCAGTAATTGTACCAACACTCACAAATCTGTACCATCTATCACAGTTGAAGGATCCATCCAAAATTCTACCCCCAGAGGTCCACAGATAGTCAATAAGAGTAAAGACAGAGGTAGAGGCGATGTTACTGACGATCAAGGCACAGTGAACCAATCTAAATAGAGGGGTGCACTAGTCAGGATGTACACCATGCGCCAAGGGGAAGAAGCAGAGGCTTCAGATGTAGTTGCCGGTATGTTTTTAAATTTTTGAAAGGAATGATTATGTATTATTTGATTCCGGTTCTACTCATCCGCATGCTAGTGCTAAAATTATATGTTTTACTACTATCCCCTTGCATGGAAATAAATTTTGATTTGTTAGAGACGAATCCTTTAGGATAAGAGCTACGACAATAAATGTGATTATAATCAGTTTTGGAAAAGTTTGCTAGTGAGAGACATCTCTTATAATACGACAAATTATAAAGTTAATTAGTGAGCCTAATTAGTGCAAGGCAAGAGGACCTAAAAGTGAGTTATAGTAATATATCTGCCCTAGATGAGGGCAAAGGTATTACTACTGATAGATGTCAGTGGATACCATAATCAGACTAAGTTTAAGATATTAGTGGACTTGAGAAGGATAAAATATAAGAAAGTTTCATCTATTGAGATATATTGTAGTAACTATGCATTGTTCTTAATGTTTGTGCTGTAAGCTGCAAATTACAGTATCGATTTGGGATTTATTATGTAAAGCTACATACTACCCTATAGTGTACCAAGATAAGAATAATTGCAAATGATTTTCGCTCTAGTATGGATATGCCAGAACAAAGTTATATTATTAGAACTGAGTTTGAAAATCCTACTTATGGATTTAAAACTCTACAATTAGAATATCAAAAGATCATGATTGCTAGGTAGTGAGAGTTAACGACTAAGTTACCCTAGCACGAGTTACAGTACATCAGGAATTGCTATAAGACTAGAGATTTCAGTATAGTCATAAATTAAAGATAACACCTATAGGGCGAGGTCATCCAATCTCTGATATGGGGTTTATAGTTGTTTTGGTATTGCAATGGACCTTTTGCTTAAAGTCTAGCAAAAAACAATATTCTATTCGTATAATAGTAAGACACAAAATATGGTTTTATTCCCCTGAAGGAGACAGGATGCTATGGATGATAATCATAACTTATAAAGTGATTGTGAAACGATGTTCTAATTGGGACAGTAGTGTGATAGGGAATAGTTGGCCAGGTATTCATTAGAAAGAGCACAATTTTATTGTGCGAATCATAAGGATTAGATTATGATTGGTGTAAGACTTTTGAATAGCATGTGAAAAAGGAGAGATCTGTGGACTCCCTTCTTATGGTATTAGAGATTAGTTTATAGTTCAGTAAAAGAGAAGGCAATGATTGCAAATCAGTGAAAACTAAGTTATAGAATATTGGTAAATAAAAGACAACATAAAAAATTTTTTTGAATAGTTGATTTAAATGTAATAATGAGATGCCATGAAAACTAGTGGAAGTGTTAGCCAAAATGGTAAGAGGACTGACTCTAAATGATATTGAAGTGTGGAGGATTTATTAAAAATAATAAAAGGTACTAGCTCTTGACTCGACAGTCGAGTCAAGAAAGAGAATAAGACTAGAGAATAATATAACCAAAGTTGAATTATGAAGGGAGATAAGGGAGTGAATTAGTAAGTACTAATTTAAATAAAAGTGAACAAGATGGTGCAAAATGGCACATAGGCCTAGGTCATAAATAAAGATGGTAATGTCACACCCTACGCCTCTGTAAGATATAACATGATCTCATAGTACACCTAATGAATTACTGTACTTCGCCTACCGGTAACCCATTAAATACACTACAACGGATTTTAAACAATTTATTACTTCTTTTTAAAGTGGTAAGTACTTTTGACAGGTGTTAAAACTTTTTAATCGATGTTAAATCACACATTACGTCTGAAATAGCCATAAATTTTATAAAAATTTTGGCAGAGTGCTGTCTGTATTTTGAGCAAAACAGTTCTTCAAAAACCTGTAGAAAACACTTTCAATATATTTGTTTCAGTCCCAAACTCCAATATGGCTCAACACAAATCAATTTTCTCAAACATATGTCAAACTCAATTCAACATCACTATCAGTAGTTTCAAAAATAGAATGCAAAATGACTAAGTATTTCAAAGATGAGATAAGAAAATTATAGTACAATATTTTTATAGGTCAAAATAATTTACAACTTTATTTTACAACTGCTCAAGACCAAGTACAATATATACATACAGTGCACATACATTACAATAATAATTACAAGGAAGTGGTATACTCAATATACCCGGCAAAATCCCAAAAGCATAGCACAAGCAGCCTACTCTGCTGCTTTATCTGTCTGTCTACCTGTGACAGCAATAAAAAAGCTATTAGTACTATTAAGTGTTTTAGTACTCAGTTAAATTGTTTCTAACAATAAAATCCAATATCTAAATTTTCTTAGTACTATTCCCTTCAATTCATTTCATTAGTCAACCTATAATGTTGACCTTTGATGCACTCTAAGTGAATAAATTTTAATGTTACCAATATGTCATATTTTGCATTTCAATATGCTACCAATATAGTATAATTTACCATTTTGACAAGTTGGCATTCATTGCCAAATTATTTCAAGCCTCATTGTATGTAAATGTCAAGTTCTCAATTTTTGTGTGCTAGATTGATCTAGCTTAAAGTCCTATTTCTCTTAGTTTTTAGCTTCTGGTCAAAGAAGCAAATTTGTAGCTCTATGTCTTATTGCACTCGGGGTAAAATTTCAGGTCATTCTGAGTTGCATAGACCAAGATATAGTCAATTTACTAAAGCTAGACAGATTGCATCTTTAGTGCAAAATTTGGTCAATTTTAGGTCACTTTTAGTTCTGGCAGTTTTGGTACCCGAATTTGTGCAAGCTATTTGACTTAGTTCTGGCCATTTCTGGGCTTTGGTGTTTTCATAAGAATTGTATCTCTATGTCTAAGCTATCCATGGTAAAAACTTCAGGTCATTTGGACCTGTTTTGAGTGAGTTATGGTCAACCTAATTACTACTGTTCATATGGTAAAAAATCTGGGCTTGCACTTACCAATTCCGGATTTAGTCATTTTTAAGGTCAGTTTTTAGGTAGAATTTTGGCAACATTTCTACATGAAAGTTGACCTATTTGGTGTCTAGTTTCACCCCCCATTGACCTCATACCAATTGGGTTTACAGTTTTGCACTTATGACCTAATTTAGGTGCTGCCAACATACATAACCTGTATTTGAACATTACACTTCTAATTTTAACAATCCTCCTCCTCCCAATACTTCAACATTTAATCATGGAACTTCTATATATATATTGTACATAATTCCAGCAAGCATTTTGGATAGAACACTCAAGTGCTTAATGCACACAATACACCATTAATATTTAACAATTACTTCAACCCAAATTCAATGTACATCAACACTTATATTACACATACACTTCTATGGCAATTACACAAACTGCCCACCATTCAACACCATCATATTTTATTAATAAATATCATAAACTCACACATAAATTCATGATATTTAAGGCTACCCAACATGGCAGTTTACTAAAGTATCAAAGTCCCACTTTTAAATCCTTAATTCAAACACATTCAATCAATTTCTAGCACAAGTATTTTCATCAATTCAAGTGTAACCCTCATTTGCTTACTTATCAACATCCCAAAACATCAATTAAATTCATGAGATAATTAATCTCCCATGTTCTCATGGCTGCCCAAAATGAAGCAATAATACAAATCCCCATTTCAAAAGCTCAATCATAAGTTACACATGAGATTAACTTACTAGCATTACAAATTACTTTAATCCACACTAATTCCCATCAAATACCATTAATTACATATAAGAATAATTCTCTTGCCTTCCCTTTTCATGGATGCCAAGAATTACACACACCAAATACTCACTCAATTCCTTAAAATTTTTAACCAAACTACTCACCAGAACCTCAATACAAACTTTAATTAAGCAAGGGAAGAAAAACTAGCACTAACCTTAATTTGAGCTTTAACAAACTTCACTAAAACTCTTTCTTTTTGCTCCCAATACACTGCCCATGATGTGTAGACTAAGTTTAATGAAAGAACTTATTAAAATCAAGGCTTGAAGACGGGTAGATGAAGGCTTACATGAAACGGCCATGGGAGGAGAGCTTGGAAGAATATTTGGCCATGGAAGAACTTGAGAAAGCAATTCAGCAAAGTGAAAAAGTGAGGAAGAAAGTGAATTTTCATGCTATCCACTTGGTTTTATATGTCCACTAATCCCACATAGTGGAGCACTAACCATAAATTAATGAGTTAATTACTTAAAGTTCCATAATTTGCACATTTGCCTCATTTCTTCCACTATTTATATAATGTACCTCATTTTATTTTTCATGACATTTTCAAAGTGTAATACCACTTATTTTTAATGGACATTGAGGTTAAAAGTCAACTTTAGTTGTCAATTGACCAAAATGCCCCTCTTTGAGTCAAGTTCGCACTTTTTCGATAACACCGATTTACTCCTTGTACCGCCGATTTCTTTAATTTTTATTTTTTGTTTACACTAACTTACTAATTTTTCTTTGACATTTTCAATATCAATTACACCTCAGTAAACCTTTAATTATATCCCGAAAATATTTTCCCGAGTTCCTCGCGGTCCAGGGCTAATTAACGGTCCTCGCCGTAACTTCCCATTGCGGTCACCCATCGCTACGGGTTTGGCTCGTTTAACTTAGTCATATTTTATCTCTTTTATTTTTCCTTAATGTTTCTTATATTTTCTTTTTATTTATTTCATCATTTTATGCATGTTTACTATCACTGAAGTGTAGTTCTAGACATTCTGATTTTTCGAGACAGACATTAGCCGTCGGAACAGTAGGACGTACAAACTACGAAAATGAGGATGTTGCAGGTAAGATAACAGTTATGGATCTATGGCCAATGATTAGATAAGTAATTCTAATATGACTACAATGGTCACTTTATAAGGAAACATGAATTGAAATATTAGATAGAACAACGGTAAGAGAAGATTAAAATTATACAAATAAATTAAAAGTTGCATTAAATTGTTAGAAGTCTTACATAGACTTAAAGAAAAGAGATATTGAAGATATTGTGTATAATAAAGTGTTTTGAAGGTTTTTCTCCCTTGAAAGAAGATTATGAGATTATGGAGAAAGGAGGAAAACTAAGTCCTCACTTCATAGAACTATACGGGGTCCTAAAAAGAGTGGGTTCATTAGCACACAGATTTGCTTACCTCTAGAATTGAAGTAAACTCAAACTTAACTTATGATGGGAGCTCACAAAAATCTTAGCACACGAGGTGAAGCAGCTGAGAAGTAAACGTATACCTTTGGTTAAAGTACTATGGAACCACTATCCAGGCTAGGAAGCTGTATAGAAAAATGAAAAAAACATGAGAAGACAACACTTATGATTATTCAAAGACTAATATTAGGCAAATTTCAGGGACGAAATTTCTTTTAAGGAGGGTAGAATTGTAACACCCTCATACTAAGTAGTCTATATATTCTACTATTCTAGTGACTAGTGTCTGTCACAGTCAGGATGTCTAGAACCATACCTAAGCCACCCAGAAAAGCCATAAATAAAAATTAATAGATGTCACATGAAGGTGAAATAGAAATAAGATAAACAAAGCATAAAAGGTTAAATAAGCCAAAGGTCCCGGCGATGGGTAACCGTACCGGGAAGTGACTGCGAGCTCAATTGCTATCCTAATTTCGTATGGGACCCTATGACACCCCAGGCCTATGGATAATTATGAAGTTAATGATAATGTGAAAACCATAGAAAAGAATATAGAACAAGTTTAAATAATTGAATCAGAGTTTGGGAAGCAACCTAGTGCTATTGGAAAAACTAATCAGACCGATAAAGGGAAATATGGTCAATTCACCCTTAAAGGTGACTCTTGGCCTAAATGTCCATTAAAATGTAGAAAATTAAAATTATGAAAAATAGATTAAAAGTTAAGAGGTGAATGGAAGAAAGGCAAAAGGGAAAAAGAAAAATAAGTGCTTTATGACATTATGCATAAGTAAGCATGACACAATAAAAAATTTTATAATTTAAATTAATTATTTGGATAAGTTAAAAAGGGATAAATATAAATTAAAAACAAAAAGAAATTGGGCCTTCTTCTTCATAGCTTGTCGCCCCACTTTCTCTCTCTCACTCTCTCAAATTTCTTCCATTTTCACTAAAAAATTCAAGCTTAAATCCTCACTTCCCTCTATAAAACTTCCCCCAAAATTAGTGGGAAATCTTAAGTTAAACCTTGATTTGAAGATTTGAAGAAAGAAAGATAAGAAAAGAGAAGGAATTTCATGATTTGAAGAGCTCCACTTAAGGTAAGTTCTCTCTATAGCCAAATTGATAGTGTATGCTTAGGATTAAAGTTGATTATGGGATAATTAACATAAGAAAGCAAGAAATCATGCTTAGTATGAGACTAGGGAATTTCAGCCAGCTTGTGAGGGTGATGGATTTGATGAGTTAATTTAAATTAAACATGATTTGTGATGTGTTATGAGGTGTTGAACATGATTAGTGAAGTAAATTTGCATGAATTATGATAATTGGAGAATTAGGGTTTGTGATGATTAGGGTTTTAGGAGAAATTGGGGATTTTGAGAATTGATGACCAATTGATGTTTTAATGATCAATTTTGGTCAATTGGTGTGCATATGATTGTGAATTGATGATTAGAATTGAGATAGGTTATGAATGTGGAATGGTTAGATTCTGGATAGCCTGACCTCTGTCTATTTAAGAGGTTATAAATTGAATTGTGTCACTCCAATTGGTGTAAGGCAAATTGGAGATGAAATTAGGGTCATAATGCTACATTTTTTATGAAGTAACTTTGCTCAAAAAGTGACCACAAGTTGGTTTAAAATTAGGTTGAATCCAGAATTGGTGCCCTGATTCTGGGTAGAATTGACCAAATGAATAATACATGTTCAAATGGTCATAACTTTGTGTAGAGAGGTTCAAATGACCTGATTTTTGAACCATTAAAAAGCTTAGACATAGTAGAACAACTTTCATGGAGAACATAAACCCAAATTCGGACCATAACCTATCCAAATTGTTAATCAAAGTTAAGTCATCAAAACTGCTAGAACCAAATTTGCCCAGAAAATCTAAAAATGGACCAATCTGGCCAGTTATGGTAAAAATGCCATAACTTGAGCTAAAAAACTCAAAATTGAGTGATTTGAAAGGTAATTAAACTAGACACATTAAGGAACAACATTGATGAGAAAGTTTAGCCAAATTTCCATTGTAGATTGGTCCAATGGAACAGTAAACATTGGGGACAAAAACTAAAATTTTTGAAATTAATACTAATAAGCCTTAAATTGTAATTGGCAACAAATGCCAACAAAATTGTGACCCAAAATATGGTAAGATCATGTGTTTAGAAATTTTATACCTATTAATTATTGTTAACACCATATTTTGGCCGACCTCCAAAGTCAAGGGATTTTAAAATCCACTTAATAACCCGCTATCAGCTGAGGTCCTTCGATCACAAATGACTTTTCCGAACTCATTAATTACTCGACCATGAAATAAATAGATCCCACACTTAGTTAATTATTTTTTGATCTCTTATCAGATGGGTTCGAATCAATGTTAGGTCTCTGGAACATCCAGTCTTGCCTTCGATCTCTCTTTACAAATATTGTGAAACTTCATTTGGCTAATGTTATGATCGAGCTTCTCACTTGAATGTCCCAGATATTCCCTAAAATGAAGTTAAGGTTTCTGTCCAGTCTAATAATGATCCCGATCTTAAGAATTCAAACCAAGTTTTTCCAATTCCAATTTTCTAAAGCTTTACCCGACTTGGACATGGCTTAGTCTGATCTCATGCTTACGTGTAATGTTTTTCTGATCTTTTATACTTGGGTTAATGGTTGTTTTCAAGTTTAATGTTCCAATATGTTCAAACAACTAAGTAACTCATACAATTTGGACGCTTGCCGATCTCATCAAGAAATTAAACAAAAAGATATCCATTCATTTCAAAGAAAAATAATATACAAGTCACTCAGCAGGTGGATCACCCCCAGCTTGCTACCCTGGTACATCCTCCACTCTCTGATTCTCTCCCTCTCTCTCTCTCTATCCGGCTCCTCGTCGCTCTCCTCTTCGGCCTCTAGGGCGAGCTCATTCATCCAAGAGAAGTCTTTTTCAGGATACCGCTTCTTCAGCTCGGCCAATAGGTCATTATGGGCGTTCACATAAGCCCCGGCCTCTTTTGTGATGCTCTCCTCTTCCTTAGCTTGGAGCTCCTCATCCTTGGCTCAGAGTTCCTTCTCCTTGGCTCGGTGCTCCTCTTCCTTCGCCCGAAGGTCTTTAGCAAAATGAGCGAGATCGAAATATCGACTAGCCCGAGAGTCTTCAAGTTCCCGCTCCACCTCCACTATCCTCTCTTCATAATGCTTCATCTGATCTTCTATTCTGACAATGTAGTTTGTCACACCCTACCCCTCTGTAAGGTATGACATGATCCCGTAGAATACCTAATGAACTACCGAACTTCACCTACTGATAACTCATTAAGTACCCTACTGAAGGAACGGAAGCGTGAAAAACACAAGTTTATACTATTGAATTCAAAAATTTTCACCTAGGGTCACATGCATCATGCAAGATTTATTTTTATCTATTTGATTTCAATGATAAACAACATATTAAAACTCTTTTAATATGTTTTTGGATCTGTATTTGCCATTTAAGATTTTAAAATTAATCAGATTAATTTTAGAACCCTAGATTAAATCAAGAATGATTACACTAACCTCTTGATGCACTGCAGCGTGTCTGCGCCTTTGAGATTCGTCTTCAGGACACCAGATGTTGTCCCTCTAGCTTGTCCACACCAAGAACACCTATGGCAGCCCTTGAACAGCTTCTAAAGCCTTTTCTATTAATTAGAAATTCAAGTTCTGCCTTTTAAGAGATTAGAGATGTAAACAGGACACTAGAAACAATTTCTAGTGTTCTTAATTCAAGAGATTGATGGTTAATCTCTTTGAATTGATGAGAGATGAAGAAGAATAGAGGGAGGGCTGCAAAATGGCGTGACCAAGGAGTGTGGCTGCTGGTTGTGTTTTATTTTCTCATAACAACACTTAAATATCTAGGTTAACACATTAAACCCTTGCCACATGTCACCCTTTGATTAGCTCTAGGTTTAAGTGACCCAATCACATTGTGCCAAGTGTCAAACCTATATTTAATCTTGATTTTAATCATCTTACATAATTAAAAAAAAACATTTGGCAAGCTTATGCGTTATGCCATGTGTCACCATCTCATGGTGCCACGTGTCATACTGCAAAATGACCAAAATGCCCCTGTGTCTTAATTTTGAGTTCTCAACCCAAAATAATTATTTTTCTTCTTCTAATTAATTTATATCAAATATAAATTAATTAATTAATCTCTATTAATTAATTTCTCATTAATTAAATTCATATTTAAACACTTTAAATATAAATTTAACTTATATTATACATCCAATAATCTAGATTTGGTTTCAAGTCATGCTAGGGACTTTGCAAACTAATTGCAAACCAAACCTATTTAATTAATCAATTAAACTCTTTAATTAATTAATTAAATCATATTTAATTAGGTGATAACTTGTGTATGTGTGTGACTTACTAGGCTCATCACTAATTGGCAATGAGACATGATATCAACTCTTAATATCATCAGAACTCTTTCTTACCATAAATGATTTCTCTAAATCATTTTATGAACCTCATAGACCATGGTTAACACCTAGCATAGCATGCCATGGCCACCCAATTAGTAATAAGGTTTACCTTAAATGAACCTATAATCATATGTTACCATGCACTAGAATCTCTCTGTTACAAAATCCCAACTCAAGTTGGAGTCATGGTTTATGTCAAACTCCATTTGCTATGAATATTATGTTCTCTTTTAATTCCAGTTCTTGATTAAAAAGATTTTCTCATCAGAAACTCTTTTCTGAATAAATCTATCTGTCTGGCAGAACTTGAAACATCAAGAATAATTAAATGAACATAGGATTTTATCTCTATTTACTTAGAGAGCAGATTCCATCTTGATCAACACCTACATCCATATATAACTAGTAGGAGCCAACACATGCCCATATACCCATACACAGTACAAGTATGAAAGCGATTATCAAACTCAAACTACCAATATACAAGATAATCTGTGCTATCTCAGGTCTAAAGATTATATGCTGATATGATTTATGACAAAACATTGATAAGAGTAAACTCCATGTGCTTGTCATAAGTGTCACAGTTCGACCTACTTATCATTTATAAGTGCCTATCATGTTTGTTATATGGCATGAGACTCACCATTCCATCTTATTTATATCTCATATAAATAACTTGGGAACAAACATGAATACAATCTTTCTGGATAAGTCATGTCCTTATTATGAAGTATCCTCGATTGTGAACCTATTTATGATACTTTGTGCTAGAAATATTGTCACTCATATTCTTAACAACTTAAGAATAATATTTCTAACAAAATATCAATGGACCTTTTCTATTACACATAAATATATTATATAAACAGAAAAGTGGAAATGCCATTTATTAATAAAATATGTACAAGATACATACTAAATGATATGCTCTAGGGCATACTACTAACAATCTCCCACTAGCACTAGAGCCATTCATTACAATATCTTAGACCTATCTTCTCAAGATGTCGGTCTAACTGAGTCTGTGACATAGGCTTAGTGAGTGGATCAGCTGATGCTATTTTCTGCATGGCTAAATCTCCTTGCCCAACTATATCTCTAATAATGTGGTAGTGCCTTTCTATGTGTTTGGATTTTGGGTGAGACCTTAGTTCCTTAGCCTGTATGACTACTCCATTGTTGTCACAGTGCAATGGAGCTGCGACTCAATGGAAGGAACTCCTGTAAGTTACATCACGAACTTTTTAATCCAAAGCGACTTCCTTTGCGACATCGATGCAACAATATACTCGACCTCTGTAGTGGAATCTGCGATCGTGCTCTGTTTGGAACTCTTCCAACTGACTGCACCTCCATTACAAATGAACACATATCTAGAGGTAGACTTTCTATCATCGATATCTGATTGGAAATCAGAATCAGCATAACCATCCAATTGCAAGTCTCCACCTCCATAAATCAAGAATAAATCCTTAGTTCTTCTCAAGTACTTAAGAATATTCTTGTGACTATCGATGTTCCAAACCTAGATTGGATTGATACCGCTAGTCAAACTAACGACATATGCGATATCAGGCCTAGTACACAACATTGCATACATTAAACTTCCAATAGCGAAGCACATGGAATCTGGCCATCTTATCTCTTTCTTGGTGTCTTTGGAGACATCTCTTTAGAAAGATGGATACCATGTCTCACTGGTAACAATCCTCTCTTGGAATCAAGCATGTTAAACCTCTTTAACACCTTTTCCAAGTATAGACTTTGGGATAACCCAATTATTCGTTTCGCTCTATCTCTATAGATGCGAATCCCAAGAATATAGGTTGCCTCCCCTAAGTCTTTCATGGAGAATGTATTTGACAACCATACCTTTATAGTAGTCAACATACCTGTGTCATTACCCATCAACAGTATGTCATCCACATATAAGACAAGGAAAGTGATAGCACTGTCACTAACCTTCTTATATACACATGGCTCATCCTCATTTTTGATAAAACCAAAGGATTTAATGGCTTCATCAAAACGGATGTTCCAACTCCTCGAAGCTTGTTTCAACCCATAAATGGATCGCTTTAGCTTGCATACCTTGGAACCATTTTGGGATTCAAAACCCTTAGGTTGTTCCATGAAAATGTTTTCTTCAATGTATCCATTGAGAAAAGCTGTTTTGACATCCATCTACCAAATCTCATAATCATAGTACGCAGCTATTGCTAACAAAATCCTAATTGATTTAAGCATGGTAACAGGCGAGAAAGTCTCCTCATAGTCGATTCCTTGCCTTTGGCAAAACCCTTTCGCTACTAGCCTTGCTTTATAGGTCTCTACCTTTCCATCAGAACCAATTTTCTTCTTGAAAACCCATTTGTTCCCTATAGGTACAATACCTTCAGGTGGGTCAACAAGATCCCAAACTTGATTCTTATACATGGAGTCAATCTCGGATTTCATAGCATCAATCCATTTTGAAGAGTTTATATCTGATATAGCTTCTTCATAGGTAAGTGGATCATCTCCATGATCTACTTCTTCATGAGTAGACAACTCTTGTTCTTCTTCATGAAGAAAACCATATCTCACTGGTGGGTGAGATACCCTGGTTGTTCTACGAGGAACAGCTGTAGATGTTTTATCAACGGGTATAGGTTGACTAGATGGATCTATATCAATCTGATATGTTGGTTGGTCAGAATTCTCCAATTCTAACTCTATTTGCCTTCCTTTGCCTCCTTCTTGGACAAATTGTTGTTCAAGAAATGTGGCATCTCTACTTATCACAACTTTTGTGAAGTAGGCAAATAAAATAATATCCAAAACTATCTTTTGGATATCCAACAAATCGACCTTTTTCTGATCTGGTCTCTAATTTATCAGTGTTCAGCTTTTTGATATAAGCTGGACAACCCCAAATCTTAACATGCTTAAGACTTGGTTTTCTTCCATGCCATATCTCATAAGGTGTGGAAGAAACTGATTTTGATGGAATCCTATTCAGAATATACAAACTGATTCTAATGCAAATCCCAAAGGAGATTGGCATATCGGTATAGCTCATCATACTACGTACCATATCCAATAGTACGATTTCTCCTTTCAGATACACCATTCAGTTGTGGCGTTCCTGGAGGAGTCAGCTGAGAAACAATGCCATGCTCTCTCAAGTATTCATCAAATTCAATACTCAAATATTCACCTCCACGATCTGATCGAAGAGCTTTAATATTCTTTCCTGTTTGATTTTCTACTTCAGATTTAAATTCTTTGAACTTTTCAAAAGATTCATGTTTGTATTTCATCAAATACAAATATCCAAACATTGATTTATCATCAGTAAAGGTAATAAAATAATGAAAGCCCCCTCTAGCCATTTCTTTAAACGGACCATATACATCACTATGTATTAGTTCCAAAATTTTTTCAGCTCTTAGCCCTTGTCCAACAAAGGGTGATCTAGTCATTTTGCCTTGAAGGCAAGATTCACAAGTTGGAGTAGGCTCAGAGCCCAATGAGGATAGAATCCCCATTTTCTCCAATTTTGCAATCCTATCTTCTGCAACATGACATAACCTTAAGTGCCAAATATATTTTGAACTTGAGTTGGTTTTCACCATGGCATTGTATTCATTTAGATTGCTATACTCTGGCCAGTGGAAACACTTTCTTATTGGCAATGGAAACACTTTCCTGTTGGCAATGGAAACACTTTCCTTTGCCTCCATCAGCTTTAGTCTTCCTTTTCTATTTAGCTATTTTCTTGGAAGGATCAGGAATCTGAGGTTTCTTTTTCTTATTGCCCTTCTTCTTGTTGGACTTTCCAGTGAGGAAGAAGATGCAACAAAGCTACCTCTTTTCCTTTATTACCCGGCATATTCTTTTGGGCAATAACCAGCATGTTGAGTAAACCGGCTAAGGTGCATTCTGTTTAGTCATATGGAAATTTGTCACAAAATTCCCAAAAGACTCGGGGAAGGGTGAAGGATCAAATCGTCTGTAGTTGGAAATCCATGTTAAAGTCAAGATGTTCCAACTGCTCAATCATCCGAATCATCTTGTGGACATGATCCCCAACATTACATCCCTCAAACTTCCTCATCTGAGAATAGCTGTCTAGATATCTCATACCTAGCATTCTTGTTGTGCTCACCATACAACTCTTGTAGGTGAAGGAGGATCTCACTCGCACTCTGCATGTTCTCATGTTGCTTCTGTAACTCATTACTCATGGAAGCAAGCATGTAACACTTAGCTCTCATATCATGCTCCTTCCACTTGTCCAAAGTATCATGTTCCTCTTGTGTGGCCTCTGGAGGTAAGGGACCAGGAACATTTGAATCTAGAACATATCCTATATGTTCAAGGTTCAGGACAAGCTTCAAATTTCTTAGCCAATCAGACAGATTTGGTCCTGTCAACCTATTGTGATCAAGTATGCTTGCAAGGATATTGGATGGTGGTGGTTGTTTTGTGCTCATATTTATCAGAAAATTAATTGCAGAAAATAACCAGATTAATTAGTAAATGTATCATGTAATTAACCAAAATGATTATGGTCTTTTAATCAAATTGGTCCTCCCACTAACTTAGCGAATCCTACACTTCCAAAGTAGGAAACGGAAATCCTAGTTGGATGGATTTCTAGTGAGTGATTGAATTCTTATAATTCTATTGATCATCCTCAGGTACATCCATTATTGGAATTACAATAAACTATAAGTGAGCAACTCCTTGCCCATCACATCTCATGTGAGGTTCAATCCTTTACCTAGCCCCTAATGCTCAAAATCTCAGGTACATCCATTATTGACTTATCTTGCATTAGTTAAGTTGATCCCATTGAGCCAGTAATTATGTAAATAATTTTATGAAGGAACGGAAGCGTGAAAAACACAAGATTATACCATTGAATTCAAAAATTTTCACCTAGGGTCACAAGCACCATGCAAGATTTATTTTTATCTATTTGATTTCAATGATAAACAACATATTAAAACTCTTTTAATATGTTTTTGGATCTGTATTTGCCATTTAAGATTTTAAAATTAATCAGATTAATTTTAGAACCCTAGATTAAATCAAGAACGATTACACTAACCTCTTGATGTCTTTGCGTGTGTCTGCGCCTTTGAGATTCGTATTCGGGACACGGATGTTGTCCCTCTAGCTTGTCCACACCAAGAACACCTATGGCAGCCCTTGAACAGCTTCTAAAGCCTTTTCTATTAATTAGAAATTCAAGTTCTGCCTTTTAAGAGATTAGAGATGCAAATAGGACACTAGAAACAATTTCTAGTGTTCTTAATTCAAGAGATTGATGGCTAATCTCTTTGAATTGATGAGAGATGAAGAGAAATAGCTGGAGAGGCTCAAAGTGGCGTGACATATGAGAGGAGAGGCTGCTGGTTATGTTTTCTTTTCATAACCCCACTTAAATAGCTAGGTTAACACATTAAACCCTTGCCACATGTCACCCTTTGATTAGCTCTAGGTTTAAGTGACCCAATCACATTGTGCCAAGTGTCAAACCTATATTTAATCTTGATTTTAATCATCTTACATGATTAAAAAAAAACATTTGGCAAGCTTATGCGTTATGCCATGTGTCACCATATCATGGTGCCACGTGTCACACTGCAAAATGACCAAAATGCCCCTGTGTCTTAATTTTGAGTTCTTAACCCAAAATAATTATTTTCTTCTTCTAATTAATTTATATCAAATATAAATTAATTAATTAATCTCTATTAATTAATTTCTCATCAATTAAATTCATATTTAAACACTTTAAATATAAATTTAATTTATACTACACATCCAATAATCTAGATTTGGTTTCAAGTCATGCTAGGGACTTTGCAATTTTATTGCAAACCAAATCTATTTAATTAATCAATTAAACTCTTTAATTAATTAATTAAATCATATTTAAATAGGTGATAACTTGTGTATGTGTGTGACTTACTAGGCTCATCACTAATTGGCAATGAGACATGATATCAACTCTTAATATCATCGAACTCTTTCTTACCATAAATGATTTCTCTAAATCATTTTATGAACCTCATAGACCATGGTTAACACCTAGCATAGCATGCCATGGCCACCCAATTAGTAATAAGGTTTACCTTAAATGAACCTATAATCATATGTTACCATGCACTAGAATCTCTCTTACAAAATCCCAACTCAAGCAGAGTCATGGTTTATGTCAAACTCCATTTGCTATGAATATTATGTTCTCTTTTAATTCCAGTTCTTGATTAAAAGATTTTTCTCATCAGAAACTCTTTTCTGAATAAATCTATCTGTCCTGGCCAGGAACTTGAAATATCAAGAACAATTAAATGAACATAGGATTTTATCTCTATTTACTTAGAGGAACAGATTCCATCTTGATCAACACCTACCTCCATATATAACTAGTAGTAGCCAACAGATGCCCATATACCCATACACAGTACAAGTATGAAAGCAGTATCAAACTAAAAATATCTATATACAAGATAACTGTGCTATCTCAGTCTAAAGATTATATGCATCGATATGATTTATGACAAAACATTGACAAGAGTAAACTCCATGTGCTTGTCATAAGTGTCACGGTTCGACCTACTTATCATGTATAAGTGCCTATCATGTATGTTATATGGCATGAGACTCACAATTACATCTTATTTATATCTCATTTAAATAACTTGTGAACAAACATGAATACAATCTTTATTGATAAGTCATGTCCTTATTATTAAGTATCCTTGATTGTGAACCTATTTATGATACTTTGTGCTAGAAATATTGTCACTCATATTCTTAACAACTTAAGAATAATATTTCTAACAAAATATCAATGGACCTTTTCTATTACACATAAATATATTTTGTAAACGGAAAAGTGGAAATGCCTTTTATTAATAAAATATATACAAGATACATACTAAATGATATGCTATAGGGCATACTAATAACAATCTCCCACTAGCACTAGAGCCATACATTACAAAACCTTATAACCATATTCTCAAGATGTCCGTCTAAGCGAGCTTATGACAAAGGCTTAGTGAATGAATCAGCCGGATTTTCAGCTGATGCTATTTTCTGCATGGCTATATTGCCTTGCCCAACTATATCTCTGATAATGTGGTAGTGCCTTTCTATGTGTTTGGATTTTGAGTGAGACCTTAGTTCCTTAGCTCAGTATGATGCTCCATTATTGTCACGATGTAGTGGAACCGCGACTCAATGGAAGGAACTATTGTAAGTTACATCACGAACTTCTTTATCCAAGCGACTTCCTTTGCGGCATCGATGCAACAATATACTCACCTCGATGAGTGGAATCTGCAATCGTGCTCTGTTTGGAACTCTTCCAACCGATCGCACCTCCATTACAAATGAACACATATCTAGAGGTAGACTTTCTATCATCGATATCGATTGGAAATCGTAATCGGTATAACCATCCAATTGCAAGTCTCCACCTCCATAAATCAAGAATAAATCCTTAGTTCTTCTTAAGTACTTAAGAATATTCTTGACTATCCATGTTCCAAACTGGATTGGATTGATACCGCTAGTCAAACTAACGATATGCGATATCCGGCCTAGTACACAACATTGCATACATTAAACTTCCAATAGCGAAGCATATGGAATCGGCCATCTTATCTCTTTCTTGGTGTCTTTGGAGACATCTCTTTAGAAAGGTGGATACCATGTCTCACTGGTAACAATCCTCTCTTGGAATCAAGCATGTTAAACCTCTTTAACACCTTTTCCAAGTATAGACTTTGGGATAAACCAATTATTCTTTTCGCTCTATCTCTATAGATGCGAATCCCAAGAATATAGGTTGCCTCCCCTAAGTCTTTCATGGAGAATGTATTTGACAACCATACCTTTATAGTCGTCAACATACCTGTATCATTACCCATCAACAGTATGTCATCCACATATAAGACAAGGAAAGTGATAGGACTGTCACTAACCTTCTTATATACACATGGCTCATCCTCATTTTTGATAAAACCAAAAGATTTAATGGCTTCATCAAAACAGATGTTCCAACTCCTCGAAGCTTGTTTCAACCCATAAATGGATCGCTTTAGCTTGCATACCTTGGAACCATATTGGGATTCAAATCCCTTAGGTTGTTCCATGAAAATGTTTTCTTCAATGTATCCATTAAGAAAAGCTGTTTTGACATCCATCTGCCAAATCTCATAATCATAGTATGCAGCTATTGCTAATAAAATCCTAATTGATTTAAGCATGGCAACAAAGAGAAAGTCTCCTCATAGTCTTTTCCTTGCCTTTGGAAAACCTTTCGCTACTAGCCTTGCCTTATAGGTCTCTACCTTTCCATCAGAACCAATTTTCTTCTTGAAAACCCATTTGTTCCCTATAGGTACAATACCTTTAGGTGGGTCAACAAGATCCCAAACTTGATTCTTATACATGGAATCAATCTCGGATTTCATAGCATCAATCCATTTTGAAGAGTCTATATCTGATATAGCTTCTTCATAGGTAAGTGGATCATCTCCATGATCTACTTCTTCATGAGTAGACAACTCTTGTTCTTCTTCATGAAGAAAACCATATCTCACCGTGGGTGAGATACCCGGTTGTTCTACGAGGAACATTTGTAGATGTTTCATCAATGGGTGTAGGTTGACTAGATGGATCTATATCCATCTGTTGCTGGTTGGTCATAATTCTCCAATTCTAACTCTATTTGCCTTCCTTTGCCTCCTTCTTGAACAAACTGTTGTTCAAGAAATGTGGCATCTCTACTTATCACAACCTTTTGTGAAGTAGGCAAATAAAAATAATATCCAAAACTATCTTTGGATATCCAACAAATCGACCTTTTCTCGATCGGTCTCCAATTTATTAGTGTTCACTTTTTGATATAAGTGGACAACCCCAAATCTTAACATGCTTAAGACTTGGTTTTCTTCCATGCCATATCTCATAAGGTGTGGAAGAAACTGATTTTGATGGAATCCTATTCAATATATAAAGCTGATTCTAATGCAAATCCCCAAAAGGAGATTGGCATATCAGTATAGCTCATCATACTACGCACCATATCCAATAGAGTACGATTTCTCCTTTCAGATACACCATTCACCGTATGGCTCTGGAGGAGTCAGCTGAGAAACAATGCCATGCTCTCTCAAGTATTCATCAAATTCAGTACTCAAATATTCACCTCCACGATCTGATCGAAGAGCTTTAATATTTTTTCCTGTTTGATTTTCTACTTCAGATTTAAATTCTTTGAACTTTTCAAAGGATTCATGTTTGTATTTCATCAAATACAAATACCCAAACCTTGATTTATCATCAGTAAAGGTAATAAAATAATGAAAGGCCTATAGCCATTTCTTTAAACGGACCACATACATCACTATGTATTAGTTACAAAATATTCTCACCTCTTAGCCCTTGTCCAACAAAGGGTGATCTAGTCATTTTGCCTTGAAGGCAAGATTCACAAGTTGGAGTAGGCTCAGAGCCCAATGAGGATAGAATCCCCATTTTCTCCAATTTTGCAATCCTATCTTCTGCAACATGACATAACCTTAAGTGCCAAATATATTTTGAACTTGAGTTGGTTTTCACCATGGCATTGTATTCTTTTAGATCACTTGCATTCATTTTGTGTTTGTCATTATTATCCAAATAATAAAGACCATCATTCATATAACCCGAACCAACATATTTATTTCCAAAATAAATATTGCAAACATCATCTGTGAACTGAAATTCATAGCCATTTCTAGTCAAACTAGATATAGAAATGATGTTCTTAAAAGCATCAGGTACATATAAAATATTATCCAAACACAAAACATGTCCAAACATGTAAAAAGATTTAGATCCTATGGTGAGCCATTGCCAATCCGGACTCTAATATCTTGAGAATGCAAGCTGCTACTGTTTGCTAGTTCCTGCATATCATTAGAAATGTGAGAACTGGCACCAGTATCTAAAACCCAAGCTGTAGATGAACTATAAGTATCATCAGAATCTAAATAACAAGATATGGACATACCTTCCGAAGGTGTATCCTTCTTGTCCTTCAGAGAAGCAAGATACTGCGCGTTCCTTTTCCAAAGGCCCATCATTTTGGCAGTGTTAACTCTTTCCTTTTCCTTCATCATCTTTAGTATTCCTTTTCTGCTTAGCTATTTTCTTGAAGGACCAGAACTGAGGTTTCTTTTCTTATTGCCTTTCTTCTTGTTGGACTTTCCAGCAGAAGAAGATGCAACCAAAGCTACCTCTTTTCCTTTATTGCCTGGCATATTCTTTTGGGCAATAACCAGCATGTTGAGTAATTCAGCTAAGGTGCATTCCTGTTTAGTCATATGGAAATTTGTCACAAAATTCCCAAAAGACTCATGAAGTGATCAAGGATCAAATCCGCCTGTAGTTGGAAATCCATGTTGAAGTCAAGATGTTCCAACTGCTCAATCACCCGAATCATCTTGTGGACATGAACCCCAACATTCTGTCACTCAGACAACCTCATACGGAATAACTGATTAGATATCTCATACCTAGAATTACTGCTGTCCTCACCATAAAACTCTTGTAGGAGAAGCAGGATCTCACTAGCACTGCATGTTCTCATGTTGCTTCAGAACTCATTACTCATGGAAGCAAGCATGTAACACTTAGCTCTCATATCATGCTCCTTCCACTTGTCCAAAGTATCATGTTCCTTTGTGTGGCCTCTGGAGGTAAGGGACCAGAACATTTGAATATAGAACATATCCTATATGTTCAAGGTTGAGACAAGTTTCAAATTTCTTAGCCAATCGCATGATTAGGTCCTATCAACCTGTTGTGATCAAGTATGCTTGCAAGGATATTGGATGGTGGTGGTTGTTTTGTGCTCATTTTTATCAGAAAATTAATTGTAGAAATAACCAGATTAATTAGTAAATGTATCATGTAATTAACCAAAATGATTATGGTCTTTTAATCAAATTGGTCCTCCCACTAACTTAGCGAATCCTACACTTCCAGAGTAGAAAACGGAAATCCTAGTTGGATGGATTTCTAGTGGGTGATTGAATTCTTATAATTCTATTGATCATCCTCAGGTACATCCATTATTGGAATTACAATAAACTATAAGTGAGCAACTCCTTGCCCATCACATCTCATGTGAGGTTCAATCCTTTTACTAGCCCCTAATGCTCAAAATCTCAGGTACATCCAATATTGACTTATCTTGCATTAGTTAAGTTGATCCCATTAAGCCAGTAATTATGCAAATAATTTTAATGTCCTCAGGTACATCCAATATTGGCCACCAAACCATTTACATATTTACAACATCTCATGCTTAACAATTATTCTTAAGAAAATCTCTTAAATTAATTGCATCTCATGCAACTATTTAAAATTTCTTAAAATAATTGCCCCAATGGAGGGCTTATGTTATAATTACTTTAATTATAGCATTTCCAACTTAATCATTTGTTTGGAAGATTTTATAGCCATCCTAATTACTATTAAGGTCTCACTTTGCACATTATCCATTTAGCATGCATATATCATATAATTGCATACATTCCCATACATCTCATGCATTCATGGATAAGCAGTAAATATGGTATGATCATGGACTTTCTAAGGGATTCAATTCTGAGCCACCAAGAATTGAATCAGGGCATTCCTAGGTGCATTTCATTCATTCATTTTACAAGAGTTGCTGAAGGAGTACATAATCAACACTTGATATTGAATTCCTCCCACTGGTCCCACCAATGCTCTTGACCTCCTTGAACTTCTTGCAATTCAATATTACATAGTAATCCTTGGCATACCAAGGCGAATTTACAAGAACTTAAATAAATGAAATTACAACCCAAAAATATTACAAACTTAATAATACATGCCCAAAATAAATTAAAATAAATTAATTAATTTACAATCCCAAAGAAACATAAAATAAATAAATCCAATCACATTGGTCTTTTATAGTCCATGATCATCCATCATGCATATCACTATTTAACAATTAAATAAAACATACATTCTTAAATTAAATTGAATATCTCATATTCAACTTAAAATTCCAGATTTGAATATGATTCAAATAAATTTAAAAATTTAGATTTGAATCTCATTCAAACAAATTTAAAAATTCAGATTTGAATCACATTCAAACAACTTCAAAAATTCAGATTTGAATCACATTCAATCATTTTTTAAAAAATCAGATTTGAATCACATTCAAACATTTTTTAAAAAATCATATCTGAATTTTATTCAATCAATTTTAAAAAATCAGATTTAAATATGATTCAAACAACTTTAAAAATTCAGATTTGAATCACATTCAAACAACTTTTAAAATTCAGATTTGAATCACATTCAAACAATTTTTTAAAATTCTGATTTGAATCATAATTTAATTGTGTGATAAAAACTACTAATTAAACACTTTAATTAGTCAAAGAATAGGCCTTAGATCATACAACAATTGCAGAATTAAAAGCCAAACCTTAAACCACCCATGGAAGCCAAACCATGCGCACCATTGATGGTGTTTTTTCAAGCATGCCGCCAACTTGCTTTGCAACCAGCAATGAACTTTTGATCTCATGATCAAACACACAATTAAATTATATAATCAACAATCTAAATGGCAAATATAGTGGCTCTGATACCAATTGAAGGAACGGAAGCGTGAAAAACACAAGATTATACCATTGAATTCAAAAATTTTCACCTAGGGTCACAGGCACCATGCAAGATTTATTTTTATCTATTTGATTTCAATGATAAACAACATATTAAAACTCTTTTAATATGTTTTTGGATCTGTATTTGCCATTTAAGATTTTAAAATTAATCAGATTAATTTTAGAACCCTAGATTAAATCAAGAACGATTACACTAACCTCTTGATGTGCTGCAGCGTGTCTGCGCCTTTGAGATTCGTCTTGAGACACGGATGTTGTCCTCTAGCTTGTCCACACCAAGAACACCTATGGCAGCCCTTGAACAGCTTCTAAAGCCTTTTCTATTAATTAGAAATTCAAGTCCTGCCTTTTAAGAGATTAGAGATGCAAACAGGACACTAGAAACAATTTCTAGTGTTCTTAATTCAAGAGATTGATGGCTAATCTCTTTGAATTGATGAGAGATGAAGAGAAATAGCTGGAGAGGCTCAAAGTGGCGTGACATATGAGAGGAGAGGCTGCTGGTTATGTTTTCTTTTCATAACCCCACTTAAATAGCTAGGTTAACACATTAAACCCTTGCCACATGTCACCCTTTGATTAGCTCTAGGTTTAAGTGACCCAATCACATTGTGCCAAGTGTCAAACCTATATTTAATCTTGATTTTAATCATCTTACATGATTAAAAAACATTTGGCAAGCTTATGTGTTATGCCATGTGTCACCATCTCATGGTGCCACGTGTCACACTGCAAAATGACCAAAATGCCCCTGTGTCTTAATTTTGAGTTCTTAACCCAAAATAATTATTTTCTTCTTCTAATTAATTTATATCAAATATAAATTAATTAATTAATCTCTATTAATTAATTTCTCATCAATTAAATTCATATTTAAACACTTTAAATATAAATTTAATTTATACTACACATCCAATAATCTAGATTTGGTTTAAAGTCATGCTATGGACTTTGCAATTTTATTGCAAACCAAATCTATTTAATTAATCAATTAAACTCTTTAATTAATTAATTAAATCATATTTAAATAGGTGATAACTTGTGTATGTGTGTGACTTACTAGGCTCATCACTAATTGGCAATGAGACATGATATCAACTCTTAATATCATCAGAAATCTTTATTACCATAAATGATTTCTCTAAATCATTTTATGAACCTCATAGACCATGGTTAACACCTAGCATAGCATGCCATGGCCACCCAATTAGTAATAAGGTTTACCTTAAATGAACCTATAATCATATGTTACCATGCACTAGAATCTCTCTGTTACAAAATCCCAACTCAAGCTAGAGTCATGGTTTATGTCAAACTCCATTTGCTATGAATATTATGTTCTCTTTTAATTCCAGTTCTTGATTAAAAAGATTTTTCTCATCAGAAACTCTTTTCTGAATAAATCTATCTGTCCTGGCCAGGAACTTAAAATATCAAGAACAATTAAATGAACATAGGATTTTATCTCTATTTACTTAGAGGAACAGATTCCATCTTGATCAACACCTACCTCCATATATAACTAGTAGGAGCCAACAGATGCCCATATACCCATACACAAGACAAGTATGAAAGCAGATCAAACTCAAACTACCTATATACAAGATAACTGTGCTATCTCAGGTCTAAAGATTATATGCACTGATATGATTTATGACAAAACATTGACAAGAGTAAACTCCATGTGCTTGTCATAAGTGTCACTGGTTCGGCCTACTTATCATGTATAAGTGCCTATCATGTATGTTATATGGCATGAGACTCACCATTCCATCTTATTTATATCTCATATAAATAACTTGGGAACAAACATGAATACAATCTTTCTGGATAAGTCATGTCCTTATTATGAAGTATCCTTGATTGTGAACCTATTTATGATACTTTGTGCTAGAAATATTGTCACTCATATTCTTAACAACTTAAGAATAATATTTCTAACAAAATATCAATGGACCTTTTCTATTACACATAAATATATTATGTAAACGGAAAAGTGGAAATGCCTTTTATTAATAAAATATATATAAGATACATACTAAATGATATGCTCTAGGGCATACTACTAACATTTTAATGTCCTCAGGTACATCCAATATTGGCCACCAAACCATTTACATATTTACAACATCTCATGCTTAACAATTATTCTTAAGAAAATCTCTTAAATTAATTGCATCTCATGCAACTATTTAAAATTTCTTAAAATAATTGCCCCAATGGAGGGCCTATGTTATAATTACTTCAATTATAGCATTTCCAACTTAATCATTTGTTTGAAAGATTTTATGGTCATTCTATTTACTATTAAGGTCTCACTTTGCACATTATCCATTTAGCATGCATATATCATATAATTGCATACATTCCCATACATCTCATGCATTCATAGATAAGCAGTAAATATGGTATGATCATGGACTTTCTAAGGGATTCAATTCTGAGCCACCAAGAATTGAATCAGGGCATTCCTAGGTGCATTTCATTCATTCATTTTACAAGAGTTGCTGAAGGAGTACATAATCAACACTTGATCTTGAATTCCTCCCACTGGTCCCACCAATGCTCTTGACCTCCTTGAACTTCTTGCAATCCAATATTACATAGTAATCCTTGGCATACCAAGGCGAATTTACAAGAACTTAAATAAATGAAATTACAACCCAAAAATTATTACAAACTTAATAATACATGCCCAAAAAAAAATTAAAAAAAAATTAATTAATTTACAATCCCAAAGAAACATAAAAGAAATAAATCCAATCACATTGGTCTTTTATAGCCATGATCATCCATCATGCATATCACTATTTAACAATTAAATAAAACATACATACTTAAATTAAATTGAATATCTCATATTCAACTTAAAAATCCAGATTTGAATATGATTCAAATAAATTTAAAATTCAGATTTGAATCTCATTCAAACAAATTTAAAAATTCAGATTTGAATCACATTCAAACAACTTCAAAAATTCAGATTTGAATCACATTCAAACATTTTTTAAAAAATCAGATTTGAATCACATTCAAACATTTTTTAAAAAATCAGATCTGAATTTTATTCAATTAATTTTAAAAAATCAGATTTAAATATGATTCAAACAACTTTAAAAATTCAGATTTGAATCACATTCAAACAACTTTTAAAATTCAGATTTGAATCACATTCAAACAATTTTTAAAATTCTGATTTGAATCATAATTTAATTGTGTGATAAAAACTACTAATTAAACACTTTAATTAGTCAAAGAATAGGCCTTAGATCATACAACAATTGCAGAATTAAAAGCCAAATCTTAAACCACCCATGGAAGCCAAACCATGCGCACCATTGATGGTATTTTTTCAAGTATGCCGCCAACTTGCTTTGCAACCAGCAATGAACTTTTGATCTCATGATCAAACACACAATTAAATCATATAATCAACAATCTAAATGGCAAATATAGTGGCTCTGATACCAATTGAAGGAACGGAAGCGTGAAAAACACAAGTTTATACTATTGAATTCAAAAATTTTCACCTAGGGTCACATGCATCATGCAAGATTTATTTTTATCTATTTGATTTCAATGATAAACAACATATTAAATCTCTTTTAATATGTTTTTGGATCTGTATTTGCCATTTAAGATTTTAAAATTAATCAGATTAATTTTAGAACCCTAGATTAAATCAAGAACGATTACACTAACCTCTTGATGTGCTGCAGTGTCTGCGCTTTGAGATTCGTCTTCAGACACGGATGTTGTCCCTCTAGCTTGTCCACACCAAGAACACCTATGGCAGCCCTTGAACAGCTTCTAAAGCCTTTTCTATTAATTAGAAATTCAAGTTCTGCCTTTTAAGAGATTAGAGATGTAAACAGGACGCTAGAAACAATTTCTAGTGTTCTTAATTCAAGAGATTGATGGCTAATCTCTTTGAATTGATGAGAGATGAAGAAGAATAGAGGGAGGGCTGCAAAATGGCGTGACCAAGGAGTGTGGCTGCTGGTTGTGTTTTCTTTTCTCATAACAACACTTAAATAGCTAGGTTAACACATTAAACCCTTGCCACATGTCACCCTTTGATTAGCTCTAGGTTTAAGTGACCCAATCACATTGTGCCAAGTGTCAAACCTATATTTAATCTTGATTTTAATCATCTTACATGATTAAAAAACATTTGGCAAGCTTATGTGTTATGCCATGTGTCACCATCTCATGGTGCCACGTGTCACACTGCAAAATGACCAAAATGCCCCTGTGTCTTAATTTTGAGTTCTCAACCCAAAATAATTATTTTTCTTCTTCTAATTAATTTATATCAAATATAAATTAATTAATTAATCTCTATTAATTAATTTCTCATTAATTAAATTCATATTTAAACACTTTAAATATAAATTTAACTTATATTATACATCCAATAATCTAGATTTGGTTTCAAGTCATGCTAGGGACTTTGCAAACTAATTGCAAACCTAACCTATTTAATTAATCAATTAAACTCTTTAATTAATTAATTAAATCATATTTAATTAGGTGATAACTTGTGTATGTGTGTGACTTACTAGGCTCATCACTAATTGGCAATGAGACATGATATCAACTCTTAATATCATCAGAACTCTTTCTTACCATAAATGATTTCTCTAAATCATTTTATGAACCTCATAGACCATGGTTAACACCTAGCATAGCATGCCATGGCCACCCAATTAGTAATAAGGTTTACCTTAAATGAACCTATAATCATATGTTACCATGCACTAGAATCTCTCTCATTACAAAATCCCAACTCAAGTTGGAGTCATGGTTTATGTCAAACTCCATTTGCTATGAATATTATGTTCTCTTTTAATTCCAGTTCTTGATTAAAAGATTTTCTCATCGTAAACTCTTTCTGAATAAATCTATCTGTCCTGGCCACGAACTTGAAACATCAAGAACAATTAAATGAACATAGGATTTTATCTCTATTTACTTAGAGGAACAGATTCCATCTTGATCAACACCTACCTCCATATATAACTAGTAGGAGCCAACACATGCCCATATACCCATACACAGCATAAGTATGAAAGCAGTATCAAACTCAAACTACCTATATACAAGATAATTGTGCTATCTCAGGTCTAAAGATTATATGCACTGATATGATTTATGACAAAACATTGACAAGAGTAAACTCCATGTGCTTGTCATAAGTGTCACTGGTTCGGCCTACTTATCATTTATAAGTGCCTATCATGTTTGTTATATGGCATGAGACTCACCATTCCATCTTATTTATATCTCATATAAATAACTTGGGAACAAACATGAATACAATCTTTCTGGATAAGTCATGTCCTTATTATGAAGTATCCTCGATTGTGAACCTATTTATGATACTTTGTGCTAGAAATATTGTCACTCATATTCTTAACAACTTAAGAATAATATTTATAACAAAATATCAATGGACCTTTTCTATTACACATAAATATATTATATAAACAGAAAAGTGGAAATGCCATTTATTAATAAAATATGTACAAGATACATACTAAATGATATGCTCTAGGGCATACTAAAATTTATAATATAAAACATTCATGAACAATTCATAATTCAAAAATCTCATAATCGCATTTCACAAATTTTCAAATCACATTTATAACAAATCATAATTTTCAAAGCTTAATATAACTCAACTTTGATCAAACAATTTAATAATCATAGTCTTGCCAATCAATAACATAACTTAGGCCATGACACAAAATTTCCAAACATGCCGTGTTGTACACCACGACAAGGCAAACTCACCCCACTAATCGAAATCAATGAGGGAGGTAGCTAGCTAGTTAGTGAGTACTCATCCAAACTCACCCCTCAAACTGGGAAGCCAGAGAGGGAGGAAAGTGATCAAATATCAAACTCACCTCACAAGTGGAGGAGGAACATATTAATATTGCCATGCTAAGTGTGAATTAAAAACAATTTAAATCAAGTTATTCAAATATTTTATGCAAAGCACAATCGATTTCCAAAGTCAAATTTCCATTCCTAAAGTGGCAACACAATAATTCTCAAAACCCATAATTAACACAATAATTTCACAATGCATAAATAAACAAATTTTCTATGAGAATACAATAAATTAAGGTTTATTGTGCACAAATCTTATGTGAGTCACCTATTGGCCTTGACTCGATGTTTCGGGTTCTTTCCTAGTATTCTTTTCAACTGAAACACACAATTTCACAGTGTTTCAGTATCACAACTTATCATAAGTCCAAAAATAAAATCAAATCTATTTATACCTAGCTTTAATATGCTAAACTTGACGTTCTTTAAAATTTGTATTTCGGGGTTATTATTCACGATACTATTCAAGTCAATTTGTTGACTTTCTAATGCTTAAAAGGTATGGGAATTCCAATTATACCCACATACCACATTTTGGTTATCTAACTTATTGGTTTTGGTCATTTTCTCAAAACTTAAGTCTTTTAGGTAAATTTTCAAATTTTCAGTTTTGGTGACCTATTTTACACTGTTCCATTGGTCATGTTGCTGTTAGAATTTGGCTAAGTTTTCTTCATAGAAATTGTTCCTTATTGTCTTAACTTTATTTCCCTTTTTGGATCACTCCATTTGGAGTTTGTAGCTCAAGTTATAGCCATTTTAATCATGGCTGCCAGATTGGCCTAACCCAGATTTCTGGGGAAATTTCTGGGTTCTGGGAGTTTTAGGTCACCAAATTTGGGTGACTAAATGACTTGGTTAAGGGTAGAATTTGGGTTTGTGTTCTTCATGAAAGTTTTAGGTCTATATCTTAGCTTTTCACTGGTAAAATGTCAGGTCATTTGGACCTAGCTAACCCAAGATACGGCCAAATGAACAAACATTGTTCATTTGATCATTTTTGTACAGGTTAGAACACCCATTTCCGGATTTGATCAATTTGTTCACTATGCTATGGTCACTTTTTGGGCATGATTCCTGGATGAAAAATGTGTCATTTTGTGTCTAGTTTCATTCTCAATTGTCATCACACCAATTGGACTGGTAAATTTTTATTTTTGGCCCCTGAAAGGGACCTAGGTTATGCTGCCTGCAGGATAACCATAACCAATCCGAATTTAAACTTAGTTCCAACACTTCATACACACCTCAAATGGTCACACTTGACCATTACTAAACTCAAATAAGATTAACTACATCATTTGGCTAATTCTCACATTTTTCTCCAATTTCTTCAAAATTCTCAAACCTTAATTTTGGCATATGTTTTAATTGATGCACTTAAAGTAGATATTCAACTTCTACACATTCAATCAAGCCTAATTACATATTTAATTCACATAAACATCATCAAAACCCTAAGGGACTAGGGCTGGACAAAATTTCAACTCTCCATACACCCATATTTTCTTTCACTTCATAAGCTAAATTTCTCACTAGCAACCTTAATTCAAATATAACTTAACAATTCAAGGTAGAAAGAAACCTTACCTTATGGAGCAGAATTTCTATCCTTCAATTTTCCGCACTTCCTTGGTTTGAATACAAGGTTTAATGATAGAAATTTAAGTTTTTATGGTGGGATTTAGGGTTTGATCAAGCTTAAAATGAGCTTTAATGGAGTTTAAAGGGTGAGAGAGCTTTGAGAGAGAGAGAGAGAGAGGAGTGGGGCGGAAAACCTTAGGAAGAAGAAGACTTCATTAATTTTTTTTTCTTTTAATTGTATTTTAAGTCAAAAATTATCTCAACTTTTCTTAATTTAAAAATTATCACTTATTGTGTCATCCATGATGTCATGGAAGGTGATGTCATAAACTTTTTCTTTTTTCTTTTTCTTTTGAATTTATTTTTCCATTAGTTCTTTAATTTAATTCCTGATTCCAAAATTTTCTTTTCTCCGATTTTATTTGATAGTCAGGTCAGGAGTCAGCTCCAGGGGTTAATTGACCAAATTGCCCCTCGCCGGTTCTATCCGGTTTGCAAATAATTCAATATTTCTTCCGGATCACTGACCTAATTATTTGACCGGCTTAATAATTCTTTTTCGTAATTTTCTCTTTTCCACTGTGTTCGCAATAGTCCTAAAGACCGCGACGTAACATTTTACGGTTCGAAATTTGAGTTTAAACTAACCTCGCAGTCACTTCCCGCGAAGGTCACCCATCGCCGTGGCTCTCGGCTCATTTAACTTCTTATGTTCTGTTTTTCTTATCTATACTTAACTATTTGACAATTACTAATTATTTGTTTTCAGGGCTTAACTAAGTGTCTTAGGCGTGGTTCTAATTCTTTTAATTGTCTGGACAGACATCGGTAATTGGAACAGTGAAATATACCTGGCTATACAAATAGGGGTGTTACAGTCTAAAAAAGGTTCCTTAGGCAAATCCCACATCGATAAAGCACAGAGATGGTCTTGGGCTCAAAAAGTAATGATATATAAAATGGCGAAACTAATCACTAAAGGTTCCTTTTGGTGGAATGGCCTGGAGATTTGGAAGAACTCTAGTGTTAAGTGAGCTCGTTTGAGAGAAATCCTAGGATAGGTGACCTCCTGGAAAGTTTACCATTTCACCTATGGGACAAAACTGTGGGGCTTATGGCCAAAGCGGACAATTCTTCTAGTGGTTAGAGACCGATCGTTACAATTGGTATCAGAGCCGCTCGCGTGTCCTCTTGGGCGATGGTGGGGTAAACCTCAGTGAGGACGTTGACTCCCGAAAGGGGGGGAGAAAGGTCCCTTAGGCAAATCCCACATCGACAAAGCATGGTGATGGTCTTGGGCTCAAAAAGTAATGATATATAAAATGGGGGAACTAATCACTAGAGGCGCCTTTTGGTGGAATGACCTGGAGAGTTGGAAGAACTCCAAGGTTAAGTGTGCTCGCTTAAGAGAAATCCTAGGATAGGTGACCTCCTGGGAAGTTCACCATTCCACCTATGGAACAAAACCGTGAGGCTTATGGCCAAAGCGGACAATTCCTCTAGTGGTTAGAGCCTGACCGTTACATAGTCATTAGCAAAGGAGAGTTAAACTTGTGCAGCTGAGGCGTTCTATACTGCCTTAAGGATCTCCTTCCTTAAAGCATGGGCCTTCTCTTTGATTACGTGTTGATTCGCAATGGCCTCCAAGCCCAAGCTCATTGTCTGAGCTAAGATGTCATCGATGCTCTCCTCTGCCAACCTGTTTCAATCTTCTTGGAAATAGATGGAAGCTCCCATGACTTTGGCCAGGCGGGGATTCCCTCTTGTAGAGCGGCTCCTTTCCACTGATTGGATCAGAAGTTGAGCACCCTGGGAAAGTGTCCTAACTGTAGGACCCGAGGACTCCCCTTCCACAGTGGAAGAGATCAGAGGAGGTGGGGGAGGCGGAAGTTCGATTTACTGAGGAGCAGGAGCGACGACCTCTACCTCTGGGATCGGTTGCTTCTGAGGTCGGGGAGGAGAGCTCGGTACCTCTACCAATTCATGTTGAGGGGTCTGAGCATTAGCAACGGTGGCCCCTTTCATTGCCTGTACTTTTTAGGAGACCTCCCTCTTTCTCTTGCGGCTCTCCTTGGAAGTGTCGCCTCCTGCCATACCTGCACAGAAAAGAAGTCAGTGAGTTCGCTAAGATTCAGAGGCCAGAGATATAAATAGTACCAGGGCCGAGGTTAGAGAGCTGAAACTCATAGTCTTCATCAGTGATCAGCCACATCATCTAATACTTTAGTTCTGCCATAACTGCGTCTAAGCACGAAAATTTATTGGTAGACGCCTGAGACTTTAATTCTTTCACCATGGCGTCTTCGTCCTTATTTAAGGTGATCTTCTTTAGGATCGAAGCGACTAAGTGTTACCAACTCTGTGGGATACCCTCAAAGCCGTTCGGAATTTTGCTCCTCAATATAAAAAAGTGAACTTTCCAATTCTTCAATGAAGAAGGGAGATCGGTAAAGAGGGAGCAGTTCGACTTTGACTGAAAGAACCAGAACTCGTCATCCTTCCTTCGGGCAAGCCTATGTAGCTCGGCAAAGACTTTAGTCGTGGGTTCTAGTCCCTTAGCTCGACGGAGGCCCCAAAAAGCTATTAAAGTACGCTAGGAGTTCGGATGCACTTGAGCTACATCAAAGAAGTGATATAGGACGGCCTTGTAAAACTCGTCCAAAGGTAAACAGAGTCCGGCCTTCAGCTGTTCTTCATATACTATGAGGAGATTACCCTCATCAAAGAAGTGATTGCCTCGATGGTCACCATGGCAATTAATCAGTTTGAAGGAGTCAATTTGCAGGTTGTACTATTGGCTTATAGATTGAAGATGGACCAAAGGCAACTCATCCATCGCGTTTTCTTCTCGAAGACGCCTCGCTACCGGCAAAACAACCAGAATAGGAACGATGATCAGATCGGGCCTCCGTTTGGCCCTATCGCATCGCCTTCTTTCGAGGTCCATGAAACATGGACGGAAGGAAGGCTCACCGCTCTCTGACCTCCGGCGCTGCTCATTTTCAGGAAAACAAAAGAAGTTAACCAAGAAAAGAATAAAAATCCTTATCGGAATGTGATCGGTGTCGGAAAAACTTGAAGAAACGAGAGAAAATGTTGGGATTGCTAGAGAGGTTCTAAAAATGACATAAGGAAATGACTGATGCTCCTCACCCCTATTTATACCCGTCTGAGCATTAAATGCTTGCTAAGTCCCAAGTGACGCATTGGGTAGCAAAACCGGCCTTTTTCTCGATACATCGTAAGAAGGTTCCAAAAACATAATAAAAATTGAATAAATGAGATTAGTTAGCCGAGGTCTTCGGATCGAAAAAACCTCAAAAACCATGGATCGGCCAATGGCGATTCGTTCAGGGATTAGATTGGACATGCATATTAGAGATCAGAAAAATGACTAATGCAATGATAAAATAAAAACCTTTAAATAAAATTCCATTTCATTTCCAAAAGTCGGATTACATCATGTGGGCGATCTCAAAAGATCAGATTACATCATTGGGGAATCTTTAAAGACCGGATTACATCATTTGGGCGATCTCTAAAGATCAACACTACATCCTACCTAGCTTAAGACTACACTGAGGTTCAAAGAGCAGGCCTATGTCAAAGCCTAGTCTTGTGGCTGAATCAAAAGATGTGTTTGATTAGAAAGCCAGCCGCAGAGATTGGATAGATGCACAGCTCAGATGGGGTGACTATGACTCTCATGACATTGAGCAGAGTCATCACCGATGTAATCAACCAGAACCGAGCTACAGTCGGGATGCCCGATGTGGTGAGGGGCCAAATGAACTTCAAGTGGTGGTCACTAACATTAAGATTGAAATTAGCAGTCCTCTTGCCCCGAGATCGGTTCACCCATTACATTAGTAGACCAATTCGAGATCGGCACGTTCGTCACTTTCGATCTTGATCGGTAAATTAGTCCGGTTTATCACTGTCATTAGATAACATCCTTATGGTTCTCCGATCGCCGGGGTCATAAACTTTCAGGCGAAGGGCGAAGAAAACAATCGGGAAAAGATCAAAAGCAGCCATAATCAGAATTTTTTTAACCGGAGAAGCTTGAATTGGAGAAAAAGAGCATTGAAAAAACTGAAGGAGAAAAGTGAAGTGTGAAGGGGATTTCCCCATTAGTGCATATATATAGGGGGCTGGGCATTTATTGCATACAGAAACCGAAGCGGATGCATCGGTAACTGAAGAATTAATTGCGTTGACCAATGCAAGTTAGATAAGAAAGAAAGATCTAGAATGGGAGAGATCAGGAAATGAGAAGGGACTTAATACTAGAGAGATCGAAAAAGGAGAGGGTCATAATAGGGAGATTAGAAGAAATAGAGATTGGAGAGCACGGAGAGATTTAATAGCTTTCAAATAACTCTCTTCATAATTAGAGTCGAATTAGTTAAAGCATTGCAGGCGTGATCAATTCTTCACCGCACGCCTCATTTGTAGAAACGCCTACCTAGCTGACAGATGCCAAAACAGTTATGGAAATTCTGTACATTTTGATCTCCATCGATGATCACAATTGGAAGGATGGACCCAGAGCCCTTGGATCAAAAAGTAGACGATAGGTTTAGCGCTTTTTATTCACAGCCTTCGAATCCATCTTGTAAGGCAAGACCTTGAGCCATTGGATTAAAAGAAGAAAGGACGGATATTCTGAATAAAATCCCAACCCTCTATTTTGATTCTCTTTAATTCTCAGGCATCGGATTGTGTCCTTTTGAATATAAACCCTCCGTCTCCCCTAATAAGATCCTGACCCTCCATGATGAGCACTTGTTCCCTACAAATACCTGTATGTGATACTGTAGAAGGGACGGACAAAAAAGGTGGTGGTGATTATAGTGGAAAGACTCTGAAATTTGATTCAGTCTTGCTACTTTGCCATTCTGAGCTTTTGAGAAACTTTAGAAACTAGTTTTCTTAAGTATCTTCATCGAAGGAGTTCTGAACCCTGAAATTTTCATTTTCAGTGCCTATTCATTCCTCTGTAAGGCTATTTCCTTTGTGTCAGTTTCATTCTCACCGCCCTAATATCAGTACATTACTCTCCAAGTTCAACTTCATTCTGACCGGGTTCCCGCTACTTCGAGTAAGTATTAGTCTTTTGGTCGTCAGCTTTCACCTCTACAAGATTTGTGGACACTGGAGTTAGCTCATTAGTTTCCTCAACTTCTCACAGGTAAGTGTCTAGATTGTCATTTTGTCGAATATTAGTGCTTTATTTTCTCTATTTTTATTCTTAAAATTTCTTTTATATTCAGTTGCATTAAAATCCCAAAGTAGATTGTCCAGGCCAATAGTCATTTCTCGAGTCTTCTTTTTCTATTCATTCATAAACTCTATTTATCTCCTCATAGTTTTCATTTCCTTTGAGACTAGACGTTCAAGTCATGGACAACTTGTAGATAATCTAAAAGATATTGGTAGAAGTATCTCAACATGAGAGCTTCAAGCTTGAATGAGTAAAAAATGACAAAAGATCGGCGTAGCAAAAGGTTGAATAGATCAGAAATAAGAATAGGTCAAATAAACAAGTTATGAGAGCGGGCCTTAGAAATAAGACTAGGAAAAAGTACTATGGATCGGGGATTAAGATGAGATTGGACCCCGGGCTAGCAACAATAGAGATCAGATATTGCTAGTCGAAGAGTTCTAATAAAATAATCAGATGGAAGATCGATGAAAAGTTCAGTCTTTCATCCACTATCTAGTTATAGGGTTCCGAAGGCTAGGAAAAGCTTTACCCAAACTTCTTGTGTTTTTGGTACCCCACCCCCTAAAAATGAGGGGTCAAGAGAGACCCTTTACTTGAATTCTTAGTCTCAAAGTCCTTATAAAATGCCATTCTAGCAAACGTTAAGAGCTCGGGAGAGAGTTCTTACCCGAGCTCAGCTTAATTCTTAAACGCAATATATTAAAGATATCGGAGGAGAGTTCTTATCTGAAATCACATTTAAAAGCTTTAAACAGAATACTTTAAGAGATCGGGGGAGAGTTCTTACCCGATTCTCATCCAAAATTTCAATAAAATATAAGGAGATCAGAGGAAAGTTTTTATTCGAGATCCCTCGCTTAAAGCTTTAAATAGAATATATTAAAGAGATCGGAGGAGAGTTCTTACCTAATTCTCATCCAAAATTTCAATAAAATATAGGGAGATCGGAGGAGAGTTCTTATCCGAGATCCCTCACTTAAAACTTAAAACTGAATACTTTAAAAGATCGGGAGAGAGTTCTTACTCGATTCTCGTCCAAAATTTCAATAAAATATAGGGAGATCGGAGGAGAGTTCTTACTCGAAATCCCTCGCTTAAAACCTTAAACAGAATACTTTAAGAGATTGGGGGAGAGTTCTTACCCGATTCTCAGCCAAAACCTTAAAAAAAATATATGTGGAGATCGGAGGAGAGTACTTATCCGAAACTTCTCACTTAAATTAATACATCAAGGGATCGGGAGAGAGTCCTTACCCGAATTCTCTTAACTAAAACCCGAGTTAAAATACCACAACTTTAATACACAAAGTAACCCCTAAACAAAAATCTTCTACCTGATACCTACTCACTAAGGGTCATCTCATGTACTCATGTTCTTGGGCAGCCCTGAATAGTTAAATATCAAATATTCCTTTTATCCTTATGAAGGATTAACATCGTCACTCTAACCCCCCAATTACCAATTTTAATTTAACATTATAAAGAGCATAATGTTATAAAGAGCATAATGTTAAATCTGCTTACCCTCGTTGAGGGACGAGGTGGGGTGCCTAACACCTTCTCTACCCGTATACAGACTCTGAACCTTGAATCTCTGTTTTCGAAGTGGTTTCTTTTTAATTTACCTTTACAAATTGTTTTCTTTAATTACCCTCAAAATTAAAGTGGCGACTCCTCACCTTTCCCACTTCGGTGAGAGCTCATCCAGGCCACCGCAAAAACCCTTGCGACAATTATGAAAAAGTTAACATTTTGAATGAATAGTAATATAAATAGTAACCATAAACATACCAAATACAAAGAACTTAACTCTTAGGAGAATTTATAAGTAAAATTAAGTATGCAAAAATTCAATTGTTGGATTTATTATTAGAAATGTTTTGAAAGGCTATTGAAACACTTTAATTATGTGTCTCAATTGGAAAGGAGCCTCCCAAAGAAGGGAAGGATTAAGTCGAGAATAGGAAAGTTAAATAAGGTTTGTGCACAACTATTCTCTTTTCTATGTTTTAAAATTGGATTTGATTTAAATGAACTTTAGATGAATGAATTTTGTTTTTCTTTGTGATTATGGACTTTAAAAATGTAGAATTGACTTTGTATAATTTAAATACAAATACCTTTATGTACTTAAGAATTTATTGTATTGTTTGAAAATTGTAAATTGTACACTTGATGTGTTGCGTACCTTGTGCATGAATTTACCATAATTGAATGTGTTTATTTATTTTATAAATGTATTTTGTAAATGAAATTTCTTTAAATATGTTTTGAAATCACAGTTGACATGACAATATGCTTTGTGTTCTCATTATCTTGTCTAGTGAGATATCTCCTCCACTTGTTGGGGTTGAGTTCCTTCCTCTCTGGCTTGCCAGTTGATGAAGAGTTTGGATGAGTACTCATATATGCTAGCTAGTCTTTGTTCCTCCCTTTAGCCTCGGTTATTAGGAGAGTTTACTTTGTCGTGGTGTACAATGCGACATTGATCATGAAATTTTGTGTAATGGTCCAACTGTGAGAATTGTTGGCAACACCCTTAAATTGTGATTATATGATAAATGTTTTGTTATTAATTGTAATTTATTATGATGATTTCCTAGAAATAGAAGGATTTAAATAACATGTGATTAAAAATAAAGGATTTGTTTTGATTGATAAATATTGGATTATTTTTATGGATCAATAAAATGTGATTTGATATGTTTTGATAAATTATGCTTTATATTGAGTTTTATTTTATTTATTGTGCACCACTGAGTTCACCGCTCAGCGATAGTTTTGTATGCTGTCACAGTTAAAAGAGAAGATATAGTAGCTGAGTGAGGACACTTGAAGCTGTGAATTGAAGTTGTCTATGGGTATAGCATAGGTATACCCTTGTATATTAAGTTTTGATGTACTCTTGTAGTTATATGTATGAAATTTCATTGGAGCAGTTGTATAGAAACAATTGTAATATCATTTTGAGACTTTAATCAAATGTACATTATGGCAATATTATTTCTTTTGAGTTTAATAGTTTGAAATTTTCTTTTTGTAATCATAAATTTTATTACTTCAATTAGTGTAAACATTTAAATTTCTTTTTGAGTCTTGTAAAAAGGGAATTATTTCCTTTATAATGAAATTTGCTGAAAATGAAATGAGATGATTTGATGTTAATTGAGTTTGATCGTGTCGAATTGTGGAAGACATATTTTTATGAATTGTTTTTCATAGGTTAGAAGAATTGTTTAATGGTATTTTTAGCCGTCATTACACGGATTTTTTGTAAAATTTTAAAAATGCCCAATTAATTCTAAATAAGTTTTATGAAATATGCCTGATTTGAAAACACTGAATTGAAATTTTTAATACCACTCCTAACTTAAAAATGAATTGTTTAATAGATCTCTTGTAGTATATTTAATAGATTATTGGTGGGTGAAGTTCGGTAATTTATTAGGTATACTACGGGATCATGCCACATCTTACGGAGGGGTAAGGTGTGACAGAAACCATCAAACTTACCTTATCAATTTGTTTACTTGCTTTTGGATCATATTTGCTAAAGGGCCTAAGAGTACCATGTGAAGCATCTTCTGACTAGAAAAATTAAATAAACACATTCCCTTTAGCATATAAGTAGAAAAAGATGCCCCAAACTCTAAAGATTTAGCAGAATGAACTTGAACAATTTGCACCTTATTGTCTATCTTTGCACATGCTGCCATTAGTATTGATTGAGACGAATTTAGACTACCAGCTATAAAAATTGATGTTGATGGATTTGAAATAATTGCATATATGTGGTCAAAAAAAAGAAGAGAAAATTCTAGTTCAATTGATATAAGAATTATAAAGCTAAGAATGTTTAAATTATCATTCAAGGGTAAACATGAGAACTAAGATTTTTCTATCAAAAAAATAAGTATAAAAAGTAGGTATTTTGCTTAATACCATGAAAACAGGTGCTGAATACCATGAAAATAGGGGTTAAATCCCTCAAAAATCTTATTACTCAAGAAATTATATATGCAAAGATACAAGCCTTACTAAATAGAAACCTAATATGAATTGGAAGTTATATAAGCCTAATTGCAGCTGAATAAGAATATACATACTAGCTAATTATAATCTCTACTTGACAGAGCTGTAGTGAAGAACATTAATTCCCTGAAAAACTAAAGTTGAAAGTGAATAATGTATAACTACTAACATCTCCATGAAATGTATCCAAAAGCAAGAAGAAGGAAAAAAAAAAAAAAAGGCATTAAAAGCTCCTTAGGCACCAACAAGAGTCTTGGAAAAAATGGTTAAAAAAGAAACACTTATCTCCTTGTAACTTCTTAATAAGCTTCCTCTTTTAGAAAATCTATCCTATTAATGAGTGAACAGCTAATATTCCTTCTATTTCATTCTTATGTTGACATTCACAATTTTGTAAAACAACTTATACTTATGATATAGTTTAAAAGTCCACAACATCCAACCCTAATTAGGAGGGCTAGGAGACTAGAGTCAAGAACCACTAAAAACATAATTAGAGAAGCTAAATGTACATCAGAAGTAATAACAATCTATTAATTAAAAGCCAAAGCTAGAAAGATTGCAACATTAATTCAAGAATATAACCATTCAATAATAAACATTTCCTTTTAGAATATTTTAATTCAATTAATGAAATTAAACAATACATTGCAAATCACCCACCAGTAAATGATATCAGAAGAACTAAAATAATATAAATTTAAAAGCAAGTAATCCACTTACAAGTTTTCTATGGTTAAAACTCCCTCTGTTTGTTTCCCTTTCACCCATTTAGTAGTTGCAAAAAGGTAAACCTAAAATGATTATGTATACAATATTGATAGAATCTAAATAAACACTGTAGAAAAATTGGAAGGGGAAAATACCATAAGGATTCTAATTGAAAGCATATTTAAAGCCATGGCCATCGATTTTAATGTCCAAACAAATTGGTACTAAACAAATTGAGTAACTAAATAACTAAATTATGAGTGTTATCATCAAATACCTGAGTGTGAATAGATTACTTGATCAATTTCACTAAATTATAATCTTTATCCCTCTCTTTTAAGTTTCAATTACTTATGCTTTTCATGTAAATTTAGAAAAAAAAAATAATGAAAACTGAAATAAAAGGTGAGAATAAAAGAAAAGAACCTAAAATGGTGTCTAAGAGCCATTGATGAATCAAGGGAGGCATCTTTTAGCCCAATCGGCTTCAAAATTGCCATGAACTATGATGATTGAGCTACTAGAAACTTTTTGCCTCTATTGTTTCTCTCAATTTTTTATATGTCGACAATAATAAAAAAAAGAGAGAGCAATAGAAGAATATTATCATCATCCATGTCAAGATTGGGGTTAAGGTTTGAAAGAAGGAATGTAAAGAGGGAAACAGAGAAATGCATGCTAAAAATTAGAAGGAATTAGAGGGAATATTTTTATCGCTCTAACGTGAAAACACCTTTGAAATTCTAAAATAGATAAGGGTTGTCCATATATTCTGTAAATACTTTGCATATATGTAAAGGCTAAATTCTAAACCGCCTCTTAAAAATGGTAATTGTAACTAATGATTTGTTTGAGGTAGATTTAATGACCGCCTTAATCAATTTACTGATAAATATCTAATTTTTTATAGTGCACATTGCATACCAGTCAGCCTTGTCTTGTCTCAAGCTATAATAAGAGAGGTAAACCATTTGTTCAGCTTGTGAAGCAAGTATAAATGGTTCATATTCATTTAATTTTTTTAATGATTGATATCCACTAAGTTATACTGTTTGTGAACCTCAATACCAACATCTGGAGTTAGATCAAACCATTCACACTTGAAGAGAACAATTCTTTACATTAGTAATGCAAAGTACTATATTTGAACTATGACGTTGAAGATACCATAGTAATAATAATTGGAGTTATCACCATATGTTGAACCCCTAATGCAAACTCTGCTATTCATCATAGATCGATAAGCACCATCACTGCTTGTGTGACATCTATAATCATTTATGAAATATACAGGATAAAATTTAACACTTCTCAATGGTTCCTCTGCTAAATCCTTAATGAATTTAATCTAAAAGTTTGAACGCCTTGCTTGATAAGTTAAAAAGAATTAAAATCCTTATTATCACATATTACATTAATTGAAGATTGACAATCAAATGAGTTAGATAAATTGATACTTACATAAGAAATGAACCAATATGTAAATCTTTTTTGTAGTTCTTCATCAATTTCCGCATCACTAATATTACAATATATCTATCACAACTTAACTAAGAACAAACTACAACTTCAATTAAATTGGATAGTTCTTAAAGGGAAAGGAAAATTCATAATGACTTTAGGGTGCAATTTAGTAAGACATATATTTGGGCGCCCTCGTATTCCTCATTACCCAACCCTCATTTTCGCTCTGCCATACGGTTTACCAAGATACTTAAAGATTAATAAATTTCCTTTAATACTAGCATTATCCCCATCATCATCATTATGAGGTACTTACATTATTACATAAGGTTCAAAATAATGCACACAAAATTTGCATGCTTCTTCAACTAAGTATATATTACATATTGAACCTTCTACTTTTGCTTTGCTCTTTATATTTTGCTTCAGGTGGCACAAAAATCTGAAAGTTAAAAACATAATAGGCATGTGGTTTACAAAAATTTTATTATCCATTTCACAACATTGAAAGAAAAATAACAAGTATCGATTACCCCTTAAAAGGATACATCCATTGATATTGTATTGGGCCTGCAATTTTCGTTTCATATGGCAAATGGATGGGAAGATGTTCCATCAAGTCAAATAAGGCATAAGGAAATATGTGCTCTAATTTGCAAATAATAATGGGAATTTCTACTTCCAAATGCTCAATATCTTGAACCTTAATATTTGTAGAAGCAAGATGTTTTGAAAAATAAGCTCAACTCGATCAATGCTTGCCAATTATATTCAAAAGGAGCTCGCAAAATGCAATGGGTAATAACCTTTGCATAAATACAAGACAATTGTGACTTTTCATGCTAAAAAGCTTGAACTTATGCATATCAATGCACCTTTCCATGTTGGACACATACCTGTTTAGAAACTTAAGGTTTTTTAACCACTCACATAAAACATACTTCTATTGTTTATTAAGAACATAAAAAGCCTTCAAATATTTACACATATGCACATTTCTCTCTAATTCTTTTCTATGACATAAATTTGCCATGTCTTCCTTAGCTTTTACATTATCCTTCATTTTCCTTGCTATATTCACAATGTGTTGAAACTATTCTCAAAAACATTTTTCTTGATGTGCATGACATCTAAGTTATGACAAATGAGATTGGAAGACCAATATGGTAAATCCCAAAATATGCTTTTTTTTTTAGCCAACCAATGTTTTTAGCTATGACTAAATTAACTGCTTCACCATCACTATCTGTTACTCTTTTCACCCTAAATCCTCTATTTGCAAAAAAGTGTCTTCACTGATTAGCATTGGAAGAGACACAGACATGCATATCCAAGTTGAATGACGAAGCAGTCTTTATTTCTTTAAGGGACTCAATTAAAATCCCATCTCTAACTTTTGATTTTGTACTTAAACCATAAAACCCAAAGGCTGATCTCTATCTAATGAATCTCTAACTCATCTGCATTTCTTGTCAACTCTAGACACGGATGATCTGCTAAGAATTCTACCAATGCTTGACCTTTGATTGTCCTATGTGGGTGGTATGCTAAAGAAAATTCTATCAATGCCAAGGCCTACTTTCTAACCCTTCCAATAATGAGAGGCCTTGATAACATATACTTGATCAAATTTGTCTGGGACACCATGAACATTCTATGTTTGATCAAGTAATGTTTGAGCTTGGTGCAAGCAAAGTAGAGAGCCAAGCATATCTTCTTAATTACAAAGTATCTTATTTCTATGGTTGTAAAAGTTGTACTCAAGTAGTAGATTATTCACTCTAATCCTTGACCATTGTCTTAGGCTAAGATGTTAGTAGTATGCCCTAGAGCATACCATTTAGTATGCATCTTATACATGTTTTATTAATAAAAAGGCAATTTCACTTTTATGTTTACATAATATATTTATGTGTAATAGAAAAGGTCCATTGATATTTTGTTAGAAATTCTATTCTTAAGTCGTTAAGAATATGAGTGACAATAATTCTAGCACAAAGTATCATAAATTGGTTCATAATCAAGGATACTTCACACAGGACATGACTTATCCAGAAAGATTGTATTCATGTTTGTTCCCAAGGTGTTTATATGAGATACAAATAAGATGGAATGGTGAGTCTCATGCCATATAACAAACATAATAGGCACTTATACATGATAAGTAGGTCGAACTAGTGACACTTATGACAAGCACATGGAGTTTACTCTTTTCAATGCATTTTCATAAATCATATCAGTGCATATAATCTTTAGACCTGAGATAACACAGTTATCTTGTATATAGGTCGTTTGAGTTTGATACTACTTTCATACTTGTACTGTGTATGGGTATATGGGCATGTGTTGGCTCCTACTAGTTATATATGGAGGTAGGTGTTGATCAAGATGGAATCTGTTACCCTAAGTAAATAGAGATAAAATCCTATGTTCATTTAATTGTTCTTGATGTTTCAAGTTCCTGGCTAGGACAGACAGATTTAATCAGAAAAGAGGTTTTGATGAGAAAATCTTTTTAATCAAGAATTAGAATTAAAAGAGAACATAATATTCATAGCAAATGGGGTTTGACATAAACCATGACTCCAGCTCGAATTGGGATATTGTAACAGAGAGATTCTGGTGCATGGTAACATATGATTAAAGGTTCATTTAAGGTATTCCTTATTACTAATTGGGTGACCATGGCATACTATGCTAAGTGTTAACCATGGTCTATGAGATGCCTAAAATGACTTAGAGAAATCATTTATGGTAAGAAAGAGTTCTGATGATATTAAGAGTTAATATCATATCTCATTGCCAATTAGTGATGAGCCTAGTGAGTCACACACATACATAAGTAATCACCAAGTTAAATATGATTTAATTAATTAGTTAAAGAGTTTAATTGATTAATTAAATAGGTTTTATTTGTAATTACGTTGCAAAGTCCCTAGGATGGCTTGAAATCAAATCTAAGTTATTGGATGTATAGTATAAGTTAAATTTATATTTAAAGTGTTTAAATATGAATTTAATTATGAGAAATTAATTAATAGAGATTAATTAATTAATTAATTGATATTTGATATAAATTGATTAGAAGAGGAGAAATAATTAGTTTGATTTGAGAACTCAAAATTACAATACAAAGGTAATTTGGTCATTTCACAAGGTAACATGTGGCACCATGAGATGGTGACACATGGCATCATGGTTTGTCATTTGTCTTCCTATCATGCATGATGATCAAAGTCAAGATTAAACCTAGATTTGATACTTGGCTTAATGTGATTAGGTCAATTAAAGTTAAGATGTAATCAGAAGATGACATGTGGCAAGGGTTTTAAGTGATGACCTAATTATATAATGTGATGTTATAAAAGAATAAAATACATTCTGATTTTTTCTCAAAGGTGCCGCCACAATTGGAGCTTCTCTCCTCTATTCTTCTTCTTCTCTTATCAATTCAAAGAGAATTTCCCATATTCTCTAGAATTAAAATTGCTAGAAATTGTTTCTAGTGTCCTATATACATCTATAACATCTCTAAAGGCAAATCTCTAATTTCTAATTGGTTGGCAAGGCTTAAGAAGCTGTTCAAGGGGCTGCCATTGGTGATCCTGGTGTGGAAAAACTAGAGGGACAACATTTGGGGTCCTAGGTGCTTCCCAAAGGTACCAAACACATCTACAGTGCATCAAAAGTTTAGTCCATATGTTCTTGTATTAATCTAGGGTTCTAATGAATTAATCTGTTAATTTAAAAATCTTAAATGGCAAATATAGATCCTAATACATATTAAAAGGGTTTTAATATGCAATTGAACATTGAAATCAATTAGGTATATAATGAATCTTGCATAATGCATGAGACTCTAGAAGAAAATTTTTGAATTCAATGTTCTAATCTAATAATTTTCATGCTTCTGCTCCTTCAATTGGTATCAGAGCCACTATATTTTCCATTTAGATTGTTTAAAATATGATTTAATTGTGTGATTTGATCATAAGATGATTGATTCATTGCTAGTCGCTAAGAAGAGTGTGGCTGTACGCTTGGTTGTGCTCCTTGGTGCATATAGTTTGAGCACCACCATGGTGCGCAATGTATTGGGCTTCAATTGTGCAATTGTTGTATGCTTTGATGCCCATGATTATACCTATGACTAATTAAATTATTTAATTATGAATTATAATCACACAATTAAATTTGTTTGAATGTGATTCAAATATGAATTTTTAAATTTGTTTGAAAGTGATTCAATTATGAATTTTTAAATTTGTTTGAATGATATTCAAAACTGGATTTTTTCGTTGAATATGAGATATTCAATTTAATATTATTATGTATGTTTTATTTAATTGTTAAATGGTGATATGCATGATGGATGATCATGGACAATAAAAGACCAATGTGATTGGATTTATTTCTTTTATTTTTCTTTTGTAAATTAATTAATTTAATTTTAGTGGCATGTATTATAAAGGTTGTAATATTTTTGGGTTGTAATTTCATTTATTTAAGGACTTTAGAGTCCATGTTCTTGTAAATTCACCTTGGTATGGCAAGGATTACTATGTAATTGGATTGCAAGAAGATCAAGGAGGTCAAGAGCATTGGTGGGACCAGTGGGAGGAATTCAAGATCAAGTGTTGATTATGTACTCCTTCAGCAACTCTTGTAATATGAATGAATGAAATGCACCTAGGAATGCCCTGATTCAATTCTTGGTAGCTTAGAATTGAATCCCTTAGAAAGTCCATGATCATACCATATTTATTGTTTATCCATGTATGCATGAGATGTATGGGAATGTATGTAAGTATATGATATATGCATGCTAATTGAATAATGTGCAAAGTGAGACCATAATAGTAATTAGGTCGACCACAATATCTTCCAAACAAATGATTAAGTTGGAAATGGTATAATTAAAAGTAATTATATCATGGGCCCTCCATTGAGGTAATTATTTTAAGAAATTTTAAATACTTGCATATGATGTAATTAATTTAAGAGATTTCCTTAAGAATAATTGTTAAGCATGATATGTTGTAAATATGTAAATGGTTTGGTGGACAATAATGGATGTGCCTGAGGACATTAAAATTATTTTCATATTTACTAGCTCAATGGGATCAACTTAACTAATGTAAGATAAATCAATAATGGATGTGCCTGAGATTTTGAGCATTAGGGGCTAGGTAAATGATTGAATCTCACATGAGATGTGACGAGCAATGAGTTGCTCACTTACAATTTATTGTAATTCCAATAATGGATGTGCCTGAGGATGATCAATAAGACTATAAGAATTCAATCACCCACTAGAAATCCATCCAACTAGGATTTCCGTTTTCTACTTTGGGAGTGTAGGATTCGCTAAGTTAGTGGGAGGACTAATTTGATTAAAAGACCATAATCATTTTGGTTAATTACATGATACATTTACTAATTAATCTAGTTATTTTCTATAGTTAAATTTCTGATAATAATGAGCACACCACAACCACCACCATCCAATATCCTTGCAAGCATACTTGATCACAATAGGTTAACAGGACATAATCTTTCTTATTGGCTAAGAAATTTGAAACTTGTCCTGAACCTTGAACATATAGGATATGTTCTAGACTCAAAGGTTCCTGGTTCCTTACCTCCAGAGGCCACTCAAGAGGAACATGAAACTTTGGACAAGTGGAAGGAGCATGATATGAGAGCCAAGTGTTACATGCTTGCTTTTATGAGTAATGAGTTACAGAAGCAACATGAAAATATGCAATATGCAAGTGAGATCCTCCTTCACCTGCAAGAGTTATATGGTGAGCACAGCAGGAATGCTAGGTATGAGATATCTAGACAGCTATTCCGCATGAGGATGTCTGAGGAACATAATGTTAGGGATGATGTCCACAAGATGATTTGGCTGATTGAGCAGCTGGAACATCTTGACTTTCACATGGATTTCCAACCACAGACGGATTTGATCCTTCAGTCCCTACCTGAGTTATTTAGGGATTTTGTGATAAATTTCCATATGACTAAGCAGGAATACACCTTAGCTGTAACACCCCTAAGTTCGGTAGTGCGTTCTACTCTTCCAGTGACCAGTGTGGTTCGGACAGCTAGGATGCCTAGAACTACACTTCAACATGAGTGAGGAGACATAAAATAATGAAATACAAGAAAATAAAATACAAGAAAAACAAAGAAAAAATAATAGCAAAGAAATGTAACCATGTTAAGCGAGCTGAGAACCCTAGCGATGGGTGACCGCACCGAGAAGTCACGGCGTGGACCGTTGACTAGCCCTGGACTGCGAGGAACCCTGGAAAATATTTTTAGGACTTAAAGTGACACCTATTGAAATACAAATACCATTAGAAATACTAAATAAAAATTAAATAATTAGTACAAAGAAAAGTAAGAAATCGAAAAACGAACAAAACTCGGTGTTACCGAAAAATCGGGAATGCAACCCGAACAGGAGCATTGTGGTCATTCGATACCCCGAGTTGTCTTTTGACCTAAATTTCCATTAAAAATAAATAATATTACACTTGTAAAATATAATGAAAAATTAAATTAGGGGTACCTAATGTAAATAGCCAAAAGTGGAGTGTAACTTGGGTAATTAGCACTTAAACATATAATATGATTAAAAATGCATGAGTGGAGCACTATGGGAATTAAAATATTCATTAAGTGGGCAGATTACTTCCACTAAGCTCATCTTCAACCTTCATTCCTCACCATTGCCGAAATGAAGAAGTTCCAAGATTCTCCCATGGCCACCCAAATGCATGGTTCATTACACCCATTTTCAAGCTAGATTTTGGTTACTTGTCTTCATTAATTTTGATCCTCACACCATGGGCAGTAGATAGGCAGCAAGAAAGGAAAGTTTTTGTGGAGTTTTGAAGAATTTTCAAAGTGGTAAGTTTGTGTTTTTGATTATTGTTTAATTAAAGTTTGTAAGGATGTTATGGGTGTTTGATTTATGGAGAGATTTTTGAGGTTTGATATTTAAATGGAGAAGTGTACTTTTGGCAGCCATGGAAACACTTTGAAGGCAGTTTATTTTTGCTTGTAAATGATGAATTAAATAATTGATTAAATGTATATTGTGTAGAAAATTGTTTGGGTGATGTATACTTAGTATATGTAAATGTGAATTGAAATTTGAAGCTTGGAAATTAATGGATTGTAAATGCACTAATGTGGCAGGTTGTTGACTCTTAAAGAATGCTGAAATTCATGCTTGGTTTATGGTATATTAATGTTGACTTGTGTTTGATGTTATGGCAGTTTGAGTGTATATATGATGGTGTGAAGTTGGACATGAAAAAAATGTTATGGTTAGGTGCTTGAATTGTTGTAATTGAGTTGAAAAAATTCTGCACTTTATGGTGATTGTTGAATGTAATTGTAAGCTGCCAAAATGACCTATAATATGTTGTAAATTATGTTTAGGTTATGATACAACCAGAATTGACTTGAATTTTGAGTTTGGTAAGTGTTAGGAGTGATCCTTGATGTGTATGGAAGAAATGCAATAAGGCAGTTAAAGTTTTAGGCCTATAACTTTAAGTGTGTGGCTCCAATTGGCATGAGACCAATTGGTGGTGAAACTAGGCACAAAATGTGCCAACTTTCTTGAAGAAATCTTGCCAAAATTCTGCCTGCAAGGTAGCTTAAAAAATGACCAAATCCGGATTAAGTGCAAATAAGGCCTGAAAATTGACCATTTGGGCAGCAGTTAGTGTTTAGGCCATAACTCACTCAAAATACGTCCAATGGACCTGAAATTTTGACCATGAATAGCTAAGACCCATATCTACAAGTCTTATGAAGACACCAAAGCCCAGAAATGACTATAAGCAAGTCAAACAGCTTGCACAAGTTCGGGTCCAAAAACTGGCCGAACCAAAATTGACCAAAAATGACCAATTTTGGTGCAATTTGACCAGCAATAGTAAAATGACCATAACTTGGTCTACATAACTTGGAATGACCTGAAATTTTGCCCCGCGTGCAATAAGACATAGATCTACAAGTTTGTAGTTTTGACTGAAACCCGAAAACCGAGGAAACTAGGTCGTCCGGCTAGGTCAAACTAGTATCCTGGAATCCAGCAAATTGCAAGAAAATGCAGTATACACGGAAATGAACTTGGTAACATGTACCAACAATAAAAGACTATTGAATGTGACATGTTAGTAACATTAAAACCTAATTTACCTAGAATGCATCGAGGGTCGATATATTAGGTTGATTAAGCAAATAATAGCATTCAGTGAATTACTTATCAAGTATTATTGTTAGAGACAGTTTAATTTAGTACTGAAACACTTCAAATAGTGTTTCTCAGTTAGCAAAGACTCAGGAAAAGGGAAGGAAACACTGAGTCAAGACCAGGAGACAGTTATCAGAGGTTTGTGTACAACAGTTATTTCTTTTGAATTTTTCAACTGAAATAAATTACGACTATTTTTATATTATTGTTTTCAATTATGAAAATGTGTTTGAATGGATACTTATTGCTTGAAAAGCATTGTAAATGGTTTGAAACTGTGGAAAAAATTATTTAGTGTCATTTGTGAAAATTGAAGTTACTTATGAATTGTGTTGCCATTTTGTGAATGAAATTATGACTTTGGAAATTTATTGGATTCTCACGAATCATTTGAATAAAATGTTTGGAATTGATTTTGTGTTCACACTTAGCATGACAGTATCATATCATTCCTTCTCCATTTATGGGGTTGTGATTGTTTATTTTCCTTCTCCATTTATGGAGTCGTGATCGTTTATTTTTCTCCCTCTCTGGTTTACCAGTTGAGGTGATCGGATGAGTACTCATTATATAGCTAGCTTCCTTCCTCATTGATTTCGATTAGTGGGGTCGTGATTGCTTTGTCGTGGTGTACAATGCGGCATTGATCGGAAATTTGTGTCATGGCTTAAGTTGTGAATGAATTGGCAACACTGTGTTCTTAAATTATTCGACTAAATTGTGTTATTATGAGCTTTGATAATTTGTGAAATGGAGTTTAAATTCTTATTGACATTCACTGTCTTTTGAATTTAACTATGTTTTGATCACTGAGATTTATTGTGATATTGTGTTAAATTCCTTATGACATTCATTGTCTCGAATTTAACTATGGTTTTATGTATCCATCATTTATATGATTTATGAATTGTGATTTAAAGTTGTATTTGGTTAATGTTGTGCACCACTGAGACATTGTCTCAGCGATAGCTTTTCATTGCTGTCGCAGGTAGACAGATTGACAGGGCAGCAGACTAGGCTGCTAGTACATTCAGCGAGAAATCATCGGGTATATTGAGTATACCACATTTTGCATTTTGTACTGTAATGTATATTCACTGTATGTATATATTGTTCTTGATTTTGAGCAGTTGTAAATTAAAATTGTACATTGAAGTTGTAAAGTAAATTATGAGTATTTTGACTTGTAAAAATTGTATTATATTTCTTTTATCTCAGTCTTTGAAAAATTATTGTGGATTTGAGTTGAAAAAGATATTGTGTTGTTTAACTGTTGAAGTGGAGATTGAGAATTATATTGAAGTGCTTTTACAGGTTTTCCTGAAGAACTGTTTTATTCAAAATATAGAAGGCACTCCGCCAAAATTTTTATAGAAATTCCTAATAATTCAAATGTGTTTTCTCTTTCACTTAAGTTAAAAAAAAAAATTTTTAACACCTGTAAATAGTGCTCAACACTGTAAAAAGAAGTAAGAAAAGTTTTAAAATCCCTTGTAGTGTATTTAATGGGTTATCAGTAGACGAAGTTGGTAATTCATTAGGTATACTACGGGATCATGTTATGCCTTACAGAGGGGTAGGGTGTGACATGTTTTAGTGGTATCAGAGCAAAGTTTTTAAATTCTGTTTTTACCTGTTACTTGAATATTCTTTCTTCATAGTACAATTGCTCAATATCATTGTTTGATACATACAGTACATTACATTATAAATATGCACTAACGGGAGAAAATCTCTTTGTTTTATTTGTTCAGAAGATCTAAGATCCTCGCATTGACTATGGAAGAGGGTGATCGTTCAGTTGATCAATTTATTGAGGCTGAGGAGCAAGGGGATGCCCTAGGCCTACATAATGTCAGTGGTTCAGCAGCACCAGCCCCCGCAGTACCGCAGTTTCCTGCTAAGTTCGCTCAGCAGATAGCTGCAATGTTCCGACAAATGGCTGGTAATGTGCCTAGTCAAGTCCCAATACAGACACCAGTGGTACAACCACAGTCTTCTGCTAGACAGTATGCCAAATTGATGAAATATGGGGCTACAGAGTTCAAGGGGATAGTAGATCCTCTAGAGGCAGAACAGTGGTTAGAGAGGATGGATAGGGTATTCAAGAAACTGCATTGCATGGAGGAGCTCAGATTTGATTACTCAGTATCTTTACTACAGGGGGATGCTTATGACTGGTGGAAAACCATTCCCCACAGTCTGGTAGAATCTGTAGTGCTAATATGAAATGACTTTCTCACAGAATTCAGACAAAAATATGTCCTCGATGCTTATGTAGACTAGAAGTTACAAGAATTTCTAAGTCTGAAATAGGGGAGCAGATCAGTGGCTGAGTACGAAATAGAATTTTCCCGCCTGAGCCATTATGCAGTAAGTTTACTTGCTACCAGCAGGGAGAGATGCAAGAGGTTTGAAACCGGCTTGAAGCCCAGTATCAGATTACAAGTGGTCGGATTCAAACACACTAACTTCTCTGAACTTGTTTCTCAAGCCCTAGAGTTGGAAAGAATTGAGTCTGAAGCTGCTCCTGAGAAAAAGAAATCAGAGAAGATAGAGAAAGAGGGAAAATCAGTAGAACAGAGTTCCAGTGGTCCTACTGGAAAGAGGAAGAACTATGGGGGACACAGCAGAGGTGGCAAGAAGTCTGGTAGGGGAAGACATTCAGGACAGAAACCTCCTCTATCTGGTCAGCAGAGTACCAGAGGTTCCTACCATTCCCGCCAATGTGAAAATTGTGGAAGATATCATGGTGGGATATGCTATAAGGCTATTGGAGCCTGTTATAACTGTGGAGGCATAGGACACTTTGCCAAGGACTGCACCAGTAGTCGCAGAGTTGGACCACCTCCTACTACTGCAGAAGGGTCAGTTCAGAGCCCTGTCACCAGAAGTTCACAACCACCCAGCAGAGGTAGAGGCAGGGGTAGAGGTAGCCCAGCAGGCAGCCAAGGCACAGTGAAACATTCAGAGCAAGACAGTGCTCCAGTCAGAATCTATGCAATGAGACAGAGGGAAGAGGCCGAGACATCTGATGTTGTGGCTGGTACCTTCTCAACTTTTAATCAGGATGTGTTTGTGTTATTTGATCCGGATTTTACCCATTCTTATGTGTGTGCTAGCATCATTGATTGCATTGTTGTTCCATGTACAAAAATGGACTTTGAGGTGCTAGTAACGAGCCCGCTAGGACAAGAGGTCAGGGTTAATAGAATTTATAGGGATTGTCCTTTGGTGATCCAAGGACACACTTTTCTATCAGATCTCATTGAAATGCCCTTTAGAGATTACGATATCATCTTGGGCATGGATTGGTTAGCCACGCCATGATTGACTGTAGGCTGAAGACAGTCACTTTTGGTCTCCTCGATGCTGATGTGGTAATACTTGGGAGAGACGATTATTGCCATCAAACATCATTTAACTGCACTAGCGTAAAAATGATCAGAAAAAGGTGTGAAGCATACTTGGCACATGTGGTAGACACCCAAGTGGGGAGTCCAGTATTGAGGGACATCCCTACAGTGTATGACTTTCCAGATGTGTTTCCTGATGAATTTCCAGGATTACCTCCGGAAAGAGAGGTGTAACACCCTCCCGGTAGATATTCTGTACATTCTACTGTTCCGGTGACCAGTGTTGGTTCGGACAGCTAGAATGTCCGGAAAAATATTTAAACTTAAGTGAGGGCCCAAAATTAACTCAAATATTGATAAGAAAAATTTAGTAAAAATTTTAGAAATAAAATACAACCAAGTTAAACGAGCCGGTGCCCTAGCGATAGGTAACACAGAGGGAAGTTGTGGTTTTCGCAACTAGGAGCCCTAGACCCGGGAGAAAAATTATAAAATAATTTTTGGGACTCCAGAGAAGGGTCATTGAGGTTCCCATGGCATTAGAATGCCAAGAAAATACTTAGAAAAATTTTTCAATCAGTATAGACAATTTTGACCCGTTAAGCTAAACGGAGGGCATTTTGGTCATTTCGCCTTCAGAGGTGATTTTTGGCCGACTTGTCCGGTTGAGTAAATAATTAATATGACATAAAATATGAATAAACATTACTAGAAATTAAATTGGAAATGAGTAGTGGAGAAAAGAAAAGAAAATGAGGAAAAAGGCTTATTTATGACATCATGGTGATGTCATTAAAAGCTATAACCAATCACCTTTAAACAACTAATTAACCAACTAATAAAAGAGACTAAATGAAGACCAAAATAACCAAAAATTACAGCAGCCATCTCCCTCCCCAAAAACCAGCCGAAACCCTTGCAATACCCAACCTCCATTAAAGCTTCAAGCAAGCTCCTTTTCTCCCATTGTTACACCACTAAACCCTAAACCCCTTTCATTAAAACTTGACCACATCTCTTGGGAGAGTATTTGGCAGCCTAGAAAAGGAAAGAAAGTGAAGATTTAACTTGGGAAAAATCTGCCACTTAAAGGTTAGTGCATCTATACACCTAAAACTCCTTACTTTCATGATTAAGGACTTGAATTTAGTGAGAAATTGTAGTTTAAATGAATAAAAGTTGTGTGTATGGCCACCATAAATTTTGGCTGTCCTATTGAAGGAATAGAAATGGAGTGTTTTGATGGACTTAAGGTGGATTAGAGGTTATGTTTAAACCATCTATGCATGTGGTTAGTGAATGGGTTAGTAATTAAGGTGTGTTGTGAAAACCTATAATGGGAACTAGGGTTTTAAGGGTGAAAATTGGACTTGACATTTGAATTGATTAATGGACATTCTAATGGCCAATTAGTGACCATTTAAGGCAAGTTAATCATAATTTGAAGTGAGTTAATGCATGGCAAAACTGAAATGGAGGGCTGCCTAAAGACAGCAGCATGGTGGCTGAGATTCCAGCCCACTTAGACAGCCATAACTTTGGCTGTGTAGGTCCAATTGGTGTTTGGCCAATTGGACATGAAACTAGGCTTATAATGGCACATTTTTGCTGAAGAAACCATGCCCAAAAGACCAAAGCAAGTGGACCAAAAGTTGGCCCCAATCCGGATACCCTGCAACAGCACCTGCAGAAATGACCAAATGAACAGTAACTGTTCATTTAGCCATAACTCACTGTAGATATGGTCCATTGACCTGAAAGTTTTACAGAAACAAGTTAAGACATAGACAAACAACTTTCATGAAGAAACCTACCCCAAATAATGCCCAGAACCTATTCAAAAATGCAATCACAGTCACTGTTCATGGTACTGTAGATTTGGTAATTCTGCAGTTTTGGAAATCCGGCCAGCTGTGGTTTTTGGACCATATCTAGAGGTACAAAACTCCAAATAGAGTGATTCAAAAAAGGAAATTCAACTAGACAAAATAAGGAATAACTTTCATGTTTGCCATTTCTTCAAATTCCCACTGTAACAGTGCTTAATAGAACAGTAAACTTAGGCTTCAAAAACTGAAATTTCTGCCCTCTTGGTTTTAAGTTAGAAATGGTAATGGTGACCAATTCTAACAAGTTTTAAATACAAAATGTGGTATGTTGGGAGTGCCAAAACCAATGTACCTAATTTCTACCTAAAAGTCAACATTTTTGTTGACCAAAGAGGTGAATAGTGACACCGAAACTTGAAATTCACAAAGTGAAGAATTTAAAAGTTCCAAATGCCCTAGTATACCTAACAAGATTGGTTTGGATAGTTTGACATGCCAATAGGGTTCAGTTAGCAGTACTGCATATGGCAATATGCCATTCTGTGATTTCATGGCTTTTAGCCATTCTGACCTTGCATTGAGATTTGGCCTTGTGCCTGATATTATTTACAGCTTGGTAGCTGTTTTGTTGCACACCGGGAGATGCATATGTGACCGATGGTGTGACGGCCCGAGGTACTAGATACCCAGTGCCAGTTTACCCGTTATCCAGTCCAGTCGTCTAGTGTAGGTTACTTGAGGCAACTAAATGAATAAAAGTGGATAAAGTAAATGATATACAAATACCAAACAAATAAAACATATACATTCGTTACATATTTATTTCTTGCTATTTCTTTTATTTTATTATTGCACCACTAAGCATTATTGCTTAGCGCGTTGCTTTTGCCACGCGTAGGTTCCGAGAGATACAGATCGTGAGCCCAGAGACCGCAGATCGGGTGAGTCCATCCTGCAGTTCTGCACAGTGTCCGTGTCACCTCAACTTCTGCAGTGCATTGGTAGGACACTAGGTGTCATTTTGGCATTTTGTAATTAATTTTGATTTTCTCATATGTAATTAAACTTGTGTAATGTACATTGATGTTCATGTAAATTATGAAAATTGTATTTGTGAATGGAAAAGTAAATATCTATTTGTGATTTATACTTGATTATCACATGTGATGGATGATTGAGAACTGAAATTGAGAAATGTTGTTGAGATCTTGATATTGAGACTTTGTTGATGAATTGAAGTTGGGATTGTTTGGAAATTATTTGGAAGTGTTTTTAACAGGTTCCGAAGAACTATTTTCTCTATTTTTAGCCGGTATTCTGTCGAATTTTCTATAAAATTTTCGGAACCTCAAATAAATTATAATTTCAATAAATGAACTATATTTCACAAACTATATTCAAAAATTTGACAAAAAAATTAATTAAGGTAAAATAGAGTGTGCCGGTACACCGTGTGAGATAGCTTACTCGGATACACTGTAGCCGAGTAAGGGGTGTCACATTTAGTGGTATCAGAGCACGGTTTAGGCGTTTCTGGGCCTAGATTGAGTCCATACCATGCATTGCATTTGTAAGAGTCGAGGTGACACTAATGCAGATCTGTTTGTTTTTCTTTTTTTGAATAGGATATGGATCCTTCATCTCAAAGAGCAGTCGAGGAGGAAGTGGAGAGTCATGCTCCACCTGCAGCAGCTGAGACTGGGGGCATGGGAGAACTGCTCGCCGACTCAAGCGAGCACCTCGGCCTCCACAAGCCATGTTCTAGCAAATGGCCAATTTCTTTAGACAAATGGCCGAGTAATGCCAAGACACCACCACCTCCACCTCCACACAGTAAATCACACTGGAAAGGCTAAAAAGTTTGGAGCGGTGGACTTTTTAGAAGAGAGAAGATGACTCATTGCAGTGAGAATTGGTTGAGCAAGCAGGCGAGTTCTAAAACAACTCCACCGCACCCTAGAGCAAAACCTAGAGGCCGCCATATCCTGTTGCAAGATGTTGCCTACGAATGGTGGGATCTGTGTCAGTGAAGTGCAGAAGCTATAACTTGGGACTTCTTTCTCTCAGAATTCAAGAAGAAATATGTGGGTACTGTATACCTGGAAGAGAGAAGAAGAGAGTTCATTAATCTGAGGCAGAGACAGCTATCAGTGGCCGAGTATGAGAAGGAATTCGTCCGATTAAGCCGCTATGGAAGGGAGATAGTCCCTAATGAAGCTGAAAGATGTAAGAGATTTGAAGAGGGACTAAATGACAACATAAAGATTCAGCTCACTGCCTTGGGAATCACAGAATTTACCAAGTTAGTGGACGCTGTAATAAAGGTTGAAAAAGTAAGAATCAGTGAGCAGACCAGAAGGGATAGACAGCAGAAGAGGGGCCCGGGTCAGTCTAGTTCATCTCCTGCACCTGGGAAGAAGTTTAGAGGTCCATCTGCACAGAGTTCAGGCCAGCCACAAGGTCAGGGTCAGTCTCAGGGGCCCAGGCCACAGTTCACCCCTAGGAGAGGTCAGTCCACACCATCAGTGGGCAGCTCTCCAGGGATGGGGTTCAGGGGACCAGCCCCAACATCTTCTGCATGTCCACACTGTCTGAAATGGCACAAGGGGGAATGTTGGAGAGTAACTGGTGCCTGCTTAAGATGTGGGTCGACAGAGCATCAGTTGAGGAACTGTCCACGCAGAACTACTACAACTGCTCCAACACAAGCAGACAGACCTGCTCCTGCACCATAGAGGGGTAGAAAATCTAGCAAATCTGACGCAGTGGGACCATCATAGAGGCCTGCATCTGAGCCAGCAGAGAGGCCTGATACAGACCACCTGCCAGAGCCTATGCCATTAGAGCTCAGGAGGAGCAAGATGCCCCGGACGTCATCAGGGGTACATTCTCCCTCTATAATACACCTGTGCATGCATTGGTGGATCCAGGATCCACCCATTCATATATCTGCATCAACTTACCCGTAGAAAGGGGGATACTAGTAGGGGAGAGTGACCAAGACATTCTGGTCACTAATCCATTGGGCCACAGTGTAGTGGTGAATAAAGTATACAAGGGTTGCCCGTTAAGGATTCAGGGGTATGAATTCTTGGCAGACCTGATTGAGTTGCCCTTCCACGAGTTTTCCTGAAGAACTGTTTTATTCAAAATATAGAAGGCACTCCGCCAAAATTTTTATAGAGATTCCTAATAATTCAAATGTGTTTTCTCTTTCACTTAAGTTCAAAAAAAAAAATTTTAACACCTGTAAATAGTGCTCACCACTGTAAAAAGAAGTAAGAAAAGTTTTAAAATCCCTTGTAGTGTATTTAATGGGTTATCAGTAGACGAAGTTGGTAATTCATTAGATATACTACGGGATCATGTTATGCCTTACAGAGGGGTAAGGTGTGACATTAGCTAGTCTACTTAACATGCTGGTTATTACTCAAAAGAATATGCCAGGCAATAAAGGAAAAGATGTAGCTTTGATTGCATCTTCTTATGCTGAAAAGTCCAACAAGAAGAAGGGCAATAAGAAAAAGAAACCTCAAATTCCTGGTCCTTCCAAGAAGATAGCTAAACAGAAAGGGAAGACCAAAGCTGATGGAGGCAAAGGAAAGTGTTTCCACTGCCAGAAGGATGGGCACTGAAAAAGGAACTGCCCAGAGTATCTTGCTTCTCTGAAAGACAAGAAGGATACACCTTCAGAAGGTATGTCTATATCTTGTTATTTAGATGTTGATGATGCTCATAGTTCATATACAGCTTGGGTTTTATAGACTGGTGCCAGTTTTCACATTTCTTATGATATGCAGGAACTAGCAAATAGTAGTAGCTTGTGTTCTCAAGATGTCAGACTCTAGATTGGCGATGGCTCAACTATTGAAACTTTAGCCATAGGATCTAAATCTTTTTACATGTCTGGACATGTTTGTGTTTGAATAATATCTTATATGTACCTGATGCTTTTAAAAACATTATTTCTATATCTAGTTTGACTAGAAATGGCTCTGAATTTTAGTTCGCAGATGATGTTTGCAATATTTATTTTGGAAATAAATATGTTGGCTCGGGTTATATGCATGATGGTCTTTATTATTTGGATATTAATGATAAACACAAAATGAATACAAGCAATCTAAGAGAATGCAATGCCATGGTGAAAATCAACTCAAGTACAAAATATATTTGGCACTTAAGAATATGTCATGTTGCAGAAGATAGGATTGCAAAACTGGAGAAAATGGGAATTCTATCCTCATTGGGTTTTGAACCTACTCCAACTTGTGAATCCTGCCTTTAGGGCAAAATGACCAGATCATCCTTTGTTGGACAAGGGCTAAGAGCTGAAAATATTTTGGAGCTAATACACAGTGATGTATGTGGTCCATTTAAAGAAATGGCTAAAGGTGGTTTTCATTACTTTATTATCTTTAATGATGATAAATCAAGGTTTGGGTATTTGTATTTGATGAAATACAAACATGAATCCTTTGAAAAGTTTAAAGAATTTAAATATGAAGTAGAAAATCAAACAGGAAAAAGTATTAAAGATCTTCGATCAGATCATGGAGGTGAATACCTGAGTACTGAATTTGATGAATACTTGAAAGAGCATGGCATTGTTTCCCAGTTGACTCCTCTAGGAACACCACAGCTGAATGGTGTATCTGAAAGGAGAAATCATACCCTATTAGATATGGTATATAGTATGATGAGCTATACTGATATGCCAATCTCCTTTTGGGGATTTGCATTAGAATCAGCTTTGTATATTCTGAATAGTATTCCATCAAAATTAGTATCTTCCACACCTTATGAGATATGGCATGGAAGAAAACCAAGTCTTAAGCATGTTAAGATTTGGGGCTGTCCAACTTATATCAAAAAGTTGAACACTGATAAATTGGAAACCAAATCAGAAAAGGGTCAATTTGTTGGATATCAAAAAGAGAGTTTTGGATAGTATTTTTATTTGCTTACATCACAAAAGGTTGTGGTAAGTAGAGATGCCACATTTTTTTAACAACAATTTGTTCAAGAAGGAGGCAAAGGAAGGCAAATAGAGTTAGAATTGGAGAATTCTGACCAACTAACAGATCAGATGGATATAGATCTATCTAGTCAACCTACACCTATTGATGAAACATCTACAGCTGTTCCTCACAGATTAACCAGGATATCTCACCCACCAGTGAGATATGGTTTTCTTCATAAAGAAGAACAGGAGTTGTTTACTCATGAAGAAGTAGATCATGGAGATGATTCACTTACCTATGAAGAAGCTATATCAGATATAGACTCTTCAAAATGGATTAATGCTATGAAATCCGAGATTGATTCCATGTATAAGAATCAAGTTTGGGATCTTGTTGACCCACCTAAAGGTATTGTACCTATAGGGAACAAATGGGTTTTCAAGAAGAAAATTGGTTATGATGGAAAGGTAGAGACCTATAAAGTAAGGCTAGTAGCGAAAGGGTTTCGCCAAAGGCAAGGAATCGACAATGAGGAGACTTTCTCACTTGTTGCCATGCTTAAATCAATTAGGATTCTATTAGCAATAGCTGTTAGTAGTATGCCCTGGAGCATATCATTTAGTATGTATCTTGTATATATTTTATTAATAAAAGGCATTTCCACTTTTCCGTTTACATAATATATTTATGTGTAATAGAAAATGTCAATTGATATTTTATTAGAAATTCTATTCTTAAGTTGTTAAGAATATGAGTGACAGTATTTCTAATACAAAGTATCATAAATAGGTTTACAATCGAGGATACTTCAGAATAAGGACATGACTTATCCAGAAAGATTATATTCATGTTTGTTCCCAAGTTATTTATATGAGATATAAATAAGATGGAATGGTGAGTCTCATGCCACATGACAAACATGATAGGCACTTATAAATGATAAGTAGGTCGAACCAGTGATATTTATGACGAGCACATGGGGTTTACTCTTGTCAATGTATTGTTATAAATCATATCAGTGCATATAATCTTTAGACCTGAGATAGCACAGTTATCTTGTATATAGGTGGTTTGAGTTTGATATTGCTTTCATACTTGTACTATGTATGGGTATATGGGCATGTGTTGGCTCCTACTAGTTATATATGGAGGTAGGTGTTGATTAAGATGGAATCTGTTCCTCTAAGTAAATAGAGATAAAATCCTATGTTCATTTAATTGTTCTTGATGTTTCAAGTTCCTGGCCAGGACAGATAGATTTATTCAGAAAAGAGTTTCTGATGCGAAAATCTTTTTAATCAAGAGCTGGAATTAAAAAAGAACATAATATTCATAGCAAATGGAGTTTGACATAAACCATTACTCCAGCTTGAGTTGGGATTTTGTAATAGAGAGATTCTAGTGCATGGTAACATATGATTATAGGTTTATTTAAGGTAAACCTTATTACTAATTGGGTGGCCATGGCATGCTATACTAGGTGTTAACCATGGTCTATGAGGTGCATAAAATGATTTAGAGAAATCATTTATGGTAAGAAAGAGTTCTGATAATATTAAGTGTTGACATCATGTCTCATTGCTAATTAGTGATGAGCTTAGTAAGTCACACACATACACAAGTTATCACCTAATTAAATATGATTTAATTAATTAATTAAAGAGTTTAATTGATTAATTAAATAGGTTTGGTTTGCAATTAGATTGCAAAGTCCCTAGCATGACTTGAAACCAAATTTAGATTATTAGATGTGTAGTATAAGTTAAATTTATATTTAAAGTGTTTAAATATGAATTTAATTAATGAGAAATTAATTAATAGAGATTAATTAATTCATTTATATTTGATATAAATTGATTAGAAGAAGAGAAATAATTATTTTGGGTTGAGAACTCAAAATTAAGACACAGGGGCATTTTAGTCATTTCATAGTGTGACACGTGGCACCAAGAGATGGTGACACATGGGATTACACATAAGCTTACTAAATGTTTTTTAATCATGTAAGATGATTAATATTAAGATTAAATATAGGTTTGACACTTGGCACAATGTGATTGGGTCACTTAAACCTAGAGCTAATCAAAGGGTGACATGTGGCAAGGGTTTAATGTGTTAACCTAGCTATATAAGCGTTGTTATGGAAAAAGAAAAGCAACCAGCAGCCACTCCTCCTTTGTCACGCCATTTTGAGGCTCTCCATCTATTCTTCTTCATCTCTCATCAATTCAAAGAGATTAGCCATCAATCTCTTGAATTAAGAACACTAGAAATTATTTCTAGTGTCCTGTTTACATCTTTAATCTTTTAAAAGGCAGAACTTAAATTTCTAATTAATAGAAAAAGCTTTAGAAGCTGTTCAAGGGCTGCCATAGGTGTTCTTGGTGTGGACAAGCTAGAGGGACAACATCTGGTGTCCTGAAGACGAATCTCAAAGGCACAGACACGCTGCAGTGCATCAAGAGGTTAGTGTAATCGTTCTTGATTTAATCTAGGGTTCTAAAATTAATCTGATTAATTTTAAAATCTTAAATGGAAAATACAGATCCAAAAACATATTAAAAGAGTTTTAATATGTTGTTTATCATTGAAATCAAATAGATAAAAATAAATCTTGTATGATGCATGTGACCCTAGGTGAAAATTTTTGAATTCAATGGTATAAACTTGTGTTTTTCACGCTTCCGTTCCTTCAATTGGTATCAGAGCCACTATATTTGCCATTTAGATTGTTGATTATATAATTAATTGTGTGTTTTGAACATGAGATGATTTATCCATTGCTGGTTGCAATGGAGGTGTGGCGGCATGCTTGAAAAACACCATCAATTGTACCCATGGTTTGGCTTCCATGGGTGGTTTAAGGTTTGGCTTTTAATTCTACAATTGTTATATGATCTAAGGCCTATTCTTTGACTAATTAAAGTGTTTAATTAGTAGTTTTAATCACACAATTAAATTTTGATTCAAATAAGAACTTTAAAAATTGTTTGAATGTGATTCAAATCTGAATTTTAAAACTTGTTTGAATGTGATTCAAATCTGAATTTTTAAAGTTGTTTGAATCATATTTAAATCTGATTTTTTTAAAGTTGATTGAATAATATTCAGATCTGATTTTTAAAAAAATATTTGAATGTGATTCAAATCTGATTTTTTAAAAAATGTTTGAATGTGATTCAAATCTGAATTTTTAAATTTGTTTGAATGAGATTCAAATCTGGATTTTTAAGTTGAATATGAGATATTCAATTTAATTTAAGTATGTATGTTTTATTTAATTGTTAAATAGTGATATGCATGATGGATGATCATGGACTATAAAAGATCAATGTGATTGGATTTATTTCTTTTATGTTTCTTTGGGATTGTAAATTAATTAATTTATTTTAATTTATTTTGGGCATGTATTATTAAGTTTGTAATAATTTTTGGGTTGTAATTTCATTTATTTAAGTTCTTGTAAATTCGCCTTGGTATGCCAAGGATTACTATGTAATTGGATTACAAGAAGTTCAAGGAGGTCAAGAGCATTGGTGGGACCAGTGGGAGGAATTCAAGATCAAGTGTTGATTATGTACTCCTTCAGCAACTCTTGTAAAATGAATGAATGAAATGCACCTAGGAATGCCACGATTCAATTCTTGTGGCTCGAATTGAATCCCTTAGAAAGTCCATGATCATACCATATTTACTGCTTATCCATGAATGCATGAGATGTATGGGAATGTATGCAATTATATGATATATGCATGCTAAATGGATAATGTGCAAAGTGAGACCTTAATAGTAATTAGGATGACTATAAAATCTTCCAAACAAATTATTAAGTTAGAAATGCTATAATTAAAGTAATTATAACATAAGCCCTCCATTGGGGCAATTATTTTAAGAAATTTTAAATAGTTGCATAAGATGCAATTAATTTAAGAGATTTTCTTAAGAATAATTGTTAAGCATGAGTGTTATAAATATGTAAATGGTTTGGTGGCCAATATTGGATGTACTTGAGGACGTTAAAATTATTTGCATAATTACTGGCTCAATGGGATCAACTTAACTAATGCAAGATAAGTCAATAATGGATGTACCTGAGATTTTGAGCATCAGGGGCTAGGTAAAGGATTGAACCTCACATGAGATGTGATGGGCAAGGAGTTGCTCACTTATAGTTCATTATAATTCCAATAATGGATGTACCTGAGGATGATCAATAGTATTATAAGAATTCAATCACCCACTAAAAATCCATCCATCTAGGATTTCCGTTTTCTACTTTGGAAGTGTAGGATTCGCTAAGTTAGTGGGAGGACCAATTTGATTAAAAGACCATAATCATTTTGGTTAATTACATGATACATTTACTAATTAATCTGGTTATTTTTTGCACTTAATTTTCTAATAAAAATGAGCATAGAACAACCACCACCATCCAATATCCTAGCAAGCATACTTGATCGCAATAGGTTGACAGGACTTAATCTCTCTGATTGGCTAAGAAATTTGAAACTTGTCCTGAACCTTGAACATATAGGATATGTTCTAGATTCAAATGTTCCTGGTCCCTTACCTCTAGAGGCCACTCAAGAGGAACATGAAACTTTGGACAAGTGGAAGGAGCATGATATGAGAGCTAAGTGTTACATGTTTGCTTCCATAAGTAATGAGTTACAGAAGCAGCATGAAAACATGCAGAGTGCAAGTGAGATTCTCCTTCACCTATAAGAGTTGTATGGTGAGCACAGTAGGAATGCTAGGTATGAGATATCTTGGCAGCTGTACCGCATGAGGATGTCTGAGGGACAGAATGTTTGGGATCATGTCTACAAGATGATTCGGCTGATTGAGAGCAGTTGGAACATCTTGACTTCAACATGGATTTCCAACTACTGACGGATTTGATCTTTCAGTCCCTTCCTGAGTTTTTTTGGAATTTTTGTGACAAATTTCCATATGACTAAACAGGAATGCACCTTAACTGGTTTACTCAACATGCTGGTTATTGCCCAAAAGAATATGCCCGGCAATAAAGGAAAAGAGGTAGCTTTGATTGCTTCTTATTCTGCTGGAAAGTCCAACAAGAAGAAGGGCAATAATAAAAAGAAATCTCAGATTCCTGGTCCTTCCAAAAATAAACAAAGATCAAAGTTGACAAAGGTAAAGGAAAGTGTTTCCACTGTCCAGAGTACAGCAATCTAAATGAATGCAATGCCATGGTGAAAACCAACTCAAGTTCAAAATATATTTGGCACTTAAGGTTATGTCATGTTGTAGAAGATAGGATTATAAAATTGGAGAAAATGGGGATTCTATCCTTATTAGGCTCTGAGCCTACTCTAACTTGTGAATCTTGCCTTCAGGGCAAAATGACTAGATCACCCTTTGTTGGACAAGGGCTAAGGACTGAAAATATTTTGGAGCTAATACATAGTGATGTATGTGGTCCATTTAAGGAAATGGCTAAAGGTGGTTTTCATTATTTTATTACCTTTACTGATGATAAATCAAGGTTTGGGTATTTGTATTTGATGAAATACAAAAGATGAATCCTTTGAAAAGTTCAAAGAATTTAAATCTGAAGTAGAAAATCAAACAGGAAAGAGTATTAAAGCTCTTCGATCAGATCATGGAGGTGAACATTTGAGTACTAAATTTGATGAATACTTGAGAGAGCACGGCATTGTTTCCTAGCTGACTCCTCCAGGAATGCCACAGCTGAATGGTGTATCTGAAAGGAGAAATCCTACCCTATTGGATATGGTACGTAGCATGATGAGCTATACTGATATGCCAATCTCCTTTTGGGGATTCGCATTAGAATCAGCTTTGTATATTCTGAATAGGATTCCATCAAAATCAGTTTCTTCCACACCTTATGAGATATGGCATGGAAGAAAATCAAGTCTTAAGCATGTTAAGATTTGGGGTTGTCCAGCTTATATCAAAAAGCTGAACACTGATAAATGAAGGAACGGAAGCTGAAAAACACAAGTTTATACCATTGAATTCAAAAATTTTTCACCTAGGGTCACATGCATCATGCAAAATTTATTTTTATCTATTTGATTTCAATGATAAACAACATATTAAAACTCTTTTAATATGTTTTCGGATCTGTATTTGCCATTTAAGATTTTAAAATTAACCAGATTAATTTTAGAACCCTAGATTAAATCAAGAACGATTACACTAACCTCTTGATGCACTGCAGTGTGTCTGCGCCTTTGAGATTCATCTTCAGGACACCAGATGTTGTCCCTCTAGCTTGTCCACACCAAGAACACCTATGGCAGCCCTTGAACAGCTTCTTAAGCCTTTTCTATTAATTAGAAATTCAAGTTCTGCCTTTTAAGAGATTAGAGATGTAAACAGGACACTAGAAACAATTTCTAGCGTTCTTAATTCAAGGGATTGATAGCTAATCTCTTTGAATTTGTCACACCCTACCCCTCTGTAAGGCATAACATGATCCCGCAGTATACCTAATGAATTACGAACTCCGTCTACTGATAACCCATTAAATACACTACAAGGGATTTTAAAAACTTTTCTTACTTCTTTTACAGTAGTGAGCACTATTTACAGGTGTTAAAAACTTTTGTGAACTGAAGTGAAACAACTAACTCATTTGGATTATTTAGAATTTCTGTAAAAATTTTAGCAGAGTGCCATCTGTATTTTGGATAAAACAGTTCTTCAGAAAACCTGTAAAAAGCACTTCAATAGATTTCCAAATCTCAACTCCAACATATTCCTCAACACAACACATTTCTCAACTCAAATCCACAGTGATTTTTCAAAGACTGAGATAAAAGAAATATAATACAATTTTTACAAGCCAAAATAACTCATAATTATTTTACAACTTCAATGTACAATTTTTATTTACAACTGCTCAAAACCAACAATAATATGTACATACAGTGAACATACATTACATTACAAAATACAAAATATTGGTATACTCATTATACCCGGTAGTCTTTCGCTGGAGGTACTAGCAGCCTAGTCTGCTGCCCTGTCTCTCTGTCTACCTGCAACAACAATAAAAAGCTATCGCTGAGACAATGTCTCAGTGGTGCACAACATTAACCAAATACAATTTAAATCACAATTCATAAGTCATGTAAATAGTGGATACTTAAAACTATAGTTAAATTCAAGACAATAATGTCATAAGGAATTTAACACAATATTACAATAAATCTCAGTAATCAAAACATAGCTAAATTCAAAAGACAGTGAATGTCAATAAGAATTTAAACTCATTTTACAATCTTACAATATGCATCAATAAATCACACACAGCTTTAATCATGTTCCCAAGTTCAATTCATCCCAAAAGCCGATGGCTAATGAGGTATTCAATTCATCCCAAAAGTCAATGACTAATGAGGAATAACATAGCTAGCTAGCAAAAATATGAGTACTCATTCTATTCGTCCTCAACAGGCACACACCTCAACACTTTAGCCAGAGAGGGAATTCAATTCATCCCACTAGACAAGCTAGCGAGGAATACAATCAATGTACATGATAACTGTGGTTTCAAACCAATTACAGTACTTTTCAATCAATAAGTATCCATCAAATATCATTCAAACCATTTTTCACAATTTCACAACTTAAAACAATAATATGCAAATAGTCATAATTTATTCCAATTGAAAATAATTCAAAAGAAATAGTTGTTGTGCACAAACCTCTGATAACTGTCTCTCGGTCTGGACTCAGTGTTTTCTTCCCTTTTCCTGAGTCTTTGGTAACTGAGAAACACAATTTGAAGTGTTTCAGTACTAAATTAAACTGTCTCTAACGATAATGTTCGATAAGTAATTCACTGAAGGCTATTATTTGCTCAATCACCTAATATACCGACCCTCGATGCGTTTTAGGTAAATTAGGTTTTAGTGTCATTAATATGTCACATTCGATAGGGTTTTAGGGTTGGTACGTTTTACCAAACTCATTTCCTTGTTTAGTGCATTTTCTTGCAATTTGCTGGGTTCCGGGATACTAGTTTGACCTAGCCAGACAACCTAGTTCCCTCAGTTTTCGGGTTTCGGTCAAAACTACAAACTTGTAGATCTATGTCTTATGGAACGCAGGACAAAATTTTAGGTCAATCTGAGTTATGTAGACCATGTTATGGTCATTTTACTGTTGCTGGTCAAATGGCATCAAACTTGGTCATTTTAGGTCAATTTGGTCAACTTTGGTTCGGCCAGTTTTTGGACCTGAATTTTTGCAAGCTTTTTGACTTACTTCTGGTCATTTCTGGGCTTTTGTGTCTTCATAAGACTTGTAGGTATGGGTCTTAACTATTCATGGTTAAAATTTCAGGTCAATTGGACCTGTTTTAAGTGAGTTATGGCCTATACACTAACTGCTGCCCAATTGGTCAATTTTCAGGTCTCAATTGCACCTAATCCGAATTGGTCATTTTTCATATCACCTTGCAAGCAGAATTTTGGTATGCTTTCTCAATGAAAGTTGGCACATTTTGTGCCTAGTTTTATCTCCAATTGGTCTCATACCAATTGAGGTTACACATTTAAAGTTATAGGCTAAAATGCATACTGCCCTTAATTACCTTGCTTAAACATACATCAATGACACATTTACCTTACTATATGTTCACTTCCCTTACCAATTCTGTTTTGGTACATTACCAAAACCATATACCACTTCACTTTAAAGTCACTTTGGGCAGATTACAATTATCCTCAATACACCAATTAAAACTCAAATTTACAAAGTCTAAGTACAATCACATATAAACCTAAACATTACTAATTCTTACATACACTTTACACAATCACTCTATATACATATCCATCAATCCTCAATGTCAATATTCTGCCAATACCTTCATAAACACATACATTTATCCAAGAGTCCCAAGCCTGCCGAAAATCTTCACCATGCCAAAGTGTCCTACAATTCATCAATTTCCATTCCAAGTGCACAATCACCATATACATGTGGAATAATTTACTAGGATATTAAATCACCCTAATCAACATCATTTCTCATCAAATATATGTATAAATATTTCCTTAAATACATAACTCCATGGCTGTCCAAAATGAACATATCAATAACTGCTCAAACTTGAAAATTTTCTTCACAAATCCAACACCCATAACATGTACACAAAGTTTAACAAAACAATATTCAAAAAATGTAAACTTACCTATGGTTGGAACTTGCTAAACCTTGATTAAACTTCTTGATTTTAGTATCAAGCTCTCCCTTATGATGTGTAGACAATTTTTTATGAAGCTATCTAAGTGATTGGAGTTGAAATGGAGGAGTGGATCAAGCTCATGCAAAAACGGCAATGGTGGTTTTCTTCCTTCTCAAATCGGCATGGATGAATTCATTTGGAGAAGATGAAGTTTCAGCTTGTATTATGGAATTACAGCTGCCCCATTATGTTTTTATTTTATTCCTTTAGTGGCCCACTCACTCAATTAATCATATAATATGTTAAATTCCCACTTATTCCACATTAAACCCTTAATTCTTGCTATTCACTTTAGGTACCATCAAATTAATTTTTCATTTTATTTTCTAAGTGTAATATTATTTATTTTTACTGGACATTTAGGTCAAAAGACAATTCGGGATGTCAAATGACCATAATGCCCCTGTTCGGGTTACATTCCCGATTTTTCGGTAACACCGGGTTTTGTCTGTTTTTCGATTTCTCACTTTTCTTTGTACTAATTATTTAATTTTTCTTTGATCTTTCTAATGAGATTTATTCTTCAATAAGGGTCTATTTAAGTCCTAAAAATGTTTTCCATGGTTCCATGATCTGTAGCTAGTCAACGGTCCACGCCGTGACTTCCTAAGTGATCACCCATCGCTAGGGTTCCCGGCTCGCTTAACTTGATTACATTTCTTTGCTATTATTTTTCCTTTGTTTTTCTTGTATTTTATTTTTTTTTATTTCATTATTTTATGTCTCCTCACTCATATTGAAGTGTAGTTCTAGGCATCCTAGCTGTCCGGACAACACTGGTCACCGGAGCAGCAGAACGCACTGCCAAACTTAGGGGTGTTACAATTCTCCCCCCCCTTAAATAAATTTCGTCTCGAAATTTTACTTGGTATTAGTCTCTGAACAGCTGTGGGTACTGTCTCCTCATATCCTCTTCACGTTCCCAAGTAGCTTCCTGGCCTGAATGATGGCTCCACAGCACTTTAACCAGGTGTATCTGTTGTTCTCACCGCTTCACCTAATATGCCGTAATTTTTATGGGTTCTTCCTCATATGAGAGGTCCGGATTTACCTCAATCTCTTCAATCGATAGTACATGAGATGGGTCGGATCTGTACTCTCCTTAACATGGACACATGGAAGACATCGTGTATCCTTGCTAGCTCGGAGGTAATGCCAACCGATATGCCAAAGGACCCACTCTTTCCGTAACCTCATATGGTCCAATGAAACGAGGACTCGCTTTCCTTTCTCGCCAAATCTCATAATCCTCTTCCAAGGAGAAACTTTGAGGAATACCTTATCACCAATCGCATATTCAATATCTCTTCTTTTCAAATCAACATAGGACTTCCGACGATCCGATGCACCTTTAAGTCTATCTCTCGATCAACTGATCTTTTCCTCTGTCACTGAACAATTTCTCGCCCAATCATCTTCCTTTCACCTACTTCATCCCAACATAAGGGAGTTCGCACTTTCTACCATTCAAAGCTTCATATGGAGGCATCCCAATGCTTGATTGGTAGTCGTTGTTATAAGCAAACTCAATCAAAGGCAAGTGTGTATCCCAACTACCTTCAAATTCAATCACACAAGCCCGTAGCATATCCTCCAATGTCCGAATAACCCTCTCGGATCGCCATCCGTCTGTGGGTGGAATGTCAGTCGAAGTTCAATCTAGTTCCTAGGGCTCTCAAGACTACCCTAATCTAGAAGTGAACCTAGGATCTCTATCGACACAATTGATAATGGCACTCCATGCGCTTTATAATCTCATATATGTACAATCGCCAATCTTTCTGTGCTATAGTCCATCCGAATGGTAAAAGTGAGTAGACTTGGTCAATCAACTATAACCCATACCGCATCATGACTACCCCGTGTCCTTGGAAGTCCTGTAACAAAATCCATAGTTATTCGCTCCCATTTCCACTGCATCGACAAAGGATGTAACAAACCAGCTGGAACTTGATGTTTTGCCTTTACTTGCTGACAAGTTAGGCATTTGGAAACAAATTCAGCTATGTCTCTCTTCATGCCCATCCACCAGTAATGCTCTTTCAGCCCTCTGTACATTTTAGTTCCACCAGGGTGCATAGCAAATGGAGACTCATGTGCTTCCTTCATAATGATTTGTCTCAATTCCACATCACTAGGAATGCACATTCTACCCTGATGTAGCAATAAACCATCATCTCTCATAGAGAATTCAAGTTTCTTGCCCTGCTGGACTTCTTTTAGTAGCTTCTGATACTTTTCATCACTCTGAGCAGCCATTCTGATCTGATCAATCAACACTAGCTGTACATGCCAAGCAACTACTGTCTGCCCCTCATCGTCAATCTCTAAACTGGCATGCTGTGCTTTCAATTCATATACCATGGACAAAGGAGAAACTCTGAGACTTGTCATAGTCTTGCGACTTAAGGCGTCAGCCACCACATTTGCTTTTCCTAGCTGATAGTCTATTAAGCAATCATAATCTTTGATGAGTTCTAACCATCTCCTCTGCCTCAAATTCAATTCCTTCTGGGTGCCTAAGTACTTCAAGCTCTTGTGATCTATGTAAATGTAGCATTTCTCTCCATACAAATAGTGTCTCCAGATCTTCAGAGCAAAAACAATAGCTGCTAACTCCAGGTCATGTGTTGGGTAATTCCTCTCATGCGGTTTCAGCTGGCGTGATGCATAAGCAATGACATTCCGATCTTGCATCAGTACACAGCCTAACCCATTGTGAGAAGCATCACTATAAACTGTGTATTCTTTACCCGGAGTAGGTAAAGTGAGGACTGGAGCTTCAGTCAAACACCTTTTCAACTCATCAAAACTTTGTTGACATTTATCTGTCCACTGAAATTTTACATCTTTCCGAAGTAGCTTGGTCAGTGGAGAAGATAACATAGAAAACCCCTTCACAAACTGACGGTAATATCCAGCTAGACCCAGAAAACTACGAATTTCTGTGATGTTCCTGGGCGGCTTCCAATTAAGGATAGCTTCTACCTTGTTGGAATCTACTTTGATCCCTTCAGCTGACACAACATGTCGCAAAAAGGAGATTTCTTTCAGCCAAAATTCACATTTCGACAATTTGGCGTATAGTTGTTTCTCCCTTAAAGTCTGTAGTACAATCCGCAGATGTCTGTCATGCTCCTCTGCATTCCTTGAATATATCAAAATGTCATCAATAAACACCACCACAAATTGATCAAGATATGGTCTGAAGATAGTGTTCATCAGATCCATGAAAGCAGCTGGAGCATTTGTTAACCCGAATGGCATTACTAGAAACTCATAGTGGCCATACCGAGTTCTGAAAGCAGTTTTTGGAATACTCTGCTCTTGCACCTTCAACTGATAATAACCAGATCGCAAATCAATTTTGGAGAATACAACTGCACCCTTCAACTGATCAAACAGATCATCAATGCGAGGCAATGGATATCTGTTCTTTATTGTCACCTTATTCAACTGCCGGTAGTCAATGCATAAGCGGAGAGTACCATCCTTCTTCTTAATAAACAACACCGTGCTCCCAAGGTGACACACTAGCGCGGATGAAGCCCTTTTCAAGTAATTCTTGCAATTGTATCTTCAACTCCTTCAACTCACTGGTGCCATTCTCGTATGGTGTTATGGAGATTGGATCCACACTGCATAACATTAATTTCAAATCGCACTTCTCTCCGAGGTAATCCCGCAATTCATCAAGAAACACATCCGAAAGTCATATACGTAGGGATGTCCTTCAATGCCGACTCCACTTGGGTGTCTACCACATGTGCCAAGTAGGCTTCACACCCCTTTCTCGATCATTTTTCCGGCTAGTGCAAATAAATGATGTTTGATGGTAATAATCGCTTTCCCATGTATTACCACATCACTGCATCGAGGAAGGCCAAAAGTAATCGTTTTCACTTACAATCAATCATGGCATGATGCCTAGCTAACCAATCCATGACCAAGATGATATCATAATCTCCAAGGGCATTTCAATGAGATCGGCTAGAAAAGTGTGTCCTTGGATCACCAAAGGACAATCTCTATACATTCTATTAACCCCGACTTCCGCCCTAGTGGACTTGTTACTAGCACCTCAAAGTCCATTTTTGTACATGGAACAAAGAATGCAATCAATGATGCTAGCACTCACATAAGAATGGGTAGAACTGGATCAAATAACACAAACACATTTTGGTTAAAAGTTGAGAAGGTACCAGCCACAACATCGATGTCTCACCTCTTCCTCTGTCTCATTGCATACATTCGATTGGAGCAATCGTCTTGCTCGATTGTTTCATCGTGCCTTGGCTGCTCCGGGTTACCTCTACCGCCTCTACCTCGCTAGGTGGTTGTGAACTTTTGGTGACAGGGCTCAATCGACCCTTCCGCAGAGTAGGAGGTGGTTCAACTCGCGACTCGGTGCAGTCCTTGGCAAAGTGTCCTGTTCCTCCACAGTTATAACAGGCTCCAATAGCCTTATAGCATATCCCACCATGATTTTTTCCACAAGTTTCACATTGGCGGGGAGGGTAGGAACTTCTGCATCACGACTGATAGGGGAGGTCTCTGTCCTGAATATCTTCCCCTACTAGATTTCTTGCCACCTCTGCCATGTCCCCCATGGTTCTTCCTCTTTCCAATAGGACCACTGGAACTCTGTTCTACAGATTTTCCCTCTTTCTCTGTCTTCTTTGATTTCTTTCTCTCAGGAGCAGTTTCAGACTCAATTCTTTCTAACTCTAGAGCTTGAGAAATAAGTTCAGAGAAGTTAGTGTGTTTGATGCCAACTACTTGTACTCTGATACTGGGCTTCAAGCCAGTTTCAAACCTCTTGCATCTCTCCCTGCTGGTAGAGAGTAGACTCACTGCATAATGGCTAAGGCGGAAAATTCCTTTCATACTCACCATCGACCGTCCCCCTGTTTGCACTTAGGAACTCTTGCAACTTCGGTCTACATAAGCATCGTGACATATTTCGCCTCAATTCCCGAGAAAGTCATTCCTGTGTCAAGATCGCAGTTCTACCAAACTGTGGGGAATGGTTTTCCACCAATCATAAGCATCCCATCAGAATAAAGACACCGAGTATTCAAATCGAGCTCCTCTGCAATACGCTTTCTTGAATACCCTATCCATCCTTTCTAACCATTGTTCACTTCTAGAGGATCTAGTCCCTTGAACTCAGAGCCCTATATTTCATCAATTTATCATATCGCTTAGTAGGAGATCGTGGTTGTACCATCGTGTCCAGTATTGGGACTTAAGTAGGTACATTGCCACCATTTATTGGAACATTGCAGCCATCCACGAGCGAATCGAAAGGTAAAATCGCAGATCGCAGGGTCTTTGCCACAACCACTAACATTATGTAGGCCTGGGGCATCCCCTTGCACCTCAGCCTCAATAGATTGATCGACTGAACGATCACCCTCTTTCATATTCAATGCGAGGATTTTAGATCTCCTAAACAAATAATACAAGGAGATTTCCTCCCGTTAGTGCATATTTATAATGTAATGTACTGTATGTATCAAACAATGATATTGAGCAGTTGTACTATGAAGAAAGAATATTCAAGTAACATGTGAAAACAGAATTTAAAAACTTTGCTCGATACTCACCAAAACATGTCACACCCTACCCTCTAGAAGGCATAACATGATCCTGCAGATACCTAATGAATTACCAACTCCGTTCATCGATAACCCATTAAATACACTACAAGGGATTTTAAAAACTTTTCTTACTTCTTTTATAGTGGTGAGCACTATTTACAGGTGTTAAAAACTTTTGTGAACTGAAGTGAAACAGCTAACTCATTTGGATTATTTGGAATTTCTGTAAAAATTTTGGCAGAGTGCCATCTGTATTTTGGATAAAATAGTTCTTCAGAAAACCTGTAAAAAGCACTTCAATAGATTTCCAAATCTCAACTCCAACATATTTCTCAACACAACACATTTCTCAACTCAAATCCACAGTGATTTTTCAAAGACTGAGATAAAAGAAATATAATACAATTTTTACAAGCCAAAATAACTCATAATTATTTTACAATTTCAATGTACAATTTTTATTTACAACTGCTCAAAACCAACAATAATATGTACATACAGTGAACATACATTACATTACAAAATACAAAATATTGATATACTCATTATACCCGGTAGTCTTTCGCTGGAGGTACTAGCATCCTAGTCTGCTGCCCTGTCTGTCTGTCTACCTGCGACAGCAATAAAAAACTATCGCTGAGACAATGTCTCATTGGTGCACAACATTAACCAAATACAATTTAAATCACAATTCATAAGTCATGTAAATAGTGGATACTTAAAACTATAGTTAAATTCAAGACAATAATGTCATAAGGAATTTAACACAATATTACAATAAATCTCAGTAATCAAAACATAGCTAAATTCAAAAGACAGTGAATGTCAATAAGAATTTAAACTCATTTTACAATCTTACAATATGCATCAATAAATCACACAGCCTTTAATCATGTTCCCAAGTTCAATTCATCCCAAAAGCCGATGGCTAATGAGGTATTCAATTCATCCCAAAAGTCAATGACTAATGAGGAATAACATAGCTAGCTAGCAAAAATATGAGTACTCATTCTATTCGTCCTCAACAGGCACACACCTCAACACTTCAGCCAGAGAGGGAATTCAATTCATCCCACTAGACAAGCTAGCGAGGAATACAATCAATGTACATGATAGCTGTGGTTTCAAACCAATTACAGTACTTTTCAATCAATAAGTATCCATTAAATATCATTCAAACCATTTTTCACAATTTCACAACTTAAAACAGTAATATGCAAATAGTCATAATTTATTCCAATTGAAAATAATTCAAAAGAAATAGTTGTTGTGCACAAACCTCTGATAACTGTCTCTCGGTCTGGACTCAGTGTTTCCTTCCCCTTTCCTAAGTCTTTGGTAACTGAGAAACACAATTTGAAGTGTTTCAGTACTAAAATAAACTGTCTCTAACGATAATATTCGATAAGTAATTCACTGAAGGCTATTATTTGCTCAATCACCTAATATACCGACCCTCGATACGTTTTAGGTAAATTAGGTTTTAGTGTCGTTAATATGTCACATTCGATAGGGTTTTAGGGTTGCTACGTTTTACCAAACTCATTTCCTTGTTTAGTGCATTTTCTTGCAATTTGCTGGGTTCCGGGATACTAGTTTGACCTAGCCGGACGACCTAGTTCCCTCGGTTTTCGGGTTTCGGTCAAAACTACAAACTTGTAGATCTATGTCTTATGGAACGCGGGGCAAAATTTTAGGTCAATCCGAGTTATGTAGACCAAGTTATGGTCATTTTACTGTTGCTGGTCAAATGGCATCAAACTTGGTCATTTTAGGTCAATTTGGTCAACTTTGGTTCGGCCAGTTTTTGGACCCGAACTTGTGCAAGCTTTTTGACTTACTTCTGGTCATTTCTGGGCTTTGGTGTCTTCATAAGACTTTTAGGTATGGGTCTTAACTATTCATGGTTAAAATTTCAGGTCAATTGGACCTGTTTTAGGTGAGTTATGGCCTATACACTAACTGCTGCCCAATTGGTCAATTTTCAGGTCTCAATTGCACCTAATCCGAATTGGTTATTTTTCATATCACCTTGCAAGAAGAATTTTGGTATGCTTTCTCAATGAAATTGGCACATTTTGTGCCTAGTTTTACCTCCAATTGGTCTCATACCAATTGAGGTTACATATTTAAAGTTATAGGCTAAAATGCATACTGCCCTTAATTACCTTGCTTAAACATACATCAATGACACATTTACCTTACTATATGTTCACTTCCTTACTAATTCTGTTTTGGTACATTACCAAAACCATATACCACTTCACTTTAAAGTCACTTTGGGCAGATTACAATTATCCTCAATACACCAATTAAAACTCAAATTTACAAAGTCTAAGTACAATCACATATAAACCTAAACATTACTAATTCTTACATACACTTTACACAATCACTCTATATACATATCCATCAATCCTCAATGTCAATATTCTGCCAATACCTTCATAAACACATACATTTATCCAAGAGTCCCAAGCCTGCCGAAAATCTTCACCATGCCAAAGTGTCCTACAATTCATCAATTTCCATTCCAAGTGCACAATCACCATATACATGTGGAATAATTTACTAGGATATTAAATCACCCTAATCAACATCATTTCTCATCAAATATATGTATAAATATTTCCTTAAATACATAACTCCATGGCTGTCCAAAATGAACATATCAATAACTCCTCAAACTTAAAAATTTTCTTCACAAATCCAACACTCATAACATGTACACAAAGTTTAACAAAACAATATTCAAAAAATGTAAACTTACCTATGGTTGGAACTTGCTAAACCTTGACTAAACTTCTTGATTTTGGTATCAAGCTCTCCCTTATGATGTGTAGACAATTTTTTATGAAGCTATCTAAGTGATTGGAGTTGAAATGGAGGAGTGGATCAAGCTCATGCAAAACTAAGAATGGTGGTTTTCTTCCTTCTCAAATCGGCATGGATGAATTCATTTGGAGAAGATGAAGTTTCAGCTTGTATTATGGAATTACAGCTGCCCCATTATGTTTTTATTTTATTCCTTTAGTGGCCCACTCACTCAATTAATCATATAATATGTTAAATTCCCACTTATTCCACATTAAACCCTTAATTCTTGCTATTCACTTTAGGTACCACCAAATTAATTTTTCATTTTATTTTCTAAGTGTAATATTATTTATTTTTAATGGACATTTAGGTCAAAAGACAATTCGGGATGTCAAATGACCATAATGCCCCTGTTCGGGTTACATTCCCAATTTTTCGGTAACACCGGGTTTTGTCTGTTTTTCGATTTCTCACTTTTCTTTGTACTAATTATTTAATTTTTCTTTTATCTTTCTAATGAGATTTATTCTTCAATAAGAGTCTATTTAAGTCCTAAAAATGTTTTCCGTGGTTCCTCAGTCTGTATTAGTCAACGGTCCACGCCGTGACTTCCCGGTGCGGTCACCCATCGCTAGGGTTCCCGGCTCGCTTAACTTGATTACATTTCTTTGCTATTATTTTTCCTTTGTTTTTCTTGTATTTTATTTTCTTTTATTTCATTATTTTATGTCTCCTTACTCATATTGAAGTGTAGTTCTAGGCATCCTAGCTGTCCGGACAACACTGGTCACTGGAGCAGCAGAACGCACTACCGAACTTAGGGGTGTTACAGAATTGATGAGAGATGAAGAAGAATAGTTGAAAAGCCTCAAAGTGGCGTGACAAAGGAGAGGAGTGGCTGCTGGTTATTTTTATTTTCATAACCACACTTAAATAGCTAGGTTAACACATTAAACCCTTGCCACATGTCACCCTTTGATTAGCTCTAGGTTTAAGTGACCCAATCACATTGTGCCAAGTGTCAAACCTATATTTAATCTTGATTTTAATCATCTTACATGATTAAAAAACATTTGGCAAGTTTATGTGTAATCCCATATGTCACCATCTCATGATGCCACGTGTCACACTGTGAAATGACCAAAATGCCCCTGTGTCTTAATTTTGAGTTCTCAACCCAAAATAATTATTTCTTTTCTTCTAAATCCCAACTCAAGCTGGAGTCATGGTTTATGTCAAACTCCATTTGCTATGAATATTATGTTCTCTTTTAATTCCAGTTCTTGATTAAAAGGATTTTCTCATCAGAAACTCTTTTCTGAATAAATCTATCTGTCCTGGCTAGGAACCTGAAACATCAAGAACAATTAAATGAACATAGGATTTTATCTCTATTTACTTAGAGGAACAGATTCCATCTTGATCAACACCTACCTCCATATATAACTAGTAAGAGCCAACAGATGCCCATATACCCATACATAGTACAAGTATGAAAGCAGTATCAAACTCAAACTACCTATATACAAGATAACTGTGCTATCTCAGGTCTAAAGATTATATGCACTGATATGATTTATGACAAAACATTGACAAGAGTAAACTCCATGTGCTTGTCATAAGTGTCACTGGTTCGACCTACTTATCATTTATAAGTGCCTATCATGTTTGTTATATGGCATGAGACTCACCATTCCATCTTATTTATATCTCATATAAATAACTTAGGAACAAACATGAATACAATCTTTCTGGATAAGTCATGTCCTTATTATAAAGTATCCTCGACAGAACCTATTTATGATATTTTGTGCTAGAAATATTGTCACTCATATTCTTAACAACTTAAGAATAATATTTCTTATAAAATATCAATGGACCTTTTCTATTACACATAAATATATTATGTAAACGGAAAAGTGGAAATGCCTTTTATTAATAAAAATATGTACAAGATACATACTAAATGATATGCTCTAGGGCATACTACTAACAATCTCCCACTAGCACTAGAGCCATTCATTACAATATCTTAGACCTATCATCTCAAGATGTCGGTCTAACTGAGTTTGTGACATAGGCTTAGTGAATGAATCAGCTGGATTTTCAGCTGATGCTATTTTCTGCATGGCTGTATTGCCTTGCCCAACTATATCTCTAATAATATGGTAGTGCCTTTCTATGTGTTTGTATTTTTGGTGAGACCTTGGTTCATTAGCTCAGATGATCGCTCCATTATTGTCACAAAGGTAGTGGAACCGCCGACTCAATAGAAGGAACTACTATAAGTTCTGTCACGAACTTCTTTATCCAAATAGCTTCCTTTGCAAAGATCCGATGCAAAGAATATACTAAGCCTCTCAGAGTGGAATCGCAAATGTGCTCGCTTGGAACTCTTCCAACCGATCGCACCTCCATTACAAATGAACACATATCCAGAGGTAGACTTTCTATCATCGATATCCGATTGGAAATCGTAATCAGATAACCATCTAATTGCAAGTCTCCACTTCCATAAATCAAGAATAAATCCTTAGTTCTTCTCAAGTACTTAAGGATATTCTTGATACCTATCCAAAGGTTCCAAACTCGATTGGATTGATACCGCTAGTCAAACTAATAAAGATATGCGATATCCGCCTAGTACACAACATTGCATACATTAAACTTCCAATAGCCAAGCATATGGAATCCTCGCCATCTTATCTCTTTCTTCGTGTGTCTTTGGAGACATCTCTTTAGAAAGGTGGATACCGTGTCTCACCGGTAACAATCATCTCTTGGAATCAAGCATGTTAAACCTCTTTAACACCTTTTCAAGTATAGACTTTGAGATAAACCAATTATTCTTTTCGCCTATCTCTATAGATGCGAATCCCAAGAATATAGGTTGCCTCCCTAAGTCTTTCATGGAGAATGTATTTGACAACCATACCTTTATAGTCATCAACATACCCGTGTCATTACCCATCAACAAGATGTCATCCACATATAAGACAAGGAAAGTGATAGCACTGTCACTAACCTTCTTATATACACATGGCTCATCCTCATTTTTGATAAAACCAAAGGATTTAATGGCTTCATCAAAACGGATGTTCCAACCCCTCGAAGCTTGTTTCAACCCATAAATGGATCGCTTTAGCTTGCATACCTTGGAACCATCTTGGGATTCAAAACCCCTAGGTTGTTCCATGAAAATGTTTTCTTCAATGTATCCATTGAGAAAAGTCGCTTTTGACATCCATCCGCCAAATCTCATAATCATAGTATGCACTATTGCTAATAAAATCCTAATTGATTTAAGCATGGCAACAAAGCAGAAAGTCTCCTCAAAGTCGATTCCTTGCCTTTTGGCTAAACCCTTTCGCTACTAGCCTTGCCTTATAGGTCTCTACCTTTCCATCGTAACCAATTTTCTTCTTGAAAACCCATTTGTTCCCTATAGGTACAATACCTTCAGGTGGGTCAACAAGATCCCAAACTTGATTCTTATACATGGAATCAATCTCGGATTTCATAGCATCAATCCATTTTGAAGAGTCTATATCTGATACAACTTCTTCATAAGTAAGTGGATCATCTCCATGATCTACTTCTTCATGAGTAGACAACTCTTGTTCTTCTTCATGAAGAAAAACATATCTCACTGGTGGGTGAGAGACGCTAGTTGTTCTACGTGGAACAGCTGAAGATGTTTCATCAATGCGTATAGGTTGACTAGATGGATCTATATCCATCCGACCGTAGTTGCTGTAATTCTCAATTCTAACTCTATTTGCCTTCCTTTGCCTCCTTCTTGAACAAACCGTTGTTCAAGAAATGTGGCATCTCTACTTATCACAACCTTTGTGAAGTAGGCAATAAAATAATATCCAAAACTATCTTTGATATCCAACAAATCGACCTTTTGTGATCCTGGTCTCTAATTTATCGTTGTTCACTTTTTGATATGTCGACAAACCTAAATCTTAACATGCTTAAGAAATGTTTTTATTACATGCCATATATCATAAGGTGTGGAAGAAACTGATTTTGATGGAATCCTATTCAGAACATACAAAGCTGATTCTAATGCAAATCCCAAAAAGAAGATTGGCATATCAAGATAGCTCATCATACTACGCACTATATCCAATAGGGTACAATTTCTCCTTTTAGATACACCATTCAGCTTGTATGCTCCCGGAGGAGTCACCGAGAAACAATGCCATGCTCTCTCAAGTATTCATCAAATTCAAGACTCAAATATTCACCTCCACGATCCGATCAAGAGCTTTAATACTCTTTCCTCTTTAATTTTCTACTGATTTAAATTCTTTGAACTTTTCAAAGATTCATGTTTGTATTTTATAAAATACAAATACCCAAACCTTGATTTATCATCAGGAAAGGTAATAAAATAATTAAAACCTCCTTTAGCCATTTCTTTAAATGGACCACATACATCACTATGTATTAGCTCTAAAATATTTTCAGCTCTTAGCCCTAGTACAACAAAGGGTGAACTAGTCATTTTGACCTGAAGGCAAGATTAACAAGTTGGAGTAGGCTCAGAGCCCAATGAGGATAGAATCCCCATTTTCTCCGCTTTGCGATCCTATCTTCTGCAACATAACATAACCTTAAGTGCCAAATATATTTTGAACTTGAGTTGGTTTTCACCATGGCATTGCATTCTTTTGTGTTTGTTATTATTATCCAAATAATAAAGACCATCATTCATATAACCCGAACGAACATATTTATTTCCAAAATAAATATTGCAAACATCATCTGTGAACTGAAATTCATAGCCATTTCTAGTCAAACTAGATATAGAAATGATGTTCTTAAAAGCATCAAGTACATATAAAATATTATACAAACACAAAACATGTCCAAACATGTAAAAAGATTTAGATCCTATGGCTAAAGCTTCAACAGTTTGAGCCATTGCCAATCCGGACTCTAATATCTTGAGAACGCAAGCTGCTACTGTTTGCTAGTTCCTGCATATCATTAGAAATGTGAGAATCGCACCAAAGATCTAAAACCCAAGCTATAGATGAACTATGAGTATCATCGTAATCTAAATAACAAGATATTGACATACCTTCCTAAGGTGTATTTTTCTTGTCCTTCAAAGAAGCAAGATACTCGGCGCCTTTTCCAAAGGCCCATCCTTTGGCAAGTGGAAACACTTTCCTTGCCTCCATCGCCTTTAGTCTTCCTTTCTGCTTAGCTATTTTCTTGAAGGACCAGAATCTGAGGTTTCTTTTTCTTATTGCCCTTCTTCTTGTTGGAATTTCCACAGTAAGAAGATGCAACCAAAGCTACCTCTTTCCTTTATTGCCCTAAGATATTCTTTTGGGCAATAACCAAAGATGTTGAGTAAACCACCTAAGGTGCATTCCTGTTTAGTCATATGGAAATTTGTCACAAAATTCCCAAAAGACTTAGGAAGGGATCAAGGATCAAATCCGCTTGTAGTTGGAAATCCATGTTGAAGTCAAGATGTTCCAACCGCTCAATCACCGAATCATCTTGTGGACATGATCCCCAACATTCCGTCCCTCGCACATCCTCATACGGAATAGCCGTCTAGATATCTCATACCTAGCATTCTTGCCGTGCTCACCATACAACTCTTGTAGGTGAAGGAGGATCTCACTGCACTGCATGTTCTCATGTTGCTTCAGAACTCATTACTCATGGAAGCAAGCATGTAACACTTAGCTCTCATATCATGCTCCTTCCACTTGTCCAAAGTTTCATGTTCCTCTTGTGTGGCCTCCGGAGGTAAGTGACCAGAACATTTGAATCTAGAACATATCCTATATGTTCAAGGTTCAGACAAGTTTCAAATTTCTTAGCCAATCGCATGCATTAGGTCCTCACAACCTATTGTGATCAAGTATGCTTGCAAGGATATTGATAGTGGTAGTTGTTTTGTGCTCATTTTTATCGTAAAATTAATCGCAAAAATAACCAGATTAATCCGTAAATTTATCATTAAATTAAAAAAAATGATTATGGTCTTTTAATCAAATTTGTCATAACAATAACTTAGCTAATCATACAATTCCAAAGTATAAAAATTAAATCATAGTTGGATGGATTTCTAGTGGGTGATTGAATTCTTATAATTCTATTGATCATCCTCAGGTACATCCATTATTGGAATTACAATAAACTATAAGTGAGCAACACCTTGCCCATCACATCTCATGTGAGGTTCAATCCTTTACCTAGCCCCTAATGCTCAAAATCTCAACTCCATCCATTATTGACTTATCTTGCATTAGTTAAGTTGATCCCATTGAGCCAGTAATTATGCAAATAATTTTAATGTCCTCAGGTACATCCAATATTGGCCACTAAACCATTTACATATTTACAACATCTCATGCTTAACAATTATTCTTAAGAAAATCTCTTAAATTAATTGCATCTCAAGCAACTATTTAAAATTTCTTAAAATAATTGCCCCAATGGAGGGCCTATGTTATAATTACTTTAATTATAGCATTTCCAACTTAATCATTTGTTTGGAAGATTTTATGGTCATTTTAATTACTATTAAGGTCTCACTTTGCACATTATCTATTTAGCATGCATATATCATATAATTGCATACATTCCCATACATCTCATGCATTCATGGATAAGCAGTAAATATGGTATGATCATGGACTTTCTAAGGGATTCAATTCTGAGCCACCAAGAATTGAATCAGGGCATTCCTAGGTGCATTTCATTCATTCATTCATTTTACAAGAGTTGCTGAAGGAGTACATAATCAACACTTGATCTTGAATTCCTCCCACTGGTCCAACCAATGCTCTTGACCTCCTTGAACTTCTTGCAATCCAATATTACATGGTAATCCTTGGCATACCAAGGTAAATTTACAAGAACTTAAATAAATGAAATTACAACCCAAAAATTATTACAAACTTAATAATACATGCCCAAAATAAATTAAAATAAATTAATTAATTTACAATCCCAAAGAAACATAAAAGAAATAAAATCCAATCACATTGGTCTTTTATAGTCCATGATCATCCATCATGCATATCACTATTTAACAATTAAATATATCATACATACTTAAATTAAATTGAATATCTCATATTCAACTTAAAAATCCAGATTTGAATATGATTCAAATAAATTTAAAAATTCATATTTGAATCTCATTCAAACAAATTTAAAAATTCAGATTTGAATCACATTCAAACAACTTTAAAAATTCAGATTTGAATCACATTCAAACATTTTTTAAAAAATCAGATTTGAATCACATTCAAATATTTTTTAAAAATTCAGATATGAATTTTATTCAATCAATTTTAAAAAATCAGATTTAAATATGATTCAAACAACATTAAAAATTCAGATTTGAATAACATTCAAACAACTTTTAAAATTCAGATTTGAATCACATTCAAACAATTTTTAAAATTCTGATTTGAATCATAATTTAATTGTGTTATTAAAATTGTAATTAAACAATTTAATTAGACATAGGATGAGCTTTTATATTATACAACAATTGTAAATTAAAAAGCAAACCTTGCGCCACCTTGAAGAAGCTTTGTTGCCGCCACCAATGGTGGCTTCACCATGTGTGCCACCACACATCCATTGCAACCAGCAATGGATCAATCATCTCATGATCAAATCACACAATTAAATCATATAATCAACAATCTAAATGGCAAATATAGTGGCTCTGATACCAATTGAAGGAACGAAAGCGTGAAAAACACAAGTTTATACCATTGAATTCAAAAATTTTTCACCTAGGGTCACATGCATCATGCAAGATTTATTTTTATCTATTTGATTTCAATGATAAACAACATATTAAAACTCTTTTAATATGTTTTTGGATCTGTATTTTCCATTTAAGATTTTAAAATTAATCAGATTAATTTTAGAACCCTAGATTAAATCAAGAACGATTACACTAACCTCTTGATGCAATCGCAATGTCCGCGCCTTTGAGATTCGTCTTCAGGACACCAGATATTGTCCCTCTAGCTTGTTCACACCAAGAACACCTATGGCAGCCCTTGAACAGCTTCTAAAGCCTTTTCTATTAATTAGAAATTCAAGTTCTGCCTTTGAAGATATTAGAGATATAAACAGGACACTAGAAACAATTTCTAGTGTTCTTAATTCAAGAGATTGATGGCTAATCTCTTTGAATTGATGAGAGATGAAGAAGAATAGTTGAAAAGCCTCAAAGTGGCGTGAAAAAGGAGAGGAGTGGCTACTGGTAATTTTTCTTTTCATAACCACACTTAAATAGCTAGGTTAACACATTAAACCCTTGCCACATGTCACCCTTTGATTAGCTATAGGTTTAAGTGACCCAATCATATTTTGCCGAGTGTGAAACCTATATTTAATGTTGATTTTAATCATCTTACATGATTAAAAAACATTTGGCAAGCTTATGTGTAATCCCATATGTCACCATCTCATGATACCACGTGTCACACTGTGAAATGACCAAAATGCCCTTGTGTCTTAATTTTGAGTTCTCAATCCAAAATAATTATTTCTCTTCTTCTAATTAAATTATATCAAATATAAATTAATTAATTAATCTCTATTAATTAATTTCTCATTAATTAAATTCATATTTAAACACTTTAAATATAAATTTAATCTATACTACACATCCAATAATCTAGATTTGGTTTCAAGTCATGCTAGGGACTTTGCAATTTAATTGCAAAAAAAAACCTATTTAATTAATCAATTAAACTCTTTAATTAATTAATTAAATCATATTTAAATAGGTGATAACTTGTGTACGTGTGTGACTTACTAGGCTCATCACTAATTGGCAATGAGACATGATATCAACTCTTAATATCATCAGAACTCTTTCTTACCATAAATGATTTCTCTAAATCATTTTATGCACCTCATAGACCATGGTTAACACCTAGCATAGCATGCCATGGCCACCCAATTAGTAATAAGTTTTACCTTAAATGAACCTATAATCATAAGTTACCATGCACTAGAATCTCTCTGTTACAAAATCCCAACTCAAGCTGGAGTCATGGTTTATGTCAAACTCCATTTGCTATGAATATTATGTTCTCTTTTAATTCCAGTTCTTGATTAAAAGGATTTTCTCATCAGAAACTCTTTTCTGAATAAATCTATCTGTCCTGGCCAGGAACTTGAAACATCAAGAATAATTAAATGAAGATAGGATTTTATCTCTATTTACTTAGAGGAACAGATTCCATCTTGGTCAACACCTACCTCCATATATAACTAGTAGGAGCCAACAGATGCCCATATACCCATACATAGTACAAGTATGAAAGCAATATCAAACTCAAACTATCTATATACAAGATAACTGTGCAATCTCAGGTCTAAAGATTATATGCACTGATATGATTTATGACAAAACATTGACAAGAGTAAACTCCATGTGCTTGTCATAAGTGTCACTGGTTCGACCTACTTATCATTTATAAGTGCCTATCATGTTTGTTATATGGCATGAGACTCACCATTCCATCTTATTTATATCTCATATAAATAACTTGGGAACAAACATGAATACAATCTTTCTTGATAAGTCATGTCCTTATTATGAAGTATCCTCGATTGTGAACCTATTTATGATACTTTGTGCTAGAAATATTGTCACTCATATTCTTAACAACTTAAGAATAATATTTCTAACAAAATATCAATGGACCTTTTCTATTACACATAAATATATTATGTAAACGGAAAAGTGGAAATGCCTTTTATTAATAAAAATATGTACAAGATACATACTAAATGATATGCTCTAGGGCATACTACTAACAATAAATTGGAGACCAGATCAGAAAAAGGTCGATTTGTTGGATATCCAAAAGATAGTTTTGAATATTATTTTTATTTGCCTACTTCACAAAAGGTTGTGATAAGTAGAGATGCCACATTTCTTGAACAACAGTTTGTTTAAGAAGGAGGCAAAGGAAGGCAAATAGAGTTAGAATTGGAGAATTCTGACCAACCAGCATCGAGATGGATATAGATCCATCTAGTCAACCTACACCCGTTGATGAAACATCTACAGCTGTTCCTCATAGAATAACTACGGTATCTCACCCACCAGTGAGATATGGTTTCCTTCATGAAGAAGAACAAGAGTTGTTTGCTCATGAAGAAGTAGATCATGGAGATGATCCACATACTTATGAAAAAGCTATATCAGATATAGACTCTTCAAAATGGATTGATACTATGAAATCTGATATTTATTCCATGTATAAGAATCAAGTTTGGGATCTTGTTGATCCACCTGAAGGTATTGTACCTATAGGGAACAAATGGGTTTTCAAGAAGAAAATTGGTTCTGATGGAAAGGTAGAGACCTATAAGGCAAGGCTAGTAGCGAAAGGGTGTCGCCAAAGGCAAGGAGTCGATAATGAGGAGACTTTCTTGCCTGTTGCCATGCTTAAATCAATTAGGATTTTATTAGTAATAGCTGCATACTATGATTATGAGATTTGGCAGATGGATGTCAAAACAGATTTTCTCAATGGATACATTGAAGAAAACATTTTCATGGAATAACCTAGGGGTTTTGAATCCCAAGATGGTTCCAAGGTATGCAAGCTAAAGCGATCCATTTATGGGTTGAAACAAGCTTCGAGGAGTTGGAACATCCGTTTTGATGAAGCCATTAAATCCTTTGGTTTTAACAAAAATGAGAATGAGCCATGTGTATATAAGAAGGTTAGTGACAGTGCTATCACTTTCCTTGTCTTATATATGGATGATATACTATTGATGGGTATTGACACAGGTATATTGATAATCAGAAGGTATGGTTTTCAATACATTCTCCATGAAAGACTTAGGGAAGGCAACCTATATTCTTAGGATTTGCATCTATAGAGATAGAGCGAAAAGAATAATTGGTTTATCCCAAAGCCTATACTTGGAAAGGGTGTTAAAGAGATTTAGCATGCTTGATTCCAAAAAAAGATTGTTACCAGTGAGACATGGTATCCACCTTTCTAAAGAGATGTCTCCAAAGACACCTGAAGAAAGATATAAGATGGCCAGGATTCCATATGCTTCGGCTATTGGAAGTTTAATGTATGCAATGTTGTGTACTAGGCCGAATATTGCATATGCTGTTAATTTGACTAGCAGGTATCAATCCAATGCAGATTTGGAACACTGGATAACTGTCAAGAATATCCTTAAGTACTTGAGAAGAACTAAGGATTTATTTTTTATTTATGGAGGTGGAGACTTACAATTGATGGTTATAATCGATTCGACTACCAATCGATATTGATGATAGAAAGTCTACCGATATGTGTTCATTTGTAATGGAGGTGCAATGGTTGGAAGAGTTCCAAACAGAGCACAACTACGCATTCCACTACGCAGGCCGAGTATATTGTCGCATCGATGTTGCAATGGAAGCTTGGATAAAGAAGTTTGTGACAGAACTTACAGAGTTCCTTCCATTGAGTCAAGAGTTCCACTATCGTGACAACAATGGAGCAACATATGTGCTAAGGAACCAAGGTCTCACCAAAAATCCAAACACATAGAAAGGCGCTACCACATTATCAGAGAAATAGTGGGGCAAGGCAATAAAGCCATGCAGAAAATAGCATCAGCTGAAAATCCAGCTGATCCATTCACTAAGCCTTTGAAACAAGCAAGGTTAGACTGACATCTTGAGAAGATGGGTCTAAAATATTGTAATGAATGGCTCTAATGCTAGTGAGAGATTGTTAGTAGTATGCCCTAGAGCATATCATTTAGTATGTATCTTGTACATATTTTTATTAATAAAAGGCATTTTCACTTTTCTGTTTACATAATATATTTATGTGTAATAGAAAGGGTCTATTGATATTTTGTTAGAAATTCTATTCTTAAGTTGTTAAGAATATGAGTGACAGTATTTCTAGTACAAAGTATCATAAATAGGTTCACAATCGAGGATACTTCATAATAAGGACATGACATATCCAGAAAGATTGTATTCATGTTTGTTACCAAGTTATTTATATGAGATATAAATAAGATGGAGTTGTGAGTCTCATGCCATATAGCAAACATGATCAGCACTTATAAATGATAAGTAGGTCAACCAGTTGACATTTATAATGAGCACATGGAGTTTACTCTTGTCAATGTATTGTCATAAATCATATCATGCATATAATCTTTAGACATGAGATAGCACGCTTATCTTGTATATAGGTGGTTTGAGTTTGATATCGCTTTCATACTTGTACTATGTATGGGTATATGGGCATGTGTTAGCTCCTACTAGTTAAATATGGAGGTAGGTGTTGATCAAGATGGAATCTGCTCTCTAAGTAAATAGAGATAAAATCCTATGTTCATTTAATTGTTCTTGATGTTTCAAGTTCCCGGCCGTAATGTATAGGTTTATTCGTAAAAGAGTTTCGATGAGAAAATCTTTTAATCAAGAATTGGAATTAAAAGAGAACATAATATTCATAGCAAATGGAGTTTGACATAAACCATGACTCAAATTTGAGTTGGGATTTTGTAACAGAGAGATTCTAGTGCATGGTAACATATGATTATAGGTTCATTTAAGGTAAACCTTATTACTAATTGGGTGGCCATGGCATGCTATGCTAGGTGTTAACCATGGTCTATGAGGTGCATAAAATGATTTAGAAAATCATTTATGGTAAGAAAGAGTTCATGATATTAAGAGTTGATATCATGTCTCATTGCCAATTAGTGATGAGCTTAGTAAGTCACACACATACACAAGTTATCACCTAATTAAATATGATTTAGTTAATTAATTAAAGAGTTTAATTGATTAATTAAATAGGTTTGGTTTGTAATTAGATTGCAAAGTCCCTAGCATGACTTGAAACCAAATCTAGATTATTTGATGTGTAGTATAAGTTAAATTTATATTTAAAGTGTTTACATATGAATTTAATTAATGAGAAATTAATTAATAGAGATTAATTAATTAATTTATATTTGATATAAATTGATTAGAAGAAGATAAATAATTATTTTGGGTTGAGAACTCAAAATTAAGACATAGGGGCATTTTGGTCATTTCACAGTGTGACACATGGCTCCATGAGATGGTGATGCATGGGATTACACATAAGCTTGCCAAATGTTTTTTAATCATGTAAGATGATTAATATTAAGATTAAATATTGGTTTGACACTTGGCACAATGTGATTGGGTCACTTAAACCTAGAGCTAATCAAAGAGTGACATGTGGCAAGGGTTTAATGTGTTAACCTAGCTACATAAGTGTTGTTATGAAAAAAGAAAAGCAACCAGCAGCCACGCCTCCTTTGTCACGCCATTTTGAGGCTCTCCATCTATTCTTCTTCATCTCTCATCAATTCAAAGAGATTGGCCATCAATCTCTTGAATTAAGAACACTAGAAATTGTTTCTAGTGTCCTGTTTACATCTTTAATCTCTTAAAAAGCAGAACTTGAATTTCTAATTAATAGAAAAAGCTTTAGAAGCTGTTCAAGCGCTGCCATAGGAGTTCTTGGTGGACAAGCTAGAGGGATAACATCCGTGTCCTCAAGACGAATCTCAAAGGCATGTATACACGCCGCAAAGGCATCAAGAGGTTAGTGTAATCGTTCTTGATTTAATCTAGGTTCTAAAATTAACTGATTAATTTTAAAATCTTAAATGGCAAATACAGATCCAAAAACATATTAAAAGAGTTTTAATATGTTGTTTATCATTGAAATCAAATAGATAAAAATAAATCTTGCATGATGCATGTGACCCTAGGTGAAAATTTTTGAATTCAATGGTATAAACTTGTGTTTTTCACGCCTGCCTTCAGAATGTGCATACTATGATTATGAGATTTGGCAAATGGATGTCAAAATAGTTTTTCTCAATGGATACATTGAAGAAAACATTTTCATGGATTAACCTAGGTTTTTTGAATCTCAAGAGAGGTCCAAAGTATGCAAGATACGTCGATCCATTTATGGGTTTAAACAAGCTTCGAAGAGTTGGAACATCCATTTTGATGAAGCCATTAAGTCTTTTGTTTTATCGAAATGAGGATGAACCATGTGTATATAAGAAGGTTAGGGATAGTGCTGTCACTTTCCTTATCTTATATGTGGATGACATTTTGTTGATGGGTAATTACACAGGTATGTTGACAGCTATAAAGGTATGGTTGTCAAATATATTCTCCATGAAAGACTTAGGGGAGACAACTTGTATTCTTGGGATTCGTGATCTATAGAGATAGAGTGAAAAGAATAAGTGGTTTATCCTATAGTCTATACTTGGAAAATGTGATAAAGAGGTTTAGCATGCTAGATTCCAAGAGAGGATTGTTACCAGTGAGACCTTGTATCCACCTTTATAAATAGATGTCTCCAAAGACACCTGAAAAAAGAGATAAAATGGCCAGGATTCCATATACTTCGGCTATTGGAAGTTTGATGCATGCAATGTTGTGTACTAAGTTTGGATATCGCATATGTCGTTAGTTTGACTAGCGTGTTTCAATCAAATCAACGCTTGGAACATCGATAGTCATAAGAATATCCTTAAGTACTTGAGAAGAACTAAGGATTTATTCTTGATATATGGAGGTAGTGACTTGCAATTGGATGGTTACACCGATTTTGATTTCCAATCAGATATTGATGACAGAAAGCCTACCTCTAGGTATGTGTTCATTTGTAATGAAGGTGCAGTCAGTTGGAAGAGTTTCAAACAGAGTACGACTGCGAATTCCATACAGAGGTTGAGTATATTGCTGCATCAGATGTTGCAAAGGAAGCTGTTTGGATAAAGAAGTTCGTGATGTAACTTGCAGTAGTTCCTTCCATTGAGTCAGTAGTTCCACTTTATTGTGATAAAAATGGAGCAGTCATATAGGCTAAGGAACCCTGGTCTCATAAGAAATCCAAACACATAGAAAGGCGCTACCGTATTATCAGAGAGATAGTTGGGTGAGGCGACATAGCCATGCAAAAAATAGCATCAGCTGAAAATCCAACTGATCCATTCACGAAGCCTATGTCACAAGCTCAGTTAGACTGACATCTTGAGAAAATAGGTCTAATATATTGTAATGAATGGCTCTAGTGCTAGTGGGAGATTGTTAGTAGTATGCCCTTGAGCATATCATTTAGTATGCATCTTGTACATGTTTTATTAATAAAAAGGCAATTTCACTTTTCCGTTTACATAATATATTTATGTGTAATAGAAAAGGTCCATTGATATTTTGTTAGAAATTCTATTCTTAAGTTGTTAAGAATATGAGTGACAGTATTTCTAGCACAAAGTTCATAAATTGGTTCACAATTGAGGATACTTCACACATGATATGACTTATCCAGAAAGATTGTATTCATGTTTGTTCCCAAGGTATTTATATGAGATATAAATAAGATAGAATGGTGAGTCTCATGCCATATAACAAATATGATAGGCACTTATACATGATAAGTAGGTCAACCAAAGGACCCTTATGTTAAGCACATGGAGTTTACTCTTGTCAATGCATTGTCATAAATCATATTAGTGCATATAATCTTTAGACCTGAGATAATAATGTTATCTTGTATATAGGTGGTTTGAGTTTGATACTGCTTTCATACTTGTACTGTGTATGGGTATGTGGGCATGTGTTGGCTTCTACTAGTTATATATGGAGGTAGGTGTTGATCAAGATGGAATTTGTTATCCTAAGTAAATAGGGTTAAAATCCTATGTTCATTTAATTGTTCTTGATGTTTCAAGTTCCTGGCCGGGGCAGACAGATTTAATCAGAAAAGAGTTTCTGATGAGAAAATCTTTTTAATAAAAAATTAGAATTAAAAGAGAACATAATATTCATCGCAAATGGGGTTTGACATAAACCATGACTCAAATAATTGGGATATTGTAACAGAGAGATTCTAGTGCATGGTAATATATGATCAAATGTTCATTTAAGGTATTCCTTATTACTAATTGGGTGGCCATGGAATATTATGCTACGACAACCATGGTCTATGAGATGCTTAAAATGACTTAGAGAAATCATTTATGGTAAGAAAGAGTTCTGATGATATTAAGAGTTAATATCATATCTTATTGCCAATTAGTGATGAGCCTAGTATATCATACACATACTATAGACCCTTATTTTGTGATGAGTATGTGCAGTAAGGCCATGGGAAACCCGATGATAAAAAATTATATGGCTGTAAGATATAACTGAAGGCATGAAACTGAATTATTAATTCCGTGGCATGATATTGAAAAAAAAAATAATAATATGATTTTTGGGAAATTAATTTAATTTAAATAAAATTTTATTTTGTTTAAATTTGATATGGGTAGTTATTAAATGGACCTAATTGAGTTTAATTGGGCGCTATGGGCCTAAGAAAACCTAGTTAGAAATTTTGAATAGGACCCATTTAATTTATTTTTTGAAAATTAAAATAAGAAAATATTTTTTTCTCTATCCCTCTCCTATACCAACTCTCTCTCCCCAATTTGCCTCACTCTCTAACTCACTCCCTATAAATTCCACCCCAATTCCCTCTCTTCCAATATGTTAGAACACATCACCCATATCCCGCCTCACCCAATTTCCTCAATTCCAGCTTCTTAAGTTATCTCAACCTTATCACCCTAGGACTCCAAATCCTACCACACCTCTTCCTCAATTTCTATTGGTGCCTTCTCCTTTCCTTCTCTTCCCATTGGTTGAAACACCTCAACCATATTTTAGTCTCACTCAAATTCTACAATCCTAGTTGTTTAAGTTATATGAACTTTATCACGGTAGGACTCCAAACCCTATCACACATCTCTCCCAAAACCCTATAAATACCCCACTAAAAAAAAAGGAAAAAGAGAAAAAAAAAGGTGGAGAAGAAGACAAAAAAAAATAATAAAAATAAAAATTAAAGAGAGGAATAGCCAAAATTCTTTTAGTTCTTTTTTTCTAGCGATATTTCTTAAAGGTTAGTTCTTTTATTTTCTTTTCAAGATCTATGTCATGTAATGTTTAATTCTATGTTCCATGTTTTTAATTTATTTTATATGTTCATATAGATCATGTAATCATATTTAATTTAAGGGGATACACAACTCTGCACATGTTCAGTTTTCTATCTCTCGTATTTTTATTATTTTTCATTATTTTCTGAATATGTAAAAAATTTTTCAAAATTATATTCATATTCTACACGACATTCTATTAAATTTAGGCTCAAGAATCACTAAAAAAGCCTTAATATTTTATAAGTTATGGTTGTTTGAAGTTAGGATTCATGTAAAATCTGATTTGTAGGATACCCGACTTGTGGAGCCTATATCTCCCTTGTTTCTTAATAGTTTTGTGTAAATCTAGGTCTAAAATTAATTTCAAAATCTTACGAATATTTTCTAATTGGTTTTGCATTCATATCAGTTATGGTTGATGAGTTATGAATTTTACAAAAAAGTTGTATGATTTTGTCACTTAGAAAAGTTATGATTTATGTAGACCATTCAGCTAGGGTTTTATTTTGATTTATAAATGTTTTGATCTTGTATGATATGTAGGGCTATCTTATATAATTTTTTTATGATTTTTAGGCATGTATAACTATTTTAAAAAAATCAGATTTCTTGCTACCGTTAATCTGCTAAAATTTGGAAATTGTATATTTATGCATGTTTTTGTATTTTCTTGGGTTTTAATTGATATTTGATCTATTTTTCTATGTTCTTTTAATTCAAGAAGTGTTATAAAGTATTTGGATCATGTTAGAAGACTTAGACCATTAGGTAGTTGTAACTAATTAGGAATCTTAACCCTTTAGGAGACTAGAGTTAGAATCCAATGTAAATTGTTATTAATATTTTCTTTATTTCTTTTATTTTCTTTAGTTTCATTATTTTTTATTATAAACAAAATTGGTAAGTAGCCCTAAGGTAAGTACCAAAGAGGGCATTTGCGTGGAGCTTATGTGGAGCTAAATAGTAGTAAGCTGTGGATATCATTGCTGCACTTTTTAAGGGTAGCTTGCCCCAATGGCAAATCGATTTACTAATGTGTAAGTAGCTCTAAACTCCTCGAATAACCATTAGCATGAAATTATAGTAATAATAGAGTTTTTATTTGATAAATTAAAATTAACTTTGTTTTTAATTTAACCGACTTTTGCATGTAATTAATTTAAATAAATACTTTGTAAATTCTATAGTGGAATCAGAGTCGACTGCTTGAAACTCTTCCAACTGACAACACTTCCATTACAAATTAATACATACCCAGAGGTAGACTTTCTATCATCGATATCTGATTGGAAATCATAATCAGTATAACCATGAAATTGCAAGTCTCCACCTCCATAAATCAAGAATAAATCCTTAGTTCTTCTCAAGTACTTAAGGATATTCTTGACAGCTATCCAGTGTTCTAAACCTGGATTGGATTGATACCTGCTAGTCAAACTAACAGCATATGCGATATCCAGCCTAGTACACAATTTTGCATACGTCAAACTTCTAATAGCTGAAGCATGTGGACTCTTGGTCTTTTTATCTCTTTTTTCAAGTGTCTTTAGAGACATCTCTTTATACAAGTGGATACCATGTCTCATGTAATAATCCTCTCTTGGAATCAAGCATGTTAAACCTTTTAACACCTTTTACAATTATATAATTTGTTATTAAGTAATTATTCTTTTTTCTCTATGTTTATAGATGTGAATTCCAAGAATATAGGTTGCCTCCCCTAAGTTTTTCATGGAGAATGTATTTGACAACCATACCTTTACAGTTGTTAACATACCTATGTCATTACCCATCAATAAAATGTCATCCACATAAAAGATAAGGAAAGTGATAGCACTATCACTAACTTTCTTATATACACATGGCTCATCCTCATTTTTGATAAAACCAAATGACTTAATGGCTTCATCAAAATGGATGTTCCAACGCCTCGAAGCTTGTTCCAACCCATAAACGGATTGCTTTAGCTTGCATACCTTGGAACCATCTTGGGATTCAAAACCCTTAGGTTACTCCATGAAAATGTTTTCTTCAATGTATCCATTAAGAAAAGCTATTTTGACATCCATCTGCCAAATCTCATAATCATAGGATGCACTATTGCTAATAGAATCCTAATTGATTTAAGCATGGCAATAGGCGAGAAAGTCTCCTCATAGTCGATTCTTTGCCTTTGGCAAAACCCTTTCGCTACTAGCCTTGCTTTATAGGTCTCTACTTTTCCATCAGAACCAAATTCTACTTGAAAACCCATTTGTTCCCTATAGGTACAATACCTTCAGTTGGGTCAACAAAATCCCAAACTTAATTCTTATACATGGAATCAATCTCTGATTTCATAGCATCAATCAATTTTGAAGATTCTATTTATTATTTTGCTTATTAATAGTTAAGTTGATAATCTCCATGATATTCTTCTTAATGAGTAAACAACTCTTATTCTTCTTCATGAAGGAAACCATTTCTCATTGGTGGGTGAGATACCCTGGTTGTTCTACAAGGAACACAGAGATGCTTCATCAATAGGTGTAGGTTCACTAGATAAATCTATATCCATCTAATCATAGTTAGTCGAATTCTCCAATTCTAACTCTATTTCTTCCCTTGCCTCCTTCTTAAACAAACCGTTGTTCAAGAAATGTGGCATCTCTACTCACCACAACCTTTGTGATGTAAGGTAAATAAAAATAATATCCAAAACTATCTTTGATATCTAACATATCGAATTTTTCTCGATCCGTTTCCAATTTATCAGTGTTCAGCTTTTTAATGTAAGCTGGACAAACCAAAATCTTAACATGCTTAAGACTTGGTTTTCTTCCATGCCATATCTCATAAGGTGTGGAAGATACTGATTTTGTTAGAATCCTATTCAGAATATACAAAGCTGATTCTAATGAAATCCCCAAAAGGAGATTGGTATATCAGTATAGCTGATCATACTACGTACCATATCCAATAAGGTACGATTTCTCCTTTCAGATACATCATTCAGCTGTGGTGTTCCTAGAGGAGTCAGCTAGGAAACAATGCCATGCCTTCTCAAGTATTCATCAAATTCAGTACTCAAGTATTCACCTCCATGATCTGATCGAAGAGCTTTAATACTTTTTCCTGTTTGATTTTCTACTTTAGATTTAAATTCTTTGAACTTTTCAAAGGATTCATATTTTCATTAGATCCAAAATATTTTCAGCTCGTAGTCCTTGTCCAACAAAGGGTAATCTAGTCATTTTACCTTGAAGGTAGAATTCACAAGTTGAAGTAGGTCCAAAACCTAATGAAAATAAAATCCATAATTTCTCCAACTTTGCAATCCTATCTTCTACAACATGACCTAACCTTAAGTGCCAAATATATTTTGAACTTGAGTTGATTTTTACTATGGCATTGCATTCTTTTAAATTGCTATACTCTGGGTAGTTCCTTTTTCCAGTGCCCATCCTGCTGGCAGTGGAAACACTTTCCTTTGCTTCCATCAGCTTTAGTCTTCCCTTTCTATTTAGCTATTTTCTTGGAAGGACTAGGAATCTGAGGTTTATTTTTCTTATTGCCCTTTTTCTTGTTGGACTTTCCAAAGATAAGAAGATGCAATTAAAGCTACCTCTTTTCCTTTATTGCTCTGTATATTCTTTTGGATAATAACCAAGATGTTAAATAGACTAGTTAAGGTGTATCCTCGCTTAGTCATATGGAAATTTGTCACAAAATTCCCAAAAGACTCGTATGATGGAAGGATCAAATCCGCTTGCGCTTGGAAATCCATGTTAAAGCCAAGATGTTCCAAATACTCAATCAATCGAATCATCTTGTGGACATGATCCCCAACATTCGCCCCTTAGACATCCTCATGCGAATAACCTGCCTAGATATCTCATACCTAGCATTCCTCGCTATGCTCACCATACAACTCTTGTAGGTGAACAAGGATCTCACTCGCACTGCATGTTCTCATGCCGCTCAGAACTCATTACTCATAGAAGCATGCATGTAACACTTTGCTCTCATATCATGCTCCTTCCACTTGTCCAAAGTTTCATATTCCTTTTGAATGGCCTCTGAGGTAAGGGACCAGGAACATTTGAGTCTAGAACATATCCTATATGTTCAAGGTTCAGACAAGTTTCAAATTTCTTAGCCAATCGTATAGATTAGGTCCTGTTAACCTATTGTGATCAAGTATGCTTGCAAGGATATTGAATGGTGGTGGTTGTGGTGTGCTCATTATTATCGTAAAATTAACTCACAAAATAATCAAATTAATTAGAAAATGTATCATGTATTTAACCAAAATGATTATGGTCTTTTAATCAAATTGGTCCTCCCACTAACTTAGCAAATCCTACACTTCCAAAGTAGAAAATGTAAATCCTAGTTGGATGGATTTCTAAAGTGATTAAATTCTTCTAATTCTATTGATTTTCCTCAAAGGCCCATTATTGGAATTACAATAAACTATAAATGAGCAACACCTTGCCCATCACATCTCATGTGAGGTTCAACTTTTACCTAGCCCCTAATGCTCAAAATCTCAGCACATCCATTATTGACTTATCTTGCATTAGTTAAGTTGATCCCATTGAGCCAAGAAACATGCAAATAGTTTTAATGTCCTCAGCACATCCATTATTGGCCACCAAACCATTTACATATTTACAATATCTCATGCTTAATAATTATTCTTAAGAAAATCTCTTAAATTAATTGCATCTTATGCAAGTATTTAAAATTTTAAAATAATTGTCTTAATGGAGGGCCCATGTTATAATTACTTTAATTATACCATTTCCAACTTAATCATTTGTTTGGAAGATTTTGTGGTCATCCTAATTATTATTAAGGTC